>NC_047106.1:94681289-95005039 GCF_902500255.1 Thalassophryne amazonica | reverse complement strand
GAAGAAGGAATAAACTCTTATGTGGATTAATTTCCTGAAGGATTACAACATCGTGGTCAGCTAACGACTAATAGCTGATGAAGAGGAAATCAAGTTCATCGAGCTGGGGACTTTAACCTCAAAACCTCCTTCCCTCACTCCTAGAAAAATTGTTAAGAAGTCAATCCAGTCCAGTCAAAGTAAGATCAGACAGTATTATTGAATCAAAAACAAAATCTCTGCCAATCATTATTCTAATTATACTTGAATTACTGTTGTGAAATTATCATCATATAACCCATTTTGATTATGTTGTCGGCACTTGCAAAACCTGCAATAAATTTCCAAGCATGCAGTTAAAGTGTTAAGGCTCGGACATTGGATTTATTGATGCTTCTTAAGGTGTAAAAGTTAAAGTTTATTTGGTGTACAACATCAAAAGTGCTCTAAAAGGTTAGTCTGGTTTTTAATGAAATTAACACATCCTGGGGACTCGCTGTACAAGTCACTAAATTCAAAATCTAGCAACATTCCAAGAGCCCTGATCCATAAGAGGAAAGCTGCCGTTAACGGGCGTGGCCGGTTCGTATCCTGGTTCCAGAGAAGGCTATTTGACCGGGGTGCGAGATCAGCGTCAGCGGGGTGGACGTCCGGATGGAGGGCAGTGAGCGGCTAGACGAATCTCCTCGCCACCACTTGAACAGCCTTTGTGCAGCCCTGCTGGACACGAAGGTCGGAACCCCAGAGACGGAGAGCTGTTTAGTACACAAACACACTCATCGGAGGGTGAGCGTGTGCCGTGTATCTAAGAAATAACGGGATCTGACAACTCAAACAGTCAGTCAGAAGGGAATGATATTTGGAAATAAAAGGAATGCGCCTGAGGATGACTGGATTTCCATTTCAAACCCTTCTGGTCCTGTTACAAGTCCCCTAACACACACAATCCCTGCGAGCGCACATCCCACATCAGCCCCTGACCTTTAACTCACCACTCAATCTTTCCACCAGCCCTGTCATAAATAACATTGCTACTGTCTCACAACCAGATTCAAAGTAAACATTTTTGGTTTGTTTGCCTTGTGGTGTTAATAAAGTTGGAATGTGGAAATTTCATGTTTTCTCTGCACCCCAGCAGCCCTGCCATAAGCACATCAAGACTGAGAATTTAAGGAGTGAAGATCCAAGAGGAATCCTGCTGTCAGAGGTCAAACATAAAGCAAATAACAGTCAGAGCTGGTCTGATCGGAGAATAGGGTTGGTTTGTTTGTTTGTTTATTTGTTTATTTATTAGGATCCCCATTAGCTGCAGCTCTTCCTGGGGTCCACACAAAACAACAACCAAGATATACAATAATCAAAAATGCATATATATATATATATATATATATATATATATATATATATATATATATATAAAATAAAATAAAGGGAAAAAAAATAAAACCAATCAGCTTCCAGTCACATTAATCATCACATGGTTCACAAAAACTTGTCTGAAAAGAGAGAGAGAGAGAAAAAAAAAACAGATTGCTCACTACGTCTGTACTGCTGCAGAAGTTCCCTAAACGAACATTCATTTGCAATACGTTTAATACATTCCGGTAATGAATTCCATTCCTTCATACCCCTAAATAAGACAGTGTTTTTTATGGCATTAGTCCTGGCCACAGGTAACATAACATTTCCCACCACAGCATGCTTGGTTATGTATCTATGATTTTCTGAACTGAAGGAGAAATTCCTGAACGAAATACGAGGTAAGTTTATGACAATAATCTTTTAAGTAAAAATATCAGTGAATATAATAGTCTAAGCAACAGGTGAGCTAAAGTCTGACCATTGCTCTGACCTTTTTAATGGTCAAACATTGACTATCTTTTCTTTTTGACAGAATGTTTTTTAATCTTGTTCTACATAAACAAATAGAAAATATGCAGTGTAGTCCTTGTGTGTGACTTTTTCTCTTCTTTCATATATCCTTGTTTATGTGCACCCTATAGAGGAGTTAGACTTTTGCTGAGAATAACGTTTCTGTATCTGTTGTTGTTGGTCTGCCTCTTCCAGCAGATCTGCCTCCCATATGTTGTCCAGACATGCAAATCCCACATCTGATCGAGTGGTTTAGGCTAAGGTGAGTCAGGTGAAATTCAAACTGTAAGAATAACTGTAATGTAACTGTCAATACCTTTTTTTGGGGGGGGGGGGGGGGGGTGGCTGACACACCGTTAGTGTGCATTAAAGTAGTCTGTGTATGAAATTATAGCTGATAGTTTCATGTGGCTTCACCTGTCAATGCTGTACATTTCTAACTACTGGTTTAAGACAGTTCAGTGGTGCCTCTAGTGTACAGTATGTGTGTGTTCATTGTGTGCATCAACACACACACACACACACACACACACACACACACACACACACACACACACACACACACACACACACACACACACACACACCAGTCGGTCCAGCTGGCTCCTGGACTTTCCTTTGTATCATTGAAAGATGTCCATGATTCCAACTTGAGGCTCCAGTTTATTGCTCACATAAAAATTTCCTTAGCAACTGCTTTTGTTTTTGTTATGATTGTAAATCATTGTTCTTGGATCTGGCATATGCATCAGTAAAAGACAGACTAAACACTACCTGGCTTACACAACTGATGTCTTCACTAGTGCAAAGGAAAAATGTGGTTTAAAGCTACAGTGTGTAGGATTTAGCTGTGTTTATTAGCATAAATGGAATATAGCATCCATATTCATTAATATGCAATTACCTTCATCACTTAACTGATGCATTTTCATGAGCTTAGAATGAGCCATTCATATTTACATTGTTGGGGACCCGTCATGGAAACGACCATGTTGATGCTGCTGTCAGGGGCCTGGACCCAAAAATGCTGGACACAGACTCACATAAGAGCTTAGTGTTAAAAGTGGAAATGGGTCGGTACACAGGTAAGCAGGCCACAATCAGCAACTGTATCCAAAACATGAGACAAAAATCGAGGTCAAAACCAGGCAAGAGGTTCAAAAACATGGAACGGTAAAACAAGAACAAGAACTATGGGAAGAGTTACGAAGACACTAAGGAACAACGAATTGGCAAAGCATGAGTGCAAGCAGAGGGTTTAAATAATATGAATGTTGAGGGCAGCTGAGGTTCAGGTGTGGGAGAGCAAACAGAAAGAGGGCGTGGCAAACAAAGAGACAAGATGCACCCAGATCCCACCACCAGACAAGAGAGTGCAGTAAAGCCAAGACCAAGAAAACCCCATCATGAACATAAAGACATGACAAATTCCCCACACCAAGCAGACCACAATATGAACATAATAAACCAACGTAAATCCCCACGACAGATGTAACCTAAATGAGACATACTTATTCCTTCTTTTGGATTTTGTGGCGTGACCAGACGATTTTGGTGTGACCAAAATCTACTTATTGCTAGTGCAGGCTAACAAGTTTGACAACCTTTATTTTTGGAACCTGGAAAATTGTGCATTTTGATTATCACAACAGAAGACAAGGGATTAATCCCTGTCACCAAAGAAGTGAACGTGTGAAGGAAAAACAAAATCCTGACAGGAGACAGTATAATGCAATGTGCAGCCTCACCACTAGATGACACTAAATCCTACACACGGTAGCTTCAAATATACAGAATGCAAAGATTCATTCACAGTGTTGAGCAGGTTTTTGTCATTTGAGAACTGTCATCAGTTGTTTTTTTTTCATTCATTCATCGACAAACTGGAGGGGCGATGTATATTATACACACATATCATAAACATGTTTTTCAGACTATAGCAACATCATTTCATGATGTTTTAATGATGTCATGAATGAATGAATGAATGAATGAGTTTATTCGGCACACAATTCAACAACAAGAACAAAAACAAAACAAACAAACAACAAAAAAAAAACTGATAACAATGCAACTTTACAAAAGTCCTGCGTGGCCGAAAGGGTGAGGGCAGAAGCAGAGCTTATAAATACCCGCCACCCCTTATACTAAAAAATAATAAACATATACACACAAACAAAATTTCATAAATACATATCTACACAATCCACACACATATATATACACTCAACAAAAATATAAACGCAACACTTTTGGTTTTGCTCCCATTTTGTATGAGATGAACTCAAAGATCTAAAACTTTTTCCACATACACAATATCACCATTTCCCTCAAATATTGTTCAGAAACCAGTCTAAATCTGTGATAGTGAGCACTTCTCCTTTGCTGAGATAATCCATCCCACCTCACAGGTGTGCCATATCAAGATGCTGATTAGACACCATGATTAGTGCACAGGTGTGCCTTAGACTGCCCACAATAAAAGGCCACTCTGAAAGGTGCAGTTTTATCACACAGCACAATGCCACAGATGTCGCAAGATTTGAGGGAGTGTGCAATTGGCATGCTGACAGCAGGAATGTCAACCAGAGCTGTTGCTCGTGTATTGAATGTTCATTTCTCTACCATAAGCCGTCTCCAAAGGCGTTTCAGAGAATTTGGCAGTACATCCAACCAGCCTCACAACCGCAGACCACGTGTAACCACACCAGCCCAGGACCTCCACATCCAGCATGTTCACCTCCAAGATCGTCTGAGACCAGCCACTCGGACAGCTGCTGAAACAATCGGTTTGCATAACCAAAGAATTTCTGCACGAACTGTCAGAAACTGTCTCAGGGAAGCTCATCTGCATGCTCGTTGTCCTCATCGGGGTCTCGACCTGACTCCAGTTCGTCGTTGTAACCGACTTGAGTGGGCAAATGCTCACATTCGCTGGCGTTTGGCACATTGGAGAGGTGTTCTCTTCACGGATGAATCCCGGTTCACACTGTCCAGGGCAGATGGCAGACAGCGTGTGTGGCGTCGTGTGGGTGAGCGGTTTTCTGATGTCAATGTTGTGGATCGAGTGGCCCATGGTGGCAGTGGGGTTATGGTATGGGCAGGCGTCTGTTATGGACGAAGAACACAGGTGCATTTTATTGATGGCATTTTGAATGCACAGAGATACCGTGACGAGATCCTGAGGCCCATTGTTGTGCCATACATCCAAGAACATCACCTCATGTTGCAGCAGGATAATGCACGGCCCCATGTTGCAAGGATCTGTACACAGTTCTTGGAAGCTGAAAATGTCCCAGTTCTTGCATGGCCGGCATACTCACCGGACATGTCACCCATTGAGCATGTTTGGGATGCTCTGGACCGGCGTATACGACAGCGTGTACCAGTTCCTGCCAATATCCAGCAACTTCGCACAGCCATTGAAGAGGAGTGGACCAACATTCCACAGGCCACAATTGACAACCTGATCAACTCTATGCGAAGATGTGTTGCACTGCATGAGGCAAATGGTGGTCACACCAGATACTGACTGGTATCCCCCCCAATAAAACAAAACTGCACCTTCCAGAGTGGCCTTTTATTGTGGGCAGTCTAAGGCACACCTGTGCACTAATCATGGTGTCTAATCAGCATCTTGGTATGGCACACCTGTGAGGTGGGATGGATTATCTCAGCAAAGGAGAAGTGCTCACTATCACAGATTTAGACTGGTTTGTGAACAATATTTGAGGGAAATGGTGATATTGTGTATGTAGAAAAAGTTTTAGATCTTTGAGTTCATCTCATACAAAATGGGAGCAAAACCAAAAGTGTTGCGTTTATATTTTTGTTGAGTATATATACATACACACACACACATACACATGTATATACACATATATACATACACATACGCAGATATATAAACGTACACATACCTACATGTACATACATACATACGCACACACGATGACAATACCAAAAAGAAAAAAAGAAAAAAAACATGCAAACTTAGTCAATGAACTCAAAATTACAAAATATAACCAGACAATACTGGCACACAACACACAAACCCGAAAGTAATAACAAGACCCAAGTTTACAACTATAGCATGCAATTTTGTTATTCTTGTAATGTCTTTTAAAGCCTACTAACGTACCAAGTACTTTAATGTTGTTCCATATGTTAACACCTTTGACAGATACACAATGACTTTTTGCAATAGTTCGGATCATTGATTTTTCAAACAATAAAATTCCTCTCAAATTATAACTGGAGTCCCTCAGTTTAAACAGATCCTGGACATGTTGTGGCAGCAGTTTATTTTTAACTTTATACATAATTTGTATTGTGAAGTAATCAACCAAGTCCATCAACCAAGTGTTGGCTCACAATGTGATTTGTTACAAATAATTCTTACAGCTTTCTTTTGCAACAAAAATATTGGATTAGTATTAGTTTTATATGTATTTCCCCATACCTCAATACAATAGGTCATGTATGGAACAAGCAATGAGTGATATAAAATAGTTAATGAGTGTGGGGAAATTAAATCTTGTGCTTTATGCAGAATTGCAATGGCTTTTGACATTTTGGATTTAACAAAATTAATATGCATTTTCCATCTCAGTTTATCATCAATAACAACACCAAGAAATTTTGTATCAGTTACAGTTTCAATATCATTTAATAATAAATTTCTGGAGGAAATCCTGGACTTGTTTCCAAATATAATACACTTTGTCTTACCAAAGTGGAGCGATAATTTGTTTGAATCAAACCATTGTTTAAACTTCTGTAGTTGTTGTGAAAGTGTAGGAACACGGACCCACAACAGGGGGCGCAAATGAACGGACAATGGAGGAAGTCAAATAGCACTTTTACTGTTGTGAAATAAGCACAACAAACACGACAGATTACAATAGTAGACAATGAAGTCAAATCACAAAAGGTGTCATGTGGGCAGGCTCGAAGATAGAAGACGTCTGTCCAAAGCAGAACCGGAACCACACGATTTCCTCCGCCACCGAACCCCGGGAATACTGGAGCCGCCAAGTCCCGAACTCCCAGGTGGCCACTGCCTCCACTTGTCGGATCTGGTACTGCTGGCGAGGAACAAAAACAGTCAGATGTGGGTGCGCCTACACCCAGCAACACGTATGGTGGAAAAACCACCTCCACCTCTTGTCAGGAAAATACTGGTAAGTGCAGGAATGTGAGTACTTATCCAAAAAGTCCAATACAGTCTCCAGCTGTACTACTCACTATCTGCACACAAGCAACAAAGTATTACTGTCAAGAAGACAACACAATTGGCTGAGTACGTTACCTCCTCGGTAGAGCAATATCTCGGCAAAGAGGTGGAGATGACGTCTTGCTGATATACCGATGCGGATCAGATAATTGGTGACAGCTGTCACCCCGGCTGCTCCTGTGAGGTGGCAGCGCCCTCTGGTGCCTGGAGCCCGCACTCCAGGCAGGGTGCCCTCTGGTGGTGGTGGGCCAGCAGTACCTCCTCTTCAGCGGCCCACACAACAGTAGTTCCTTCTCCATCATGTCCACGGTCTGTCCCAAGTGATCCCCACTACAAAACAGTCATATCATCAGCAAACAAAATACATCTGACGGACTTGGAAACCAAACATATGTCATTAATATACAGAAGAAACAACAACGGCCCCAGTACTGAACCCTGGGGCACCCCACAAGTAATTTTCATGGGTTCAGATTTTGCCCCACCAATATGTACACACTGATATCTATTGTATAAATAGCTAACTATCCAATCATATGCTAATCCCCTGATACCATACCACTGAAGTTTATCCAATAGCACAGTGTGGTCTATAGTATCAAATGCTTTCTGTAAATAAAAAACCCCAACAGTATATTGCTTATTTTCAATTGCATTTGTAATCTGTTCAACAAAATCAATTACAGCCAGTAAAGTAGTGCGATTTTTTCTAAAACCATATTGCTGTTCACTAAGTATGTAATGTTTAGTTATGAAATCATATAACCTCTTTAAAAATACTTTTCAAGAATTTTTGAAAATTGTGACAGGAGTGAGATTGGTCTATAATTTGAGAAGACATGTTTGTCTCTGGATTTAAACAGCGGTATCACTTTAGCCAATTTCATTCTGAAAGGAAATTTCCCAGTCATTAGTGACAGGTTACAAATATACGTAAAGGGTCTAACAATACAATCAATAATATTTTTAATCAAAGACATATCAAAACTATCACTATCAATTGATCTTTTCCCCTTGAAGTTACGAACAATATCAATTATTTCATATTCATCAGTTGTTCTGTGTGCCGCCGCGGCCCGGAGGACCCGAACCAGCGTCTTACTGGACCCAGCGTTAAAAGAACAGAGAGCGGTTCAAAGAAAACAGATTTATTAACCAACTGTGTGATAATGTGCAAAAGGGAGCAGCGGTCTGGCGTGGGAGGACGGCGCGCGCAAATGGACCGGAGCCACAAATGTTCTGGACTCAGGAACCCTGCTGACACCCCCCCAGGCGGCTGCACGGACCACCGAGTCTGTGAAGAGGAGAACGAGGTTAGTCAGCCCAAACCTTCAACTCAGAGGGAAGTTCACACAAGCATATACTCAGCAAACACTTCCAGGCTTACGTTAAAGGTAGCTCCTCACCGCAAGTGCCAACCAACACTTTCCATGAAAGGCGGTGAGGAGCGAACCAAACAATTAACGTAACACGCTCAATTACAGCTGTTAATTATTAGAAACCATAAACATTAAGGTACCTCAGGAAGTGCGCAGTACAGCTTGAGAATCTCACTTCTCCTCTCTCACAGACACGTGCGTCAAACCTGGAGCGGTCCTCAGCGTCTATTGTAATGAAGCTGATCTCTCCAAGTCAGCCTCACACGGATGGCACAAAGGTAATCCTCTGGCAAAGAAGCCCTGTATCTTCAGGGCTTAAATCCAGCAGGCCTCATCAGGGAATGCACTCCAGCTGTTCTCCTGTTAATCTGCACGTGTAGACAGGCAGCAGGTGCAGGCAATGAGTAAGGTTCTCTGATCCTCTGCACACTTCACCTCTTCTCAACTCAGGACCAAATGCAAACCACCTGGGGAGACACAGAGAAAGCAGGCCCAGCCAAACACCCCCCACTCCATGACAAAACCCCCCCCCCCCCCCCCCCGAACCACCTGGGGAGACAGAGAAAAACAGGGCCAGCCAAACACCCCCCAATCCATAACATCAGTTTCTTTAATGAACATTTAATCCTGAATTTTATTAATTGTTTTACAGTAATCGAGAGAATGCAGTCCAGAAGACACAATCAAATCAGCTAAATTTTTACCCACATTTACAAAATAATCATTAAAATTATCTGCTATAGCATCATCATAATGTTACACCACATAAAGACAAATGACTCATGATTTGATTTAAGTTTTGGATCAGGACTGTACCACTTTTAATTGGGTAGATACATATTCTGGAAAATGTCTTTTCCAGACATGTCATCTCATGATGACTTTGTGATGTTAAAAAGTGACTCTTGCATTAGAATGCAAATGATGTTCTGATTCACATAAGATTTAATTTGTCTCTCTCGCTCTATTGATTGTGGAAATATGGATTTTTAAAAAATTATATTTAGTCTTGCTAATATGCTGACTGCAGTAGAGAACAAATAGCGAGACACTTGGCAGCACTGTCTTTAGGATTGTGAAATTTCTATGTGACAAACGTTACATGACTGACATTACATCCGATTCATGAACATGACTTGCAGATAAAAAGACTTGCTCTCAAATATTTCACTGATTTGCTTAGGAAAACATGAAATCATCCAATTATTGACAATTTTACATGAAGTTACACCCTTTCATGCATTTCTAGGTTTAAAACATTTTAACATTAACATGTGTTAATGTTCAAATCTTCAGAATTAGTGCATTATTTTAAAAATAACAGATAAGTGTTATATATCACTTTGTACATTTTAAGAGTTTACATTAATGTAGTTATTCTATCCAGAATAACTTTATTTATAAAGCAAAACCATAATCCAAACCTGCTTTCCATTTTAAGACCTCTGCCTCATCGCTGGACCACTGTATGCTGTCAAGGTAAATGACACTTTCCTACAGCAGGGGGCAGAGCGCCCAGAGACAGAAGTGCTGGCTCATTGGCTGTTTGGGTTTCTGGTCGCATTTGATTCTATTAGAAGCTTTGGTGGTGTTTAAACTCAAAATCAGTTTGTTAGTAGCCATGGGAGGCTAAATTAAAAGTTATTGGTTAGTTGTAGCTTCTGATACGTTTTTAGGCAGTTTATTGGTTTAGCATTAAAAAAGATAACTTTTTAGTTAGCTGATTATCAGTTATTGAAGCTAACTTTTCGGTTAGCTGTGCCCACCACTGGTTATGACTAAAAAATACTTTTGGGAACATTTTATTCAAATTTGACCCTTTTTTCTCAGCCATTGATCTTTCCAAAATGTGTTTGAGTGGACATTTTTATTGGGCATTCTACCACAACTGGGCCTGCATTACAGTCAAAGAAGAAGAAGACAAAAAATGTAGTGGCTCTGTGATGATTTGTTCAAACAGTGGTCTCAAAATGGGTGTGCAATGCCATGAAGAATAGGACATGACCAGGCAACAATTATTTTCAGGAACAGATTTTGAAAAAAGGGTGCAACTTTTTAGAAAACCCCCAACTTTACAATAGCAGTTGAATACATTATCAAATATCCATTTCCTACATGAATTTTGACTATCAAATGACTAGTTCAATTGGTTTGTTATCTTTTTTTTTTTTTTTTTTGGCAGATTTTTACATTTGACTTTTTGGTTTGACATATGTTTTATTACATGTATCTCTCAAAAGGTCGTGTATGTAGGGGGAATGGAAATGGTTTTCTCAGATTTCCTAAAATGTATCGGCCTAATTATCTTGCCATGTGAACCAGTCTTGATGTTATGACGCCTCACGGAGCGACTGATTGATTCATTGTTATGACACCGCACCACAAAGTTCAACGACCAAAATACATTCTGGGTGCAATGAACATGTTTTCACTATTATTTGATTTCTTTGTGTGACTGAAATCGTTTTTCAAGAATTCAAAAGGTGATTCTTATTGCCACCCAACTCCAACCACACATGAGAACATTTTTTGACAGTTCTTGCTATTGAAAGAAACCTTGTCTCCCTAACCAGATAGAGTTGTGATGTCATCACGTGTGCTTAGGCACTGTCTAGCGGGATCTTGAAAATGTCTTTCTTTTTTTATACAAATGAAAAAAAATGACATATTTAAAAAAAACACATTTATTTGTAAACACCAACACATGTTACATTGACTCACTTGTGTTGGTTTTTACATAGAATGAATGAATCAACCAATCAGTATGAATGGAGGCTTAGTTTACCCATAATCCCTTTGGGTATCTGTGTGTTAATGTTCAAATCTTCAGAATTAGTGCATTATTTTAAAAATAACAGATAAGTGTTATATATCACATTGTACATTTTAATAGTTTACATTAATGTAGTTATTCTGTCTGGAATAATTTTACTTATAAAGCAAAACCAAAAGTGAAACCTGCTTCTCATTTCAAGACCTTTCTGCTGGGGGCAGAGTAGAGTTGAGTTGAGCTCCTTTTAGCTACCTTACTGTTGCAAAAATACATACCAGGCAGGAGCAAAAGGGATTATTAATGTTTTTCAAGTTACTAGCTATTTTAAAAAAATATTAACGCTCTAAAAGTTATCAGAACTAAATTTATCAGAAAATATTTGGTCTAATAATGGTTTTAAAACTTATATGAAAAGTTAATCCAATAACAAAAACATTAGCTGTGATAATTACCGGTTATCGGATTAGCTGAAAAGTGCCCACCACTGGTCATAACTACGAGGTCTGTGAGAAAAGTATCCGACCTTTTTATTTTATGCAAAAAATATATGGATTTGATTCATATGTTTTTACGTCAGCCAAGCTTGAACCTTCGTGCGCATGCGTGAGTTTTTTCATGCCTGTCGGTTGTGTCATTCGCCTGTGGGCAGGCTTTGAGTGAGCACTGGTCCACCCCTCTCGTCGTTTTTTCATTGCGAGGAAATGGCGGAATGATTTGGGCTTTGTTCCATCAGAATTTTTTCAGAAACTGTTAGAGACAGGCAGCTGGAATCCATTTGAAAAATTTATCTGGCTTTCGGTGAAAATGTTATGGGCTTCACAGAGAATTAGGAGTGTTACTACAGCTTTAAGGACGGCCCACAATGGTGCACGGCACTCCGAGCTGCCATCGAGAGGCAGAAACCACCACATCATTTCTAAACGGATGGCTATGTGGAGCTGGGACCGTCGTGTGCAATTTCTCTGGTTATCACAAGAGCTGGACATCAGCCATTTTCCGGCAGATTTCACTTTTAACAAGAGATTTTGTCATGGAAAGCCGCACGGAGGCTTCACGCGTCACGACGGATTCGCTGATGGAGCGAGACAAAGAACACCTCCTTTTTGGAGTGTTAGAGGACAAGTTGGGACATGCCTATCTTGGCTTTCAGTGCTTACCAGTCGAGTGAGCATAAGAGAAATTGTGGAGAGCTGGGCACTCAAAAACGGAGGTGTTCTTTGTCTCGCCCCATCAGCGAATCCGTCGTGATGCGCGAAGCCTCCGCACGGCTTTCCATGACAAAATCTCTTGTTAAAAGTGAAATCTGCCAGAAAATGGTTGATGTCCAACTCTTGTGATAACCAGAGAAATTGCACACGACGGTCCCGGCTCCACACAGCGATCCGTTTAGAAATGATGTGGTGGTTTCTGCCTCTCGATGGCGGCTCGGAGCGCGGCGCGCCGTGCGCCATTGTGGGCCATCCTTAAAGCTGTAGTAACACTCCTTATTCTCTGTGAAGCCCGTAAAATTTTCACCGAAAGCCAGATAAATTTTTTAAATGGTTTCCAGCTGCCTGTTTCTAACAGTTTCTGAAAAAATTCTGATGGAACAAAGCCCAAATCCTTCCGCCATTTCCTTGCAATGAAAAAACGACGAGAGGGGTGGACCAGTGCTCACTCAAAGCCTGCCCACAGGCGAATGACGCAACCGACAGGCGTGAAAAAACTCACGCATGCGCACGAAGGTTCAAGCTTGGCTGACGTAAAAACATATGAATCAAATCCATATATTTTTTGCATATAATAAAAAGGTCAGATGCTTTTCTCATAGACCTCGTAATACTAATTTGGAAAAATGAAGGTCACTGATTGACAGGTTGTGACTGAGCTGGTTTTAGGAGGTTGGGAAGGACCAATGGTTTGCTCTGCATGTAAGTGGCTCTATGTTATGGATGCAACAACATGCAGCACTGGTGGATGCTTCCAGACTGACCTGACCTGGCATAGCAAACCCATTTACAAGTGTTGACAGTAAAGACACCTTACGTCTGTGATGGATAAAAGGGTTGCTCGCACTGGTTTGAATAATACATTGTGGTTCCAGCCTTGCAGCCATCACAAGTATTGTGGAAAAAGTAAAGTAATATTGTATAAACAGCCCAATATTTTTTGTATTAGTAAACCACGCTATGATTGTGTAAATTTATGGAAGTAACCTGCTAACTCACTGCAATGAAACAGATGAAGGACAACATGTACTTTTGTGGTGTTCCTCTTTTCACTTCTCATCATCAGACTTGGTGTGTATCTAACAGTTTTTCAAGCCACTGGCTGAAAAGACAGGACATAGAGATGCAGTTTGTGAAGTGGAAAAGACAGACAACGGCTCCCTTTGAGAGGTTGGCCGGTCTGAGATACCAGACATATTTGACAGGCTGTCTGTGAATGCCAAGAACTGTTTACATGCAAAAAAAGGCAAAGTGACAAGGTGTGAGTGTCAACTGTTAGCCAGAGAGGCTGGAAATATTTGCAACCACAAAAATGTCAAAGCCTCATGTAAAGTAGGACCGAGGCACTGAAGGTAATCGGACCCTCAGCACATAGTCGAAAGCTCAAACCTCAGCAAAGTACATGAAGAAAAATGTTCAAGTCTGCTGACATTACGTTGAGCAACATTTGGTGAAATAAATCCATAAAACAGTGTTTTAGTTCAAACACTGAGCATGACTTCAAGAGTAACCCGAGAAATCAGGGCTATTAATGAAGGTCAGGTTTTTCATTGAGGTCATAGAGGTATCTGGATTGTCTCAGAAAATACACAGCAGGTGGGCAAAATGATGTCACATATAGTGACATAAATCAAAGGTTTAACAGCTGAGTTATATCTTGGCATTTTACTTTGTTGGTTCCATAGACAAACAAAAGTAATGAATATTTCAGTCTTGTAATTACAACATATGAGAAGACAGGAGCCATGTCATCTACTGGTTGACACATAGTATACAAATAATGAATGTTTATGAGTTCAGTTGAATGGTTTGTTCCAGCTTCCACCAAATTAAATATTTGTTCCATTGAAAGAATGTAAAAACATTCATTATTTGTTTTATATAATAGCTAAAAGAGATCCTTGTCATTTGATATTTTATTAATTTATAAACAACAGAAAAGGGACTTACATTTTGGTGTTCCACTGCTGCTGAAGTCCAAATTGTGACATGTAGTCCAGTGATGCTGTGCACTGACTTCGGACTTCCATAAAAAAAAAAAATTGTGTAGTTCCTCAGTCCAGCCAAAAATCACATCAGCTTTTCATCTGAACAGTTCTTCATGCATCCAGACAGAGTGGATTTTGTGTGTGTGTGCGTGTGTGTGTTACAAGAATTAGCAGCGTCAGTTAGCTCAATCAAATTATGTCTCGGTAGAGTCATTATCCCCCACACGCGCACGCACACTTGCAACCAGGTCGGCACTTGTGCGCGCATGTATGACCAAAAAAAAAAGACTGTGTACATCCTCAGTGCAGCGAAAAAAACAAAACAGAAATGAGTCAGAAATTAGTCCAGCTTTTCATTCTTTCTTCCTGCTAACAGCCTCCAGACAGCGCTGTGGATTTGTTTTGTGTGTGTGTGTGTGCGCGCGTGCACGCATTGTGTGTGTGTGTGTGTGTGTGTGTATATGCTCATGTGTGGGTGCAAGCATGTGCATGTGTATGCGCGAGCATTAGGGTGCATCAAATTTGAATGAGAAATTTTAATTTCAAAATATCAATTTGGCTGGCATTGCAATTTGCTCCAATTAACATACGAGGTCTGTTAGAAAAGTATCGGACCTTTTTATTTTTTTCAAAAACCATATGGATTTGAATCACGTGTGATTGCATCAGCCAAGCTTGAACCTTCGTGCGCATGCGTGAGTTTTTTCACGCCTGTCGGTTGCGTTATTCGCCTGTGAGCAGGCTTTGTGTGAGCAGTGGTCCACCCCTCTCGTCTGATTTTTATTGCGAATAAAATGTCTGAATGATTTGGAGCTTTGCTGCATCAATTTTTTCCAGAAACTGTGAGAGACCTCCAGGAGCGGAGGAATTCCGCGTGTCGCGGTGGTGCTGCATGGCGCAAAGCAACGCCGTGATGAAGCCTCACAGGACATGTTCTGGCATGTCCAGGCTCATCCACAATTTCTCGGATAGTCACACGACTGAAAAGCCACAGAAAGCCGTCTGAAAGCCATCTGAAAGCCATCCTGTGAGACCAACACAGAGGTGGATTTGTGCCGCGCCACGAACGGCTCCGTGGCACGTCCCTCCACTTCTCTTTCCATGAAAAAACTCCTGTAACAGTGGAATGTGCCGAAAAAGTACTGATGTCCACGTCTTCTGCCATTTTTGTCTAAGTCAGACGACGTCCCGGATCAACAAAGCCTTCACGTTTGAAATGATCTGGTTGATTCAGCCTGTCAATCGGCGCTCGGAGCGCGGTGTGCTCTCAGCAGCTGTGGGCGGTCTTTAAACCGGCTGGAGCACTCCTTAATCTGTGTAATCCCCATAAAATCGTTCCTGAAAGCCATCTGAATTTTCCGAATGGTGTCCACCTGGAGGTCTCTCACAGTTTCTGGAAAAAAATTGATGCAGCAAAGCCCCAAATCGTTCAGACAATATATTCGCAATAAAAATCTGATGAGAGGGGTGGACCACTGCTCACACAAAGCCTGCTCACAGGCGAATTACGCAACCGACAGGCATGAAAAAACTCACGCATGCGCACGAAGGTTCAAGCTTGGCTGATGGAATCACACGTGATTCAAATCCATATGGTTTTTGAAAAAAATAAAAAGGTCCAATACTTTTCTAACAGACCTTGTAAAAATTACTTTTACAAAGTTTTGAGGAATTCCATTAAATTTAGAGGTGCCACCTAACACATGAACTGTTGTGAAATTGCGAAAAATGTGCAATTTGTAGTCTAATTTCCAAAAGGTTCACCTGGAAAAGTTGAATGCAGTGAACCTTTATATAGTAACATGTTCTATAGTTATCAAAGTAAAACTTGTTTGTTTGCCCTTTGGGCATTTCTCAGAATTCAACTTTCAAGATTCTCCATTCACCTGTCCTATAGACAAAATGAATGGAGGTCAATGGGACAAGTTCACATGGCCTTATCCTGAGTTTTGTGATTAGTGATGGATGTCAGACACACATATAAAGTTTAATTGACTTTATTGTTAAACACAAGGGGTGATACTGGACACCACCTACACTGGGACAGCAAGTTAGCACCAATGCTCAGTAAACTGGAGGAGTGTCTTCCAGTGGTGGTTGGAGATGCAGAGCGGCTGAAGCTTCTTGGTGTCCTGGCGTATAAGAAGCAGATAAATGAGGCATGTGGAGTGATCATTGCCGGTTGACATGCAAGTTGCTGCAGGACTGCTGCTGTGCTGACCAGGTTGTCAACATGGCATTTGACATCTCACAGCAGCCTGCATTGCCATTCAACTCTCACTGGGCCTTCCACTACTTTGGTGTGAGTGGCAGCACCACATTGATGAGGTTCTCCTGAACCAGGTTTTCACACACCTGAAGATGGAGTCATCACGCTCGCCATAGGTTACCTTGTTCACACGTTTGAGAGAGAAATGGAACCTCTTACCA
This sequence comes from Thalassophryne amazonica, assembly GCF_902500255.1. Lineage (NCBI taxonomy): Eukaryota > Metazoa > Chordata > Actinopteri > Batrachoidiformes > Batrachoididae > Thalassophryne > Thalassophryne amazonica. Next base: position 94,988,174 of record NC_047106.1, on the reverse strand, counting down.
CAAGAATCCAGCAGCCAATGGTCCCGCTACATTCTTGGCAACACCGAGCAACCACTCCTGGGCAAGTTATGTGCTGAACTTGTCAGGTGCGCAAAAGAAGTTACTGACCACAAGCGAGGTGACTACCGTGAGTTTGTGCAGCTGTCTCGTGTTTCTGGATGCAGATGGTGAAGAGCAGACTGCAGTGACCTTCCAGTGACCAGGAGTGCTCCACAAGGCACGGTGGATGGCCAAGCTGCTCTATACTTTCAAGCTGGCTTTGATGTAGCAGTACATTGCATTGCTTCCCCAGGGCACAATCACCACATGGCGACAGGTGCCGAAGATTCGGGCATTTGCCATTTTCATTACACACGTCTATGCAAAGTGGTGGTTGACCTGCTAGAAAGCTGTAGATGCTGCCTGGAATGACCTGACACTCTACCACCACCTGCAGGCATACAAAGCTATAGATGAGGGCATTACAACATCATCGATCAAGGCACTGGAGAGGCATCACTGGTACCTGACAGGTGAGATGCTACCCCTGGCTCTCTTCAGCAGCAAGGTGCCCAAGGATGACAAGTGTGCACTTGCCAATGCAATCTTGGACCACAAGCCCACTGATCTCCCCATGCACAGCAGGGCTTTGGCACTGGCTTTGACAAGCCAAAGTTCCCCACACTGTTGCCAACCACCAGCTTGGCTGACCTCACCAATAAGGAATGCTGGTTTTGGATGCACCAGCTGCACAATGATCACATCCAACTTTGTTGCAGTGGCCAAGAAGGAACAGCACCTACAGAATGTGCTGCAAACAGTTATACATGACCACAGCCAACAGCCAAACCTTTGCTGCTACAAACACAAGCTAAGCCAGGGAGGAGAACACTTTGGATCATTGCTAGTGTCCAATCAACAATGATGACAAGTCCCCCACACTGCAGTGGACCATTGTGACAATGCCATGGTCCACCTGATTCCTGCATACAGACAGAAACTAAAGCTGTATAAACCTGTTGTGAAGACATCAAACCAGCAGAACAAAGAAGTCATAGAAGATCTTTGGGTGTGCTTGGACTGCACTGACTGGGATGTTTTCAGGTTTCCACCAGCAGTTCGGATAAGTTTACACCATGACATCCTGCATCAGCTTCCATGAGTACTGCTGTACTTTATCACACACCAGGGTCAGTTACAACAATGGCAATCCCTGGTTTACTGTGAAACTCAGACATCTCAGGCTGCAAAAGGAAGACACATTCAGGAGTGGGGACAGATGCAGGTTCAGAGAGTCTAAGTACAGGTTTCATAAGGTGGTGAGAGAAGCTAAACTGTCATGAGAAACTTTGTCATCAGTTCTCAGACAACAACTGTGCTTCTGTCTGGAAAGGGCTCAGATCACCAATTACAAACCTACAGCCCCCAAGTCTATCAATGACCTGCACCTGGCCAACAATCTCAATGACTTCTGCTGTCATTCTGAAAGGCAATGGGTTGCTGAAACCACCCACACAGATCTCCATGCCCCTCTACCTCTGAGGCCCCCTCTTCCCCCAACACAATGGCAACCCTCTCCATCCTGGACAGGGACATTAACAGAATATTCAAAAATCAAATTCCCCATAAATCAGCTGGATCTGACTTTGCCTCTCCATCCATCCTGAAGGACTGTGCTGATCAGCTATCTCCAATGTTCATAGACATCTTCAACACCTTGCTATGACTATCAACCTGTTGCTCTGAACTCGGTGGTAATTAAGTCATTTGAGCGGCTGCTGCTCTTCCACCTTAAATCCACTACTGACCTGCTATTGACCACCTTGCAGTTTGCCTACATAACCAATAGGTCTGTAGACAGTGCAATCAGTTTGGCCCTGCACTTCATTCTCCAGCATTTGGACTCCCCAGGAACGTACACCAGGATCCTGTTTGCGGACTTCAGCTCTGCTTTCAATACCACCATCCCAGCTCTGCTACAGGACAAGCTCTCCGAGCTGAGTGTGCACATGAAGCTGGGGATGCATGTCTCTGACTCCAGGACCATCAGCACTGAAACTCCTCAAGGCTGCGTCCTTTCTTCTCTGTTCTTCTTCTGATACACCAACAGCTTCACCTTTAGTCATCAGTCAGTCAAACTCCTGAAGTTTGCAGGCAACACCACTCTCACCAGACTTAAGTCTGATGGAGATGAGTCCACCTACAGGAGGAAGATTGATTGATTGATTGTTGATCTGGTGCAGACAGAATAATTTGGAGCTTAACACTTAAAAGACAGTGGAGATGACTGTGGACTTCAGAAAAACTCCAGCTACACTTAACCCGTCACCCTGTGTGACTCCCCAGTTGAAACTATGGGTCACTTATGCTTCCTGGGCTCCATCATCACACAGGACCTCAAGTAGGAGCTGAACATCAGCTCCCTCACCAACAAGCCCAGCAGAGGAGGTACTCCCAGAGGCAGCTGAAAAGGTTTAACCTGCCAAAGACAATGATGGTGCACTTCTACACAGCCATCATTGAGTCCATCCTCACCTCCTCCAACACCATCTGGTATGCTGCTGCCATGACCATGGACAAGGACAGACTGCAGCATATCATCTGCTCTGCTGAGAAGGTGGTTGGCTGCAATCTTCCATTTGCTCAAGAACCTGTACATCTCTAGGACCTTGAGCTGAGTCAGAAAGATTGCGGCTGACCCCTCCCATCCCTGATACTATCTTTTTGAGATTCTTCCCTCTGGTTGGCTTCAGGCCATTTAGGACTAAAACCTCTCACCACACGCTTTTTCCCATCTGCAGTCAGCCTCACTGGGAAGGCCAATGACACCAGCTGACCACGGTTGGGTAGGATTACTTTGAAATGTAATCAAAAAGTAATCAGATTACAAGTAATCCAAATGTATGCACATACATACATGTAATCCACATGTATTCTTTCAAAGTAATCCTACACAACCTTGCAGCTGACACTCTCTCACACTACCACCACCACCACAATCAAAATCCCTGAGACTCTACACAGAGATAATTAGGCATGCTCATTTTAGCTCACAATGCACATACTCATAGCTGTCTATTTTTTAGGTAAACCTATGTATGTTTCCCACTTTTGCCCCTTGACATTATATAATAGTACTGGTTTAAACACCATTGTTGGGAAAGTGTAGTGACACGGACCCACAACAGGGGGCGTAAATGAACGGACAATGGAAGGAGTCAAATTATAACACTTTACTGGTGTGAATGTCACAACCAAACACAGCAGAATCAGAATGTGCAACAGTCAATTAATGAAAGGTGTCGTGTGGGCAGGCTCGACGATAGGAGACGCCCGTCTGGAAACAAACCGGAACCACACGATTTCCACCACCACCTGAACCCGAGGAATACTGGAGCCACCAAGTCCCGGAGTCCCCAGGTGGCCACCTTCCCGGCGTGTCGGATCTGGTACTGCTGGCAGAAAGCAAAAGACAGTCAAAGGGTGGGTGTGTGAACACCCAGTAACAATGGTGGGAATGCCACCTCCACCTCTCACTCAGCGCGTTGCAGCGGTCTCAGCTGAAAAGGAGCGCCGTCTTGCACAGCCTCCTCAAAAACGACCGGTTCTCCTGCAAACACTCACAATAATAGATTTATCGATCTCACAAAAGGGGCTGAGAGTATTACCTCCAGATGAAGATGATATCTCGGCAGTTTGGTGGAGGTGTCTTCCTGCTTTTATACCAGATGTGTTGATTAGTGACAGCTGTCACGGATGATGGGTGACAGCTGTCACCACGGCTTGTTCCTGAGGCGGCAGCACCCTCTCGTGCCTGAAGCCCGCACTTCAGGCAGGGCGCCTTCTGGTGGTGGGCCAGCAGTACCTCCTCTTCTGGCAGCCCACACAACAACCATAGCAAATTCGTTGTTTCTGAAAACTTATTGGCAATAAAGTTTATTCCGATTCTGATTCTGTTCTACTATTTTGAGAAACACATTTTCTGTTTTTTAGAGTTGTGGGCCATAATTATCAAAATGAAGAATAAAAAAAAGCACTTGAAAGAGTTTAGTTTATGTGCAGTCAGTCTTGAATACATAACATTTTCTCTTTCTGAAATACGAGGTCTGTCCATAAAGTAACGGTCCTTTTTATTTTTTTCAAAAACTATATGGATTTGATTCATATGTTTTTATGTCAGCCAAGCTTGAACCTTCGTGCGCATGCGTGAGTTTTTCCACGCCTGTCGGTTGCGTCATTCGCCTGTGAGCACGCCTTGTGGGAGGAGTGGTCCAGCCCCCTTGTCGGATTTTCATTGTCAGGAAATGGCAGAATGATTTGGGCTTTTTTCCATCAGAATTTTTTCAGAAACTGTTAGAGACATGCAGCTGGAAACCATTCGAAAAATTTATCTGGCTTTCGGTGAAATTTTTACGGGCTTCACAGAGAATAAGGAGTGTTACTACAGCTTTAAGGACGGCCCACAATGGTGCTCGGTGCACCGCGCTCCGAGCTGCGACGACGAGGCAGAAACCACCAGATCATTTATAAACGGTTGGCTCTGTGGAGCCGGGACCGTCATGTGCAATTCTCTGGTTATCACAAGAGCTGGACATCAGCCATTTTCCGGCAGATTTCACTTTTAACAAGAGATTTTGTCATGGAAAGCCGCGTGGAGGCTTCGCGCGTCACGACCGATTCGCTGATGGAGTGAGACAAAGGAACACCTCCGTTTCGGAGTGCCAGACGACAAGTTGGGACATGTCCAGCTCTCCACAATTTTTCTTATACTCACTCGAGTGGTAAGCACTGAAAGCCGAGATAGGCATGTCCCAACTTGTCCTTTAACGCTCCGAAATGGAGGTGTTCCTTTGTCTCGCTCCATCAGCGAATAGGTCGGGACGTGCGAAGCCTCCGCGCGGCTTTCCATGAGAAAATCTCTTGTTAAAAGTGAAATCTGCCGGAAAATGGCTGATGTCCAGCTCTTGTAATAACCAGAGAAATTGCACAGCGATCCGTTTAGAAATGATGTGGTGGTTTCTGCCTCTCGATGGCAGCTCAGAACGCGGCGCGCCAAGCGCCATTGTGGGCCATCGTTAAAGCTGTAGTAACACTCCTTATTCTAGGTGAAGCCTGTAAAATTTTCACCGAAAGCCAGATAAATGTTTTGAATTGTTTCCAGCTGCATGTCTCTAACAGTTTCTGAAAAAATTCTGATGGAAAAAAAGCCCAAATCATTCCGCCATTTCCTGACAATGAAAATCCGACGAGGGAGCTGGACCACTCCTCCCACAAGGCGTGCTCACAGGCGAATGACGCAACCGACAGGCGTGGAAAAACTCACGCATGCGCACGAAGGTTCAAGCTTGGCTGATGTAAAAACATATGAATCAAATCCATATAGTTTTTGAAAAAATAAAAAGGACCGTTACTTTATGGACAGACCTCGTACGTGGTAAAAATATTGAACTTTTTCACAATATTCAATTTATATATATATATATATATATATATATATATATATATATATATATATATATATATATATATATATATATATATATATATATATATATATATATATATCTCAAATGAATGCTTATTAGTTCAAAGGTATGAATATTTCATGAGGTGTAGGATGGAATGTTCCATTCAATGAGGTGAAGAAAGAATGGAAAAAACCTTAATTATTTGTTTTATATAATGGCTAAAATAGATCCTTGTCCTTTGATATTTTATTAATTTATAAACAACAGAAAAGGGTCATAGATTTTGGTGCTAGTCACTGGTAATTAACAGTCCAACACAAACTTTAAATAGGAGTCCCAAATTGTTCTCAGTAATCTGTGATGCCATTCACTGACTTTGTGTACAGACTGCTTTCCACACTCCAGACAAAAATCCCGTCAGAAATTTGTCCATCTTTTCATCTGAACAGCTCTTCATGCCTTCAGATGGCTTACGGCGTGGTGGATTTGTTTTTGTGTGTGTGTTAGAAGAATTAGCAGTGCCAGTTAGCTTCTTTAAATCGTCATCTGTAAGCAAAACAAACTTCACTATCTTTAGCTAAACACCGCCCCCCAGTTGTGTGAGCATGCACGGTGGCCGGGGTGTGCAATAGCACATTTCATATAGCACCAAAATTGCATGCTAAAAATAACATTTGCACGGTCAATGAAACACAACAGCAAATAGTATGAATAATCCATTTCATGTGACATACAAGCCACCAATTAAATGACAAGGACCCACTCAACCGTTTTATACCATTACATATATGTGTGTGTGTGTGTGTGTCTGTGTTACGTGTGTATGTTATGTATGTGTTACGTAATCTACCTCCCTTGTGGTTGAGAAGAGGTGTGCATTCTACAATGGTGGTGTGAAATTCCTGCATCACCTAAGCTTCTGAATCCCAACTTATGAGCAAAACACAGTCAAAACTTTGTGTGTACAACAGTATTATATTTTTTACAATGTCTTCCCACGTCTAGGCTAGGATTCCAGCAAACTGAACCAAGGGAGCCTTTTATTCTTTATTCATTTGAAACAGACAAAGTAGTACTGTCTCAGACAGAGGTTGGTCAGCTCCCAGCATTGTTCTCTTGAGAGCTGAGATTTCTCCATGTACAGACATCGAATATTGTAGTATGCATATGGAATTCATACCGCAGACCAAAAAAAAATTCTCTCACCATTCCCTTGACTATTGTTTGTCTGCTGCTGTGTTCTTTTTCTTTGCTTCAAGGTTCCCTGTCTTGTTTCAAGTGTCATTGTAATTCACTATATATATATATATATGCAAACTCCACACAGAAAGGCCACCAGTGGGAATCGAACCCATGGAAAGAGTGCACACCACTAACCTAGCGTGGGTGGCATGTGGCACTATGCGTTAGCGATTAGCACTGCATCACAGCAAGAAGGTGGTGGGATTTTTTTGTTAGGTTCTTTTATGTGGTGAGTGATCTCAAAAAGAATCGGACAGGAAATTGCATTGCGTTCAAGGCAGTATGTAAACATTTTATAGCGTATGTCTGTGTGTCATGCAATAAATCAGAGTGTTCCATCATACCGTCCAAACAGATGCGAATGCTTTGGTTTTATCAATTAGAGAGCTATAAAAAGATGGTTTTATCAATTAGACAGCTATAAAAAGATCAGATCAGATACATCAAATACAAGGACATTTTGGATGTGTGTTGGCCATTTTGTAAAGCACTTAGATTAAGATCAGATAGTTACAAGGACATTTTGGATGAGTGTCAACTATTTTCTAATATGCATCATGGAACACTGACAGTTTCCTGCCCAAGCCTCTATGTGTGGAGTTTGATTGGGTTCCCTCAGGGTGCCCCAGCTTTCTCCCATTTCAAAAGACATGCAGGCTAAGTGAATTGAAAGCTTTAAATTGACCATAGTTGTTGGTCTTTCTATATGTGGCCCTCCACAATCCACAAACCCAGCTCCCAGCTGCGAGTAGTCAAACAGGTACGCCTGCAACAATATTCAGGAGAACAAAACGTACGTTCAGCACCAAAAACAGCTGAGAGTTTTACCTGAGGTAAGACGCTATCTCGGCAGCGAGGTGAGTTGCTGCCCGGCTTTTATGGAGATGGTGGTGATGAGTGACAGCTGGTGTAGATGATGAGTGACAGCTGTCACTCCCGGTTGCTTCTAGGAGGCGGTTGCGCCCCCTCGTGCCTGAAGCCCACACTTCAGGCAGGGCGCCATCTGGTGGTGGGCCAGCAGTACCTCCTCTTCAGCGGCCCACACAATAGGACCCCCCCCCCCCCCCCCCAACGGGCGCCTCCTGGTGCCCGACCCAGCTTGTCTGGGTGCTGGTTGTAGAAGTCGGCCAGGAGGGCCAGATCCAGGATGAAGCTCCTCTTCACCCAGGAGCATTCTTTGGGTCCATACCCCTCCCAGTCCACCAAATACTGGAACCCCCGGCCCTTACGACAGACATCCAGGAGCCCGCGAACAGTCCAGGCAGGCGGCGGCGCCGGTCCGGGGGTGCAGAGGGATGAGGTGTGGTGAGGCTTGATACGTGAGATGTGGAAGACAGGATGGACCCGCAGTGAAGCCGGCAGCTTCAGCTGCAGCAGGACTGAGGACTTTGAGGATTGGATATGGTCCGATGAAGCGGTACTTCAGTTTCTGTGACTCGACCTGGAGTGGTATGTCCTTGGTGGAAAGCCACACCTCCTGCCCGGGCTGGTATGCAGGGGCCGGGGAACGCCGGCGGTCTGCATGGGCCTTGGCCCTCGTCCGGGCCTTCAGCAGGGCAGAGCGGGCGACGCGCCACACCCAACGGCATCTGCGAAGGTGGGCCTGGACAGAGGGGGCACCGACCTCTCCCTCCACCACTGGGAACAGTGGGGGCTGGTACCCCTAACACACCTCAAATGGGGAGAGGCCGGTGGCAGAGGACACTTGGCTGTTATGAGCGTACTTGATCCAGGCCAGATGGTCACTCCAGGCCGCCGGGTGCGTGGAGGTCACGCAACAGAGGGCCTATTCAAGTTCCTGGTTCGCCCGCTCTGCCTGTCCATTCGTCTGTGGATGATACCCAGATGAGAGGCTCACGGTGGCCCCCAGGTCCCTGCAGACACTCCTCCAGACTTGAGAGGAGAACTGAGGACCATGATCCGAGACAATGTCAGTTGGTATCCCATGCAGATGTACAACTTGGTGGACCAGGAAATCTGCTGTCTCCTGGGCCATTGGGAGCTTCGGGAGGGCCACAAAGTGGGCTGCCTTGGAGAATCAGTCCACTACCGTGAGGATGGTCGTCATGCCCTGGGACAGCAGGAGGCCCGTGATGAAGTCCAGGCCGATGTGTGACCAGGGGCGAAGAGGCACCGGAAGCGGCTGGAGGAGTCCTTGGGTCTTCTGGTGGTCAGCCTTGCCCCTGGCACAGGTGGTACAGGCCTGGACGTACTCCCGGACATCGGCCTCCATGGATGCCCACCAGAAGCACTGCCGGACCACTGCCACGGTTCTTCACACCCCTGGGTGACAGGAGAGCTTGGAACCATGACAGAAGTCCAGGACTGCAGCTCTGGCTTCTGGTGGGACGTACAGTCTGTTCTTAGGGCCGGTCCCCGGGTCCGGGTTCCATGCCAGGGCCTCCCGGACGGTCTTCTCCACGTCCCAGGTGAGGGTGGCCACGATAGTGGACTCAGGAATGATAGGTTCCGGTGGATCTGACAGCTCAGTCTTGACTTCCTCTTCGTGTACCCAGGACAAGGCGTTGGATCTTTGGTTCTTGGTCCCGGGGTGGTATGTGATCCGGAAGTCAAAACGCCCGAAGAACAGTGACCAGGAGGCTTGCCTGGGGTTCAGACGCTTGGCGGTCCCGATGTACACCAGGTTCCGATGGTCCGTGAAAACCGTGAAAGGTACCGCAGCTCCCTCCAACAGGTGTCTCCACTCAAGAGCCTCTTTCACTGCTAGGAGTTCCCAATTGCAGATGTCATAGTTCCGTTCTGCCGAGGTCAACCTGCGGGAAAAATAGGCACAAGGGTGGAGGACCTTATCGGACTCCCTGCTCTGGGACAGCACGGCTCCTATCGCTGAGTCAGAGGCATCCACTTCAACAACGAACTGGCGGCTAGGATCGGACTGCACCAGAACTGGTGCAGTTGAGAACCGGCGTTTCAACTCCCTAAACGCGGCTTTGCATCGATCCAACCAGGTGAAGGGGACTTTGGGGAGGTCAGGGCTGTCAGGGGACTAACAACCTGACTGTAGCCCTTAATGAACATCCTGTAGAAATTTGCAAAGCCGAGGAACTGTTGCAGCTTCCTACGGCTTGTCGGTTGGGGCCAATCTCTCACCGCCGCAACCTTGGCCGGATCAGGGGAGACGGAGTTGGAGGAGATTATAAACCCCAGGAAGGACAAAGAAGTGTGGTGGAACTCACACTTCTCACCCTTCACAAACAGCTGGTTCTCCAATAGCCGCTGCAGGACCTGATGTACATGCCTGACATGAGTCTCAGGATCCGGGGAGAAGATGAGAATATTGTCCAGGTATACAAAGACGAACTGATGCAGGAAGTCCCACAAGACGTCATTAACGAAAGCTTGGTACGTTGCGGGGGCGTTAGTGAGGCCGAACGGCATGACTAGGTACTCAAAGTGACCTAACGGGGTGTTAAATGCCGTCTTCCAGTCGTCTCCCTTCCGGATCCAAACCAGGTGGTACACATTTCTGAGATCAAGTTTGGTAAAGATTTTGGCTCCATGCAGGGGCGTGAACACTGAATCCAACAGAGGCAATGGGTATCGGTTGCGAACCGTAATCTCGTTCATCTCGTTCAGCCCTCTGTAATCAATGCATGGACGGAGTCCGCCGTCTTTCTTGCCCACAAAAAAGAAACCTGCACCCATCGGTGAGGTGGAGTTCCGGATCAGCCCGGCAGCTAACGAGTCCCGGATGTAGGTCTCCATTGATTAATCTCAGGACGTGAGAGGTTGTACAACCTGCTGGACGGGTACTCAACGCCCGAAATCAAATCAATGGCACAATCGTACGGATGGTGTGGGGGAAGAGTGAGTGCCAGATCTTTGCTGAAGATGTCAGCAAGATCGTGGTACTCCTCAGGCACCGCCGTCAGATTGGGGGGGACTTTAACCTCCTCGTTAGCAGTCAAACCGGGGGGAACCGAGGATCCTAAACACTCCCGGTGGCAGGTTTCGCTCCACTGAGCCACAACCCCAGACGGCCAATCAATCCGGGGACTGTGTTTTTCCATCCATGGGAAGCCCAAAATAACGCGGGAGGTAGAAGGAGTTACATAGAACTCAATCTCCTCCCGATGATTCCCAGACACAACCAGAGTTACTGGCTGTGTCTTGTGTGTGATTAAAGGGTGAAGGGTGCCATCCAGCGCCCGTGCCTTCAATGATGGAGGAAGGGCCACTAGAGGGAGCCTTACTTCCTTTGCCCATCTGCTATCCAACAGATTCCCTTCCGACCCCATGTCCACAAGTGCTGGGGCGTGAAGGGTTAAATCCCCACACAGGATCATGACTGGAATTCGTGCTGATTTACGTGCACTCCCTTCGTGTGTGTTGTGACCCACCCTGAGCCCAGTCTCTAAGGGCGAGTGTTGTTTTGACCGTTTGGGGCAGTTTTTCTGTGTGTGCTCTTTTGAGCTGCAGAGAAAACACTCCCCACGAGCCAGCTTCCTCAATCTGGTATCTGATCTTATTTTGGCCCTGCTCGTTTCCCTAACAACGTCAGCGGCATGACCGTGCGGGGAAAAAAAAAACAACGGGGTGGGGGGGGGGTTGTCCTGACAGGGGGGTTCGTGGTTACAACGCGCTCAACTTTTGTTCACAATCAGCTTATCACTGGTAACTACGCCGCTTTCCCCTCACTCATTCCCGCAGCTTCACAGTGCTTTAAACAGTCCACTGAGTTCAATAGCGACAAAGCATGCAGCGAAACGAGACGAGTCATTGGATAAATGCTGGGCTTTGTCCCGCCCATCCGACACTCAGTGTGTCTGGGGATCTATGGGGCAGTGGGCTGGCCTCGGCTGGCCCGGACGCTCAGCTTCTGCATGATGATTGGATGATCTGTCTGAGGCTGAATCTCTTTTTGATTGACAGCGAAATGAGCGAATCAGCGATCTTTTGGTGTAAACATCCATGGGAGCATTTTTTAAATTTTCACTCTGTTCTGAGTTGAACCGGAGACTTTCTTAATCCTCTTAGCGGCATTTTCTTTGTTAAAAACGACTAGCGACAAATCGAGCTTCTATTTCTGGTGGGTTTTTTTTGTAGCTGCTTGTGTTTGGAGACTGACTTCTATCACTCTTTCTGACTTCTATCGCAGTTTCTGTCCGTACCGAGCAGCGGGTGCTGCTGAGCTCCTCCACCGTCACAAAGCACTCACAGGTGGACAAACTTCACACTAGCCTCGCGCCAGTCCCAGCTAGCGAGCTAGCTAGGTAGCAAGCTGCACATAATGGCAGACAATTTGAATGTTGTGGACCGGATTTTGGCGAAGCCATTTGATAGTCTTCCTTATGAAGAAGCCATGGCTGCTGTCATGGCTTCAGCTCTCAATGGTTTGCAGGCTAAAGTTAAAGCAACAACCCCCAGTGCAATGTTTGTGCATTAATGCTATGCACACAGACTGAACCTGGTTCTGTCTCAGGGGGCTAAATGCTTATCTGAGTGCAGAATATTTTTTGCATCACTCTCTGGGTTTGCCACATTTTTCTCAAAATCCACAAAGAGGATGTCTTTTCTTGAGTCTGCAGGCTGCTCAAGGTTGCCCGGAAATGCTCCTACTCGATGGAATTTCACATCACGGATAGTGAGCACTGTGGCAAACAATTATGATGCCCTCCTGCAAACTTTTGAGATGATCATTGCAGATAAGTCCATGGATGATGACACATTAGACTGTGCCAATTTCTTTGTGTTTGTTATTGCAGTAGTCATTAAAACCAGAAATTTGTTTGTGAAAATAGCTGTTGTGAGTTAATTTGTGGGATTGTGGGTGTTCTGGACGAAGTTAGTGTTTTCATGGGTGGTGATGCAGAGGTTGTGGCCATGTTAGTGTGCGCGGGGGGGGCACGCAGGGGGTTTCGCCCGGGGAGTAAATCACTCTAGGACCGCCACTGCTAAAAAGAACACTATTTGTCTGTTAGATATGATGGAGAAAAGTACAAAGAAGAAGAAAACAGAATTCCTCAAGTAAAACACAAGTACTTGAAATGTGAACATGCTGCAAATACAATACTTAAGTGAATGTAATTCATTACCTTGTACCACTGAATCTATGACTACAATGTTAACTTTTCTTGTGAAAATCTAGACTCAAACAAACTATTTCTCTTTTAGTCTTTAAGCCAGTGGTTCCCAAAGTGTGGGAAGCTACCTCATGTGGGCTATAGACCCCTGGTAGACCATGAAGGTACTGTAGGTAGGTCACTAAAATTAAGGCTAGAAAAACCTTTGATTGTAACCATTGCAATAAAGTTTTAAATTACCTAAAGAATTTGATTGTTCATAATATCAAACTAGAATAATAAAAAAAGCCATAGGATTTCAATTATGTTTGATTCTTCATTTAAATGACTGAGTTTAACATATTGAACACAGAAATCCTTCACTTTCATGTTGTCCATAATTCAAAATTATAATAAGATCAAATAAAATGCAATTTTCACATTTCAAAGTTGGTCCCCTTGCTCTTTGAACTCTCTGAGATAGTGAAACAGTGCTTTCACATGCCTGTTTATTCATTTTGTGAAATGGTGGTGGCAGTGTGACTTTAAATATCGATAAACCTCACTTCATAAGCTGTCCAAAACCTGAATTCATTACAATATGTGTCATGAGTCATTCATGAAATTTGGTCGTGCAAAGAACACACTTTTACTTTCTAGTAACAGAAAACCTTCCTGTAGTTTGCCTTAAAGTGATTTTAAATGCTTCTTGTCAGACTTCAGTTCTTTTCTCTTAAACAAGAGGAAATGGAGCAAATGGGGAAATCACATGTTTAGAATTGTCATAAATATCAATGTCAGTCCAGTGTCATGAACAACAAAAGCAAAACTGACCAATAAAACTCTCCACCATCTGCTGTTGGCACAAATGTGAACTGATGAACTGTTTTTTTAATATGAGTCAAAGTATAAAGAGGACATCGTGCTCAACAAAACATCACCAATCTGACTGTCTTCAAATTCACATATCCAGTAAAAGCAGTTTCCTGCCTGGGTAATATCACACTGCTTCAGAGTGATTCTTGGGTTTGTCGTATTAAACAGTACAACCTTGAGAACTCAGCACAGACATTTATTTTTTTTTTTTTTGCGTCTTCATTCTGGTTTATGTCCTGTTTACACTGGACTGAGACCCATATAAGACCTACAAGATCACAACATCAACTCTCACAAGTCTTGGCTGGTCTCCAGTTAGATCTGTTATTTGCACTACCACGCATGCATTGCGACTGAATTGTGCGAGTGAAATATAAGTTAATATCTGCGATAATTGATGCAACCCTATGCTGAGTCAATTGAGAGTTTATCGCAACCAACAGGATCAGGATGGGACCTGTGAAAGCTAACAAAACCAATTATGAGACCCATGTATGTTTTAACCTGTTGCACCATTTCTGCGAGTGTTTTAAACAGTTCAATACACTCGCGCACCTGTTGGCAACAGATGGATAGCAATGGAGAGTGATGGTGACCAGGAGGGATCTTTGTTCTGACCATGGGGACCTCACTATGACCAGTCTGCAACCAGCCTGCAACAGGCTGGTCACAGTGAGAGCCAGTGAGAGTGATGGCGGGCAGAGGCCATTTTTCGATTGCACATCGGTTGTGGACTTGGTGTAAACAGGGTGTTACATAGGCACTGGAAGCAAATGTAAATGGCGGTTGTGAAGGATCCTCCGAAGAGACTGAGTGCCAAAGACATGCATTCATTGTATTTGGTCCCTGGTTCACATCCAAGTCTCACAGGAAGCACCAGGGCCCTAAAAATGTGAACTCTCTTTCTCATGGAAAAAGGTATCAACATCGCTGATAGAGATCGTCCTCTACATGGCAGCAGCCACATCCAAACCTGAGGCGCCTCATATGGGTTGGTACCTGGAAGATCCTTTCTCTTGGTAAGAATGACCATCTTCAGAAGCATTTTATTAAATGTCACTTTTATTGAAGGTCTTGCTACCTCCGCCACCGAAGTAGGAGAAGGTTATGTTTTCACCCTGTTTGTTTGCAAACAGTCTGGAGCTCCAATTTTTTCATATATCATTCTGAAATTTTTATGGACATTTCATAACCATATAAGCAAGAACTCAATAACTGATTCAATTTTCAAGGTTATAGTTCAAAGTTCAAAGTCAGGAAAAATCTTGAAAAAATCCCTATCTTTAACATTGAACAAGTTTTCAAAAAAAAAAAAAATCTCTGTCTACAAAGACCACATTTCTTTCATATTTGAACGCATTATGTAGGATGGTATCCTTTATCAACTGACAAAATTTGATCTGGATATGATCCAGATTACAGATTTTGTGGCCATTTAAATTTAACATTGAAACCCCTTTTGATGTATATTTTACATCATATCTTAATCAAACATACCATAATCGCAACCTGAACCCGGAAGAGCGGTTGAAGATGATACCCTTCCTGATACAACTCCAATTTTTACCTGGAGGAAAAGGCACAGCCCCTGATCTTCCTAAAAAGACTCCAATTGCTGGATAATACCTTATCCTCAATGAAGTCCCAGAGTCAGTGGCGGCGCCAAGGGGGGGCTTGGGGGGGCTTAAGCCTACCCAAGAATGAGCCAACCTCCCCCTCAGAAGCCCTCCCCCCCATAATTCTGCCAATAATGTGAATACAGACAGACATATTTGCACTGAGAATGTTTCAATATTGCGTAACTGAGCAAAGTGATGAATGTGTGTGTTCGGTGATCCACCAATGCTGAATCACCCTTCACAAACAGAATTTTCAGTTATGCAAATAAACATTTATTTGTAAAAACCCACACACAAGTTACAAATTAGATATTTGTGTTTGTTGATTACAAAGCACGTGTACAAATCAAAGGATATTTGTAAATCACCCTCTGTGCATTTGCAAGTATTATTTTTTTTATTTATTTAATCCTTTATTTAGACAGGAAATTCTCTTGAGACTCAGTGTCTCATTTACAAGAGAGACCTGTGAGAGACAAATTTAATGAGACAAATTTAACTCCATACTCCAAAAATTTAGGTTTCCTAAATATTTATTACGGCCACTCTTAAAACTTCACTTATCTTTATTTATACCTATGTGCAAGTTTACTGAACTTGCAATCATTCTAAGTGATGTGTGTGTGCATTGACACCACATTTTAGAGGAGCACGGGTGACTAAAACATATACCTTGGTATTTATAAAGCAATTTACTATATATTGTTCATTTCAACGACATTTTGTGGAGCCCCTCCAACTTTTACCCCTGCTCCCCCCCTCAGCCCCACCCCCCAACAAAAAATTCCTGGTGCCGCCAATGCCCAGAGTGGATAGTCTAAATAACTTGTATAATAAAAACATTACCATAATGAAACACCATGACAAAATTTAATGTTTTCTTTTTTTAATTACAGTTTTTCTTTGAAGGTTAAAAAGTCATGCTTTAATAAAGCAGACACTACAAAAGCCATACATATACTGTACAATTTTTGATTACCATTATGTATAACATTACTGCAGGTTGTGTTTTTGGAATTATTTGATGTTTATTGTAGTTCGAAAAAACAACCTTTAAGTTGTAGTGGCATTATTAAAAGAACAACATCAAAGTTTTATGTCACTTTGACATGAAAGAAGTTCTGATATGAAAGTACTGTAATGTCAATAACCCATGCTATCCATTCAGTGTAAGATAGGCATCATGTTTGCTTAATAAATTGATTGATCAAAAAACAACAACAAAAAAAAAACTTTTTGAGAGGTTCTTAACTGTATGCTTGGGCCAAGTGTTCCATTCATTTAGTGTGAAAGATCAGTAAAATGTATTGCAGGACACCAACAGCTTCTGGTTAATGGTTGTGGGTTTTCAAACCCCATTGGGAAAGTGCTTTCTTTCTGTCAGATTGTATGTTGTAACATTACCTCTGGTCTGAAAAATCACTATGAGCTTAACTTCAAGCCCTGACTCTTTGGTTCCCTTGAGAATCACTCCAAACAAGTACCACCTATGTTTTTCCAGACTCCCACTTCCAAAGTTAAAATAACAACTGTCTAGCACCAGTCTGTCATTTCCTGTTTAAAAAAAAAAAAAAAAAAATCATGTGTTGAGTTTTTTTTCTCGTGTTCTCTTTATTTTTTCATTCTCGTTCTCTCACTTTTTCTATAACATCCAAAGAAATGTTACATTCACAAATCCACAAGTAGGAAAAAAGGATCTCTTCATGGTTTACATTCTCACGTCCAACTGTCCTCATTCAGTCACATTGTTTTTTTTTTACTTCTTTTCTCACAGCACATATACATATGTGACCTTTGAATCTATACCTAGGTAGTTTTTGGCCAGGCACTTGTATGCACCAGAGTCTAATGCTGTTGGCCTTTGTATAATAAGTGTACCCTGAGGGTGGAGCAGTTCACTACCCATATGCCGTCCCTTATCTGTTGTGGACAGAACAGAGTGATCGGGTAGCTCCCAGGTAATATCTGGCTTGGGGATCCCAGTAGCAACACAGTTGAGCTGGATAGGGGCTCCTGCCAATGCCCTTACATTAGGGGGTGGTCCTGTTGTGATCTGAGGAGGGTATGCAATGATAACCACGGGGACAGTGAGTCGAGCCTCCCCAGCAACATTCCGAGCTCTGCAGATGTAATTACCTTGATCGTGGAGGGTGGTGTCTTGAACAATCAGAGTACCATTTTCAAGCAAGTGATAGCGTCCAAGGACTTGAGGCCAACTTAAAGTGTGGCCTCCAGGGACTGTCCAGTAGATCCTAGGTCTTGGATTGCCATCTGTTAGGCAGTGAAGAAACAGAGGTTGCCCAGACATACTGCGTATGATGCCCCTTGGCCGTGTCAGGATATAAGGCTTTTGCCCAAGCTCCAAAACAATTAACTTCTCTATATACCCCATTAAATTTTTTGCACCACAGCGGTACTTCCCAGCATCCTCTTTGTGAGGGTTGGAAATGATTAATGTGCCATCGCTGCCTTGGCGGTAGCGAGAATCATGATCAGATCCGCCAGCAATCCGTGTTCCATTCGGGAGGGTCCAGAAGATTTCTGGTACTGGGTATCCATCAGCAGAACAGTTCAGAACTGTGGTTTTCCCAATCTGAGACACAATACGCACATTGTATGGATTCTTAAAGATTGGCCTACGAAGCATACTGGTTACCTGAAGCTGCACCACCATTACTGCTTCTCCAGCATCATTCCTTGCCAGGCAAATGAACTCTGCTTGATCAGTTGGACGCACATTCCGGATTTCTAAAGTCCCATTGTGGTGGACATTGATCCTACTGCCAAAGTATGGTGCTGTCAGAAATATGTGATGAGGCATAATCCATGTGATTGTGATCGGGGGGTCTCCTTTAGCATTACAATTTATAAATTTCCTGGAATATTTGGCAGCTACATCTCGGATTACAGTACCATTCTTGTAGTTGCCATTGATCACTGGTGGATTCCCATCTATTTCAAGCTTGTAAGCTTTTCTGTTTTCTCCAGCAGGGTTGCGAGCAATACAGATATATTCTCCAGCATCACTTAGCTTTACATCCCTGATATCTAGAGAGCCATTGACATGCATTAAGTAATGTTCATTAGATGCAGCAATAACATCCTGCGTTGGCAGCAACCACAGAATTTTGGGTTTTGGCTCTCCAATTGCTTCACAGTCAAAACGGATCTTCCCACCAAGCTTCACCTTGATGGCAGTTTGACTTGGGGAATGTATCCTGGGGGCAGCGGTCACCACAGTGATGTGTACATGCATCTCATCCTTGCCCACCTGGTTCTGAGCATAGCAGGTATAGTCACCTTCCTCTGACATACCAACCTGAAGAAACAGTACATTGATGAGAAAACTAATAACTGTTTTGAATGGAAGAAGAAGAAGAAGAAGATGATGATGATAAAAAAATTACATACCTGGTTTACATAGAGTGTTCCATTGTCAAACAAAGTGTAACGCCGTGCTCGTCCTCTTCCACTGCTGTCAGATTGTAGTGCACTGTTGACCAGTGTTCCATCTGGTAGACCCCAAGAAATCTCTGGCTTCGGAGCTCCAGAGGCTTCACAGTCAACCTTCAAGTCATTACCGTAAGTCACCTGCTTTTTGCCATAGATCTTTGGCTCTATCTTGGCTGGCTTCATGGATACAGTGATTTTCATTAACTGGAGGTCTTCACCAATCTTGCTTCGTGCTACGCACAGATAGTCTCCTGCATCTTTGTCAATCACAGTGTTAATTATTAGAGTACCATTATCCAGGACCTGGATCCTGCTGCCCATCCTGAACAAACACAAAACTGAACGTTAGATGATATATCATAAATTGAAGAAAAACAAACAATGCACCGACTATTATATTTATGGAGCTTGTACTAAAACATGGTGGCTTATTATTTACACACTTTTGCACAGTCACCATGCTGTGTTATTGTATTTACAATTATAAATCAGGTAAAAATTTAAATTGAGAGTGTTAAGAATATTGTATTCATTTTCAGATACCATAGAACGTGACATTGCAAAACAACAAAACAAAAACAACAACAACAACAAAACACTCACTCATCTTCAACCACTTGCTTCAGTTAAGGGTCACAGAGGGGAGAGGGGAGCCTATCCCAGCAGTCATAGGGCGTGAGGCGGGGTATACCCTGGACAGGACACCAGTCTGTCACAGGGCCACATACAAACACATACAAACTCCACACAGAAAGGCTCCAGGTGGGAATCAAGCTCATGATCTTCTTGCTGTGAGGCAACAGTGCTAATCACTAAGTCACCGTGCTGCCCTAACAAAACACTAATTAAACTTAAAATGAATTTTTAATATAGCACATTATGAAACCAATATATTTTCAACAATTATTTTTTGGATTTAAGGCAGCATGCTGGCGTTGTGGTTAGCTGTTGTGTTCCACTCTTTGTCTCTGACTGATGTCCCATTAGTTAGATGTTGTTTATTTCATTCACCTTGCTATTGTTGAGTTCTGCTTTGGTTTTCTGGCACAGATCTTTGGTTGAGTTCTCCTCTTATTAATGCATGGGTGTTTGAGTATCTTATGTAAGGTTTAAATTGTACTCACTTTGGGTTTCTTGTAGGCTGATGTTTCACTGTGTTTGTCAGTCTGTGTCTTTATGTTTGTAGGTGTGGCCTTGTCACTTGGTTTTCCCACAGCTGTGCTATATCAGATTCACCACACCTCTCATTTCCTCATTACATTACTATTTAAGTTCATCACTTCACAACCTTGGTTTGCTGGATTATTGTCTTTTTTGTGTGTTCTGGTTCCTGCTGGGGCAGCACGATGGCTTAGTGGTTAGCACTGTTGCCTGGCAGCAAGAAGGTCATGGGATCGATGCCCACCTGTGGCCTTTCTATGTGGATTTTGCATGTTCTCGCAGTGTTTGCGTGGGTTCCCTCCGGGTTCTGTGGCTTACTCCCACATCCAAAGACATGTAGGTTAGGTGAATTGGAAACCTTAAATTGTCAGTAGGTGTGCATGCGGGTGTGAAGGTGTTTGTCTGTCTATATGTGGCCCTGTGACAGACTGGTGTCCTGTCCAGGGTGTTCTCCACCTTATGCCCTATGACTGATGGGATAGGCTCCAGCTTCCCATGACCCTTAATTGGAGTAAGTGGTTGAAGATTAGTGAGTGAGTGGTTTCTGTGGTTTGGTCCCTTCTGCTTTTCTGTTTATTCCTCATCTGTTACCTAGCAAACATTCCTGCACTGATTCTCCACCTTCACCCCAGACTCTCTGACTGCTCCTTGTTTTTGCAATGGACAGCATTTTTGGTAATTATAAAACACATTACTTTACATTCGATGTGTTCACTATCTGCTTTTTCATCTGATAAAGATCCTGACAGCACTGTTACCTCACAGCAAGCGTGCCCCAGATTAGAGTTGACCTGGCCCATTCTGTGTGGAGTTTGCATGTTCTCCTCATGTTTGAATGTGTTCAGTCCAGGTGCTCTGGCTTCCTCCCACTCCCAAAGGCATGCAGGTTAAGTGAACTGGAATTTCTAAATTTATCATACATGAAAGTGTGCATGTTTGTCTGTCTATAGGTGTTGGCTGTGTGATAGATGGTTAAGCTGTCAGGGACAGTACCTCTGGATGGACAAACTGCGGTGGTGGTCCCCATCTTAAAAAAAAAAAGGAGACCAGAGAATTTGGTCAAACATCTCAGCCTCCCTGGGAAAGCCTATGCTAAGGTATTGGAGAGGAGACTTAGAGACTGCTATTCTAGCCTCAGATTCAGGAGGAGCAATGCGGGAATAGTGGACCAGCTCTTTACCAGCAAGTATAACAACAAGTATGACCAACCAGTCAACGTGTTTTGTGGACCTGGAAAAGGCTGGGTCCCTCGAGGTATGAAGTATCCTGTGAGGAGTGCTGCGGGAACATGGGGTAGCATTACACTGGACCTGTTGTTCGTGGGTGGTGGACTCCACCAGGGCAACAATATTATTAGCTTTATCAAAGGGCAGCTTTATCATCAATCCTGTTGATCATGTTCAAGGATGAGATTTCAAGGCACAGTCATGGTTGGGATGCTGTCCAATTTGGTGACCTCAGAGTTGCATCTCTGCTTTTTCCAGATGATGTCATTCTGATGGCTTCATCAGGCAGTAACCTCCTATCCACACTGAGCAGGTTTGGGGCCAAGTGTGAACTGAATGGGATGTGAATCAACACCCCCAAATCTGAGACCGTGATCTTCTGTCAGAAAACGGTGGATTCTCCCCTGTGGGTCAGGGGAGAGTTAAGCTTGATTTATGCTACTCCATCTCCACAGCCCCATTGCCATGAACAGCCCTCTGTGTCACTGTGTACCCTCTCTGAGCCCCGTGCACCTCCCAAAAATTTAAACTACACGTTGGAACAACGGAGACAGCATGGGCTATGATTGGTCACTTTTCCGGTTTCACTCCTTCCTCTCCCATGATATTCAAAAGTCTGATTAAAGGTTTTTTGCAGTGCACACAACAATTACATTTGACCAACTTTACAACACAGAGTGAAAAAAACTGCAAAGATGCTCAAATGACCAGCAATTCATGGAGGGAAATTGCACAGAATGTTAGTTCAATAATTCAATAATAACAGTTCAATAATTGTATATGTAAGTGGAGGTCGCTGAGGGAGAAATTAGTGCAGAAAAAAGAAAAATATGACTAGCAGCAGTGGCGATGCTCATGGAAAGAAAGTCCCTGTTGTGTTCTTCATGTCGTGCCCCCTACTATTCCTGTGATAAATCAATTGCGATACCCACCAGCATGATGGAGAAATTTGTAAGAGCCATTGCCACACATGACTGTGTGGCAATGGAGTTCCAGAGTTGTAGAAGCATAAATCAGGCTTCATGGTCCTAAGTGGAGGAGTTTAAATTTCTTGGGGTCTTGTCCACAAGTGGGGGTAAGTTGGAGTGTGAGATCGACAGACAGATTTGGGCAGTGTATGATGGAAGTCAATTTATGCTCCTATCCTCACCTATGGTCACGAACGTTTGGTAATGACTGAAAGAAGATTGAGGATACAAGCGGCAGAAATTACATTTCTCCATTGAGCATTTTGACTTACACTCCTGGACAGGGTGAGAAGGTCGTCTATCTAGGAGGGACTCTGAGTAGAGCCGCTGCTTCTTCACATCAAAAGGAACCAGATGAGGGTGTTCGCTCATCTAATGAGGATGCATCTCCCTAAGGAGGTCTTCCAGGAACTGGAAGGAAGCCCCGGGGAAGACCCAGGATGCGCTGGAGGGATTATATTTCCCACCTGGCTTGGGAACTTTTCAGGATCCCCCAGGAAGAGTTACAGGACTTGGCCAAGGATATGGAACTGTGGAATAAGCTGTTTGGTCTGCCGCCACCACAATCTGGACCCGCAGAAGTGGCAGAAAATGAATGAATGAATAATTTAATTTTTTTTTTTTAAACCATCTCAGTAAAAACTCATATATTCCAAAAAACATTGAAGAATCTACCTTGTTTTCTCAACTGATCATAACAAAACAGGCTTTTTTTCTGACCTATACCACTTTTAAGAATATTACTATTATGTTAACACCAATTTAAGAGTAAATATACACTATGATATTTGATTAATGATACCAGCATGTAATCACTTGCTATGCTGTTTGCTGTGTGGGCCGCTGAAGAGGAGGTACTGCTGGCCCACCACCAGATGGCGCCCTGCCATGCTGGTACCTTTTGGCCTATGGAGGGCGTATTGGCCTGTTGGCCCTTTTTTGGTACCACCAGGTGCGCACCATTAGGTGGTCATCAGCTGTCATCCATCACCTCATCATCACTCCATAAAAGCCTGGGAAAGACACCATAACTCTGCCGAGTTATCAGCTTACCATACTACAGGTACCAGCTGTAGTAGGTAGGTACAGCTACCTACTCAGCCATTTTGTGCTGTACACACATTCATTGTACTGAAGTCTTTGCAGTTGTGACTTATATTTGCAGCTTGTAGCCGGGTTTGTGGGAAGTTTGGAGGAGTTGGCGTCTCCACTCCTCACTTCTTACTTGCTAAGTATAACAATTGACATTGCACATTTTCCAGTTTTCCTCTGCACTCTGGGAGTATTTGGATTTATTCCTTCCGGAGGATTACTGAGTTTTTGCTGACTGTTTGCTGGGTGTACACACACCCACCTAATCTGTTTTTGCTGCTGCCAGCAGTACCGGTCCGACAGCCTTGAGCGGTGGCCACCTGGGGTACCAGGACTTAGTGGTTCTGGTGTGTTGCAGACCTCCAGCTGGCGATGAAACTACGTGGGTCCCGGCTCTTCTCTGGATAGGCGTCTCCTACCCTCGGGCCTGCCCACATGTCACCATTTGTTACTTAATTGGACTTTGCATATTTGGAACCCTGTTCACACTTTTGCATAATAAACTGTAATTTATTGGAATTCCTACTGACCACTCATTTATGCCCCCTAACATGGGTCTGTGCATTCACTTTCTCAACACTGTTATGGTGTTGCATTTTTATGAAACAACTCCATGACAGAATGTAATAAATGAATATGAACCACTTCTGAACCACCTAACTCTTACATTTCATTCTTTTCAAATTTTTATTATTTAACCACCAACATTTTGATTTATTTGGGTATAACATTATGCCTAAATCAGCATGGACACACTCATTTTTTTTATTCATGTCTTCTCATGTAAACAGTGACTCTGTTATTCATTTCTTGACTAGAACTGGGAAAACCCAAAGGTCTATGCACGAAACTGCAAACGAGGGAAATGGAAGCCTGAGGAAATAAAAACCCTATACTTTTTCACTGGCATAAATGTATTATACCTGGCAAAGACATTTTTAAACATTATATGCTCAATCTGTGGTAAAAGGCTCTCCTGATCGTTAAATCCTTTGTTGAAATTGTTGAATTCTGTGTTTCTCATTCGTGTTAGATTTACAGTAGTGTTCAGAATAATAGTAGTGCTATGTGACTAAAAAGATTAATCCAGGTTTTGAGTATATTTCTTATTGTTACATTGGAAACAAGGTACCAGTAGATTCAGTAGATTTTCACAAATCCATCAAGACCAAGCATTCATGATATGCACACTCTTAAGGCTATGAAATTGTAAAATTAGTATTTTGTAAAATTATTAATATAAATAATAATAATATAACAATATAAATAAATAATATAATAATATATAAAAATAATAGAAATTGTAAAATTGTAAAAAGTATTAGTAAAATTGTAAAATTAGTTAAAAAAAAAGTAGAAAATGGGGTGTTCACAATAATAGTAGTGTGGCATTCAGTCAGTGAGTTCGTCAATTTTGTGCAACAAACAGGTGTGAATCAGGTGTCCCCTATTTAAGGATGAAGCCAACACCTGTTGAACATGCTTTTCTCTTTGAAAGCCTGAAGAAAACGGGACGTTCAAGACATTATTCAGAAGAACAGCGTAGTTTGATTAAAAAGTTGTTTGGAGAGGGGAAAACTTATACGCAGGTGCAAAAAATTATAGGCTGTTCATCTACAATGATCTCCTATGCTTTTAAATAGACAAAAAACCAGAGACATGTGGAAGAAAACGGAAAACAACCATCAAAATGGATAGAAGAATAACCAGAATGGCAAAGGCTCACCCACTGATCAGCTCCAGGATGATCAAAGACAGTCTGGAGTAACCTGTAAGTGCTGTGACAGTTAGAAGACACTTGTGTGAAGCTAATTTATTTGCAAGAATCCCCCGCAAAGTCCCTCTGTTAAATAAAAGACGTGCAGAAGAGGTTACAATTTGCCAAAGAACATCAACTGGCCTAAAGAGAAATGGAGGAATATTTTGTGGACTGATGAGAGTAAAATTGTTCTTTTTGGGTCCAAGGGCCGCAGACAGTTTGTGAGACGACCCCCAAACTCTGAATTCAAGCCACAGTTCACAATGAAGACAGTGAAGCATGGTGGTGCAAGCATCATGATATGGGCACGTTTCTCCTATTATGGTGTTGGGCCTATATATCGCATACCAGGTATCATGGATCAGTTTGGATATGTCAAAATAATTGAAGAGGTCATGTTGCCTTATGCTGAAGAGGACATGCCCCTGAAATGGGTGTTTCAACAAGACAATGACCCCAAGCACATTAGTAAACAAGCAAAATCTTGGTTCCAAACCAACAAAATGAATGCCTCCCAGATTTGAAGAAATCATGAAAAACTGTGGTTATACAACTAAATACTACTTTAGTGATTCACAGGATTGCTAAAAAAGCAGTTTGAACATAATAGTTTTGAGTTTGTAGTGTCAACAGCAGATGCTACTATTATTGTGAACACCCCCTTTTCTACTTTTTTTTTTACTAATAGCCCAATTTCAAAGCCTTAAGAGTGTGCATATCATGAATGCTTGGTCTTGTTGGATTTGGGAGAATCTACTGAATCTACTGGTACCTTGTTTCCCATGTAACAATAAGAAATATACTCAAAACCTGGATTAATCTTTTTAGTCACATAGCACTACTATTATTCTGAACACTACTCTACATATCTGTGGATTTGGGTACTTTGAGCACGTTATGAAAACTTTAAAATATTTTTGGAAGATCACGACAGAACATTGCCAGTTAATACTTTACTACTACAAGGTAAGCATTTTTTGTGTTTTATTTACCTGTGCCACTGGTCCACCACAGCTTTAGAAGGGAGCCTCCAGATGATCCTTGGTTGAGGCTCTCCTGTAGCTAAACAGTTAAGCCTCAACTGGTCTCCATAGAACAACTCTGTGAGTTGCTGGGATGTCTCCACTATTTGCGGGACAGACTGTTGTCTCTGCACTGTCAGTGTCACCACCCTTCTTTCTGAGCCAGTTGAACTGGTGGCAATGCATTCATATATGCCATTGTCATTGAGAGCCAAATCCTGTATATGGAGGGTTCCATTCTCATACACTGACACCCTTATGTCACTGGTAGACCTGTTAAATTGCATGACTGTCCCATCGTAGAGGACCCAGTGAACAGTAGGTTGAGGGCTGCCATGACCAGTGCAGGGTAACCACAGGTCCTGGTTTACACTAACTTTCACATGCTGTCGTTTCTCCTCCATGATCTCAGGGGGAGATGCCACGACTTGTAGTCGGACTGTAGCAGTATCAGCTCCAGCCGGATTACTAGCGATGCATTTGTAATGACCTCGGTCATGAACAGAAACCAAATCAATGATCAGCGTTCCCTCAGCCGTCACTGATACCCTTCCGTTGTCTTTGCTGTAATCACTGACTTGTGTCCGGTTGGCCAGGATCCAAGATATCATAGGTGTGGGCCGACCCTCTGCTTTACATTTCATCTCCACTGTGTTTCCTGCATGAGACTTTATGTCGCGCATTTTGGGCTCCAGGATGCGTGAGGGGTATGCAACCACAGAGAGGGTGACAAGTAATTTATCTGTACCAAGGTTGTTCTCAGCTAGACACAGGTACTGTCCACGGTACTTCATGTTAGCATTGTGGATGAATAGCGTGCCATTGCTCAAAACTTCAAAGTTGCCAATCTTCCCCTCAATTACAACTGCGTTTCCTAAAGAAAAACAATTTTTTTAAGGAAACATACAACTTAATGACAATCACTCATTAAAATATAACATAATTAAAACTGTAAACTTAAATTTACTTTGTGAATCTAATTATCATTTTAATTATAACATTTTCACTTTGAAAAGCAGGGCTAAACCCCCAAAATGTGAGTGAGTGAGCGAGTGTCATACATCACTTTTAATATGAGACCTACACATGTAAACCTCCAATTGTGAATGACAGTGAATATTAGTATGAGGATAAAGAGTTTATAATTTGGTATATCTGATCATACTCAATCATGACATACTGATGCATAACTGATTACCACTGATTACCATGTTAGCACACTGGCAAATGAGTCCATACTGTGACCTCGTGGGGGACAGCACAACTTTTCATATACAGTACTGTAAAAGGAGGAACTCCTGATATCAGGATAACAAGCTCAAAATGTCAGGGAGATATTATCAGTTATCAAGTTGTTCGGCCTCAGGGTGTATGGTTTTCTTCAGGGTGTATAAAGCCATATTCATTGGTAAAACAACTTGATAACGATTTTATCATATACCTATAAATGATAAATGGTAGGGGGTGGTGGCCAAGTGGTTAATGCGCTTGGTTTCAGTTCAGAAGGTTCCGGGTTCAAATCCCACCCCTACCACATTTCTCCATGTAATGTGGAGTTGCGTCAGGAAGGGCATCCGGCGTAAAACTTGTGCCAATTCAACATGCAGATCCACCTTGGATTTGCTGTGGCGACCCCAAGTGCAAACAAGGGAGCAGCCAAAGGGACTTACTTACCTATAAATGATAAATGCACGCAGAACACAATGCGCATGCTCTCCCTTCGCTCACTGCCTCCGGGGATACGGACCCCCAAAGAATCCAAGTCATGGCCACAGAGCTCTGCAGCTGCGGTTACCGAGACCATGCAGTGGGTGCTGCGCATCAAAACAGTGAGCGTAGTCTCTGGACCTGTTGCTGCATGCAGCTCGGCACAGCAGACAGGGGGGTGGTGTGAGTGACCCGCTGTGGCGCTTACCGAGCCCGCAGACTCAGTAAGCGCATCGGAGGCAGTGAGAGCAATCGCGGTGATGCCAACCGGTGTCACGTACAATTCTTTCCGCCTCGCTTAGGAAGCAGCGCTTGGAACTTGAGGTGGATGGATGATGAAAGAAGCAAAACACCTTCGCAATTTACGTCGATATTTTGATGAATTTTTGATGATTTCTTCATTTACAGCAACTTCATTAAACAAATGTAGTCGAATGATTATCAGCACGACGGCGAGCTTACAGGCTAACCTCCGCTAACACTAGAAGACAGTTGCCAGTTATGGCTTCTGAAACAAGGGAGAAAAAAAAGAAACAGCACAGTTCATGTGACAACGGTGGGAAATACACACGTGGAACAAGAGGTGAAGCTCTTAACAGACAGAATATTTTATGTCCACTAATGCTTCAGCTGAATGGTGCTGTTTCTTTTTTTTCTCCCTTGTTTCAGAAGCCATAACTGATAATATAACAGATCGTGCTGATAATCATTCGAGTACATTTGTTTAATGAAGCTGCTGTAAATGAAGAAATTCATCAAAATATCGACATAAATTGCAAAGGTGTTTTGCTTCTTTCATCATCCATCCACCTCAAGTTCCAAGCGCTGTTTTCTAAGCGAGGCGGAAAGAATTGTACGTGACAACTGATTGGCTGATTACTTGGGTGGTATGAAAAATATTACCTGTCCACAAAAAGGGTGTATTGCTATTTATTCTTTAGCATTTTATCCAATCATATTGGCGTATCATTTATAGGTATATGATAAAAAAAAAAAAAACTGTACAAAATGTATTCACAAGTGTGGAAAAATAAATACTTTTGCACAACTCCTCTGTGCAGTTCATTTAGGCCTGCTAAATTTCAGTATAAATATTTACAACAATTTTGTAGGGGGTTTACTGGCAGGGGTGCACATAACTGGTACTCACTGTGGTCGTGCGTGCTAAACATCATTGATGCACAGCAGAGGGAAACACTTTTTCTACCATCTGTCATTGCTTTCCTCTATTTTGGCTCTCTGTTGGAACTGTTTACACAGAGACTGCTACCTGCTGCTTTGGACTTTGAACTAACAGTCTTTTTCAAGACTTTTTTACTTTTTTTTACTTTTTCACCGTGCTCCAACGCCTAAAGAAGACCTCTAACGGTCGAAACGTCGCGACGGAGCACTTTCATCAGCTAACTTTCATTAGTCAGCTAACTTTCGTTTTTATTTTATTGTCGTGCGTTACCTGTGCTGCTCCACAGCGTGTCTGGTGGATTTTTATTTTATTTTAGCACCGTTGTCGTGCATTACCTGTGCTGTTCCATGGCCTGTCTGGTGGATTTTTATTTTATTTTAGCACCGTTGTCGTGCGTTACCTGTGCTGTTCCATGGCCTGTCTGGTGGATTTTTATTTTATTTTGTTTTTTGGCGCTGTTGCCGTGCGTTATCTGTGCTGCTTCATGGTCTGTCTGGTGCCTTGACTGAAGCGCTCCTTCTGCTGAATCACCTCTGGATTGTTTGCACATTATTCACTTTGCGTGTTTTTAGGAGTCCGCTAGGTTAGCGTAGCTACTAGCTCTTAGCCGATTTAGCATGGCGGCTTCTCCTGTCTCTCCCGTACTTTTCTGCTCTGGGTGTGAAATGTTTAGTTATTCCTCGGCCTCCTTTAGCAGTAACGGTACTTATAATAAGTGTAGCTTATTCGTAGCTTTGGAGGCCAGGCTGGGCGAAGTGGAGGCTCGGCTCCGCACCGTGGAAAATTCTACAATTAGCCAGGCCCCTGTAGTCGGTGCGGACCACGGTTGCTTAGCCGCCGTTAGTTCCCCCCTGGCAGATCCCGAGCAGTTGGGAAAGCAGGCTGACTGGGTGACTGTGAGGAGGAAGCGTAGCCCTAAACAGAAGCCCCGTGTACTGTTGTGAAAGTGTAGGTACACGGACCCACAACAGAGGGCGTAATGAACGGACAATGGAGGAAGGTGAATAACAAGTTTTACTGTTGTGAAACGAGCACAACGAATACAACAATTAACAATTTGGGGTCGAATCCGCTGGTGTCGTGTGGGCAGGCTCGAAGGTAGGAGACGTCCGTCTCAGTCGAACCGGAACCACCCAGATCTCCTCTGCCACCAAACCCTGGAAATACTGGAACCGCCAAGTCCCGAATTCCCAGGTGGCCACTGCCTCCACTCGTCGGATCCGGTACTGCTGGCGGGAGAGAGCAACAACACACAGATGTGGATGCGACAGCACCCAGTAACGGAGAGGGGAGAAGCCGCCTCCACCTCTTGACAATATATAGCAGGAAGGTGAGTACTTATCCAAGCAATTTAGCTATTAGTAGTCAGCAGTCCTGAAAGGTTTACAAGTCTTAGCTGGTTATTCAGAATATGAATGCAGAGAACGTTACCTCAGTCTTAAGGCGATATCTCGGCACTGAGGTGGAGACGCCGTCCTGATGATATACCCCCGTGCTGAGTGGAGTCAGCTGTGTCCAGTAATGGGTGACAGCTGTCACCCTGACTGCTCTCGTAAGGCGGCGGCGCCCTCTGGTGCCTGGAGCCCGCACTCCAGGCAGGGCGCCCTCTGGTGGTGGTGGGCCAGCAGTACCTCCTCTTCAGCGGCCCACACAACAGTGTACACCGTCAACCCGTTCACATCTCTAACCGTTTTTCCCCACTCGACGATACACTCGCCGAGGATCAAACTCTGGTTATTGGTGACTCTGTTATGACAAATGTGAAGTTAGCAACACCAGCAACCATTGTCAATTGTCTTCCGGGGGCCAGAGCAGGCGACATTGAAGGAAATTTGAAATTGCTGGCTAAGGCTAAGCGTAAATTTGGTAAGATTGTAATTCACGTCGGCAGTAATGACACTCGGTTACGCCAATCGGAGGTCACTAAAATTAACATTAAATCGGTGTGTAACTTTGCAAAAACAATGTCGGACTCTGTTGTTTTCTCTGGGCCCCTCCCCAATCGGACCGGGAGTGACATGTTTAGCCGCATGTTCTCCTTGAATTGCTGGCTGTCTGAGTGGTGTCCAAAAAATGAGGTGGGCTTCATAGATAATTGGCAAAGCTTCTGGGGAAAACCTGGTCTTGTTAGGAGAGACGGCATCCATCCCACTTTGGATGGAGCAGCTCTCATTTCTAGAAATCTGGCCAATTTTCTTGGATCCTCCAAACTGTGACTGTCCAGCGTTGGGACCAGGAGGCAGAGCTGTGGTCTTATACACCTCTCTGCAGCTTCTCTCCCCCTGCCATCCCCTCATTACCCCATCCCTGTAGGGACGGTGCCTGCTCCCAGACCACCAATAACCAGCAAAAATCTATTTAAGCATAAAAATTCAAAAAGAAAAAATAATATAGCACCTTCAACTGTACCACAGACTAAAACAGTTAAATGTGGTCTATTAAACATTAGGTCTCTCTCTTCTAAGTCCCTGTTGGTAAATGATATAATAATTGATCAACGTATTGATTTATTCTGCCTAACAGAATCCTGGTTACAGCAGGATGAATATGTTAGTTTAAATGAGTCAACACCCCCGAGTCACACTAACTGTCAGAATGCTCGTAGCACGGGCCGGGGCGGAGGATTAGCAGCAATCTTCCATTCCAGCTTATTAATTAATCAAAAACCTAGACAGAGCTTTAATTCATTTGAAGGCTTGTCTCTTAGTCTTGTCCATCCAAATTGGAAGTCCCAAAAAACAGTTTTATTTGTTATTATCTATCGTCCACCTGGTCGTTACTGTGAGTTTCTCTGTGAATTTTCAGACCTTTTGTCTGACTTAGTGCTTAGCTCAGATAAGATAATTATAGTGGGCGATTTTAACATCCACACAGATGCTGAGAATGACAGCCTCAACACTGCATTTAATCTATTATTAGACTCTATTGGCTTTGCTCAAAAAGTAAATGAGTCCACCCACCACTTTAATCATATCTTAGATCTTGTTCTGACTTATGGTATGGAAATAGAAGACTTAACAGTATTCCCTGAAAACTCCCTTCTGTCTGATCACTTCTTAATAACATTTACATTTACTCTGATGGACTACCCTGCAGTGGGGAATAAGTTTCATTACACTAGAAGTCTCTCAGAAAGCGCTGTAACTAGGTTTAAGGATATGATTCCTTCTTTATGTTCTCTAATGTCATATACCAACACAGAGCAGAGTAGCTACCTAAACTCTGTAAGGGAGTTAGAGTATCTCGTCAATAGTTTTACATCCTCATTGAAGACAACTTTGGATGCTGTAGCTCCTCTGAAAAAGAGAGCTTTAAATCAGAAGTGTCTGACTCCGTGGTATAACTCACAAACTCGTAGCTTAAAGCAGATAACCCGTAAGTTGGAGAGGAAATGGTGTCTCACTAATTTAGAAGATCTTCACTTAGCCTGGAAAAAGAGTTTGTTGCTCTATAAAAAAGCCCTCCGTAAAGCTAGGACATCTTTTTACTCATCACTAATTGAAGAAAATAAGAACAACCCCAGGTTTTTTTTCAGCACTGTAGCCAGGCTGACAAAGAGTCAGAGCTCTATTGAGCTGAGTATTCCATTATCTTTAACTAGTAATGACTTCATGACTTTCTTTGCTAACAAAATTTTGACTATTAGAGAAAAAATTACTCATAACCATCCCAAAGATGTATCGTTATCTTTGGCTGCTCTCAGTGATGCCGGTATTTGGTTAGACTCTTTCTCTCCGATTGTTCTGTCTGAGTTATTTTCATTAGTTACTTCATCCAAACCATCAACATGCTTATTAGACCCCATTCCTGCCAGGCTGCTCAAGGAAGTCCTACCATTATTTAATGCTTCAATCTTAAATATGATCAATCTATCTTTGTTAGTTGGTTATGTACCACAGGCCTTTAAGGTGGCAGTAATTAAACCATTACTTAAAAAGCCATCACTTGACCCAGCTATCTTAGCTAATTATAGGCCAATCTCCAACCTTCCTTTTCTCTCAAAGATTCTTGAGAGGGTAGTTGTAAAACAGCTAACTGATCACCTGCAGAGGAATGGTCTATTTGAAGAGTTTCAGTCAGGTTTTAGAATTCATCATAGTACAGAAACAGCATTAGTGAAGGTTACAAATGATCTTCTTATGGCTTCGGACAGTGGACTTATCTCTGTGCTTGTTCTGTTGGACCTCAGTGCTGCTTTTGATACTGTTGACCATAAAATTTTATTACAGAGATTAGAGCATGTCATAGGTATTAAAGGCATTGCGCTGCGGTGGTTTGAATCATATTTGTCTAATAGATTACAGTTTGTTCATGTAAATGGGGAATCTTCTTCACAGACTAAAGTTAATTATGGAGTTCCACAAGGTTCTGTGCTAGGACCAATTTTATTCACTTTATACATGCTTCCCTTGGGCAGTATTATTAGACGGTATTGCTTAAATTTTCATTGTTACGCAGATGATACCCAGCTTTATCTATCCATGAAGCCAGAGGATACGCACCAATTAGCTAAACTGCAGGATTGTCTTACAGACATAAAGACATGGATGACCTCTAATTTCCTGCTTTTAAACTCAGATAAAACTGAAGTTATTGTACTTGGCCCCACAAATCTTAGAAGCATGGTGTCTAACCAGATCGTTACTCTGGATGGCATTTCCCTGATCTCTAGTAATACTGTGAGAAATCTTGGAGTTATTTTTGATCAGGATATGTCATTCAAAGCGCATATTAAACAAATATGTAGGACTGCCTTTTTGCATTTACGCAATATCTCTAAAATCAGAAAGGTCTTGTCTCAGAGTGATGCTGAAAAACTAATTCATGCATTTATTTCCTCTAGGCTGGACTATTGTAATTCATTATTATCAGGTTGTCCTAAAAGTTCCCTAAAAAGCCTTCAGTTGGTTCAGAATGCTGCAGCTAGAGTACTGACGGGGACTAGCAGGAGAGAGCATATCTCACCCGTGTTGGCCTCCCTTCATTGGCTTCCTGTTAATGCTAGAATAGAATTTAAAATTCTTCTTCTTACTTATAAGGTTTTGAATAATCAGGTCCCATCTTATCTTAGGGACCTTGTAGTACCATATTACCCCATTAGAGCGCTTCGCTCTCAGACTGCGGGCTTACTTGTAGTTCCTAGGGTTTGTAAGAGTAGAATGGGAGGCAGAGCCTTCAGCTTTCAGGCTCCTCTCCTGTGGAACCAGCTCCCAATTCAGATCAGGGAGACAGATACCCTCTCTACTTTTAAGATTAGGCTTAAAACTTTCCTTTTCGCTAAGGCTTATAGTTAGGGCTGGATCGGGTGACCCTGGACCATCCCTTGGTTATGTTGCTTTAGACGTAGACTGTGTTTCATAATTATTGTATGGCCTTGCCTTGCAATGTGGAGCGCCTTGGGGCAACTGTTTGTTGTGATTTGGCGCTATACAAGAAAAAAGTTGATTGATTGATTGATTGAAACCATCAACATGTTTATTAGACCCCATTCCTGCCAGGCTGCTCAAGGAAGCCCTACCATTATTTAATGCTTCAATCTTAAATATGATCAATCTATCTTTGTTAGTTGGCTATGTACCACAGCTTTTAAGGTGGCAGTAATTAAACCATTACTTAAAAAGCCATCACTTGACCCAGCTATCTTAGCTAATTATAGGCCAATCTCCAACCTTCCGTTTCTCTCAAAGATTCTTGAGAGGGTAGTTGTAAAACAGCTAACTGATCATCTGCAGAGGAATGGTCTATTTGAAGAGTTTCAGTCAGGTTTTAGAATTCATCATAGTACAGAAACAGCATTAGTGAAGGTTACAAATGATCTTCTTATGGCTTCGGACAGTGGACTCATCTCTGTGCTTGTTCTGTTGGACCTCAGTGCTGCTTTTGATACTGTTGACCATAAAATTTTATTACAGAGATTAGAGCATGTCATAGGTATTAAAGGCACTGCGCTGCGGTGGTTTGAATCATATTTGTCTAATAGATTACAGTTTGTTCATGTAAATGGGGAATCTTCTTCACAGACTAAAGTTAATTATAGAGTTCCACAAGGTTCTGTGCTAGGACCAATTTTATTCACTTTATACATGCTTCCCTTAGGCAGTATTATTAGACGGTATTGCTTAAGTACTTGGCCCCACAAATCTTAGAAACATGGTGTCTAACCAGATCCTTACTCTGGATGGCATTACCCTGACCTCTAGTAATACTGTGAGAAATCCTGGAGTCATTTTTGATCAGGATATGTCATTCAAGGCGCATATTAAACAAATATGTAGGACTGCCTTTTTGCATTTACGCAATATCTCTAAAATCAGAAAGGTCTTGTCTCAGAGTGATGCTGAAAAACTAATTCATGCATTTATTTCCTCTAGGCTGGACTATTGTAATTCATTATTATCAGGTTGTCCTAAAAGTTCCCTAAAAAGCCTTCAGTTAATTCAAATGCTGCAGCTAGAGTACTGACGGGGACTAGCAGGAGAGAGCATATCTCACCCGTGTTGGCCTCTCTTCATTGGCTTCCTGTTAATTCTAGAATAGAATTTAAAATTCTTCTTCTTACTTATAAGGTTTTGAATAATCAGGTCCCATCTTATCTTAGGGACCTCGTAGTACCATATTACCCCATTAGAGCGCTTCGCTCTCAGACTGCAGGCTTACTCGTAGTTCCTAGGGTTTGCAAGAGTAGAATGGGAGGCAGAGCCTTCAGCTTTCAGGCTCCTCTCCTGTGGAACCAGCTCCCAATTCAGATCAGGGAGACAGATACCCTCTCTACTTTTAAGATTAGGCTTAAAACTTTCCTTTTTGCTAAGGCTTATAGTTAGGGCTGGATCAGGTGACCCTGGACCATCCCTTGGTTATGCTGCTTTAGACGTAGACTGTGGGGGGGTTCCCATGATGCACTGTTTCTTTCTCTTTTTGCTTTGTATGCATCACTCTGCATTTAATCATTAGTGATCGATCTCTGCCCCCCTCCACAGCATGTCTTTTTCCTGGTTCTCTCCCTCAGCCCCAACCAGTCTCAGCAGAAGACTGCCCCTCCCTGAGCCTGGTTCTGCTGGAGGTTTCTTCCTGTTAAAGGGGAGTTTTTCCTTCCCACTGTAGCCAAGTGCTTGCTCACAGGGGGTCGTTTTGACCGTTGGGGTTTTTCATAATTATTGTATGGCCTTGCCTTACAATATAGAGTGCCTTGGGGCAACTGTCTGTTGTGATCTGGCGCTATATAAAAAAAAAGTTGATTGATTGATTGATTATGAAGCGCTTCCCCTCATATTTTCTGCTATGCATCATTTATTTTTAGCACGCACAAGCACCATGAGTACCAGTTACGTGCACCCCTGTTAATTGGCTTTGTATTACGTTCACCAAGAGGGTAATATCACACATCTCTTCATTGGATTGCTCACAGAAAAACTCAAAATCTTTCAAATCTTTTAAATTAATCCTAGTTGTTGAGGTCTACAGCACAGAGAATCCACATGGCAACAATTGTAAATGAACATTATACAACCAAAATGTACTTTTTTATGCTTTTCATCACATTAATAAGAGGCAGAGGTGTCAAATCCAGCTTCAGAAAGTACAAACCCTCCCATGTGTTGCTTCTGCCTGTGCACCTAAAACAGGTGATCTCAATAATGAGCTCATCCACCTGCCTGAAGAGCTGAACTAATTACAATCAGCTGGTTTATTGGGAAGATGGAACAAATATGTGGCTGGACTTTTACTTTCTGAAGCTGGATTTGACACCTCTCATAAGAGGCTACAGCAACTCTCTGACACGCAAAGGATTATGGGATATCTCAATAGGGTGAATACTGCCATGAACACTGCCATCTACTGGCGGCAGTTTAGACCCTGAAAACTTGCTAAAACAAATATATCAAATAATCTGTGTCTGCTACATTTAATCTGCGTGAAATTTAATAAACAAACCGAATTTCAGACATCTTATATATATTACTCTGGAACAAAGAGGGCAAACAGTGTTGTAAAGGAAAATAAGCAGGACATGAAAGAGCAAACTTCACTTTCCCCCAGAATGACATGAACAGGAAGCAATCACAGCTCACACAACCTGAGCTTCTAGCATAAAACAAACACAATAACGTGTATAAACCCAGAGAATATATTCACGAGAGTTTTAGGCACAATATACAAGGAGTTTAATGCTGTTGTCCGTGTGCAGCAGTTAAAGTGCAGCCTGATCAGAGTGTCTCAATGCATTTTTCCTGTTGTGAAACTTTACTCATAATGCACTGCAGCTTGTGTGTCCAAACACTAAAATCTTCAACATTAGTGCATTACTTTAAAACTAAAACATATATAGCTGATATTTTTACTTTATAAAATGCCATAATAACTTGTCTGGAATTAGTTTGGTTAAAATTTTAACCATAAGTTAAAACTGTATGCCTGTTGACATGTGTGATATGCCGGCAAGTCAGTATGGTTTAAAAAGAAATTATCTTTTTTCCCTTTTCTCTCTTGTAGCCAGGTAGATACTAAAATCTTTGATTTCAGACTTCACAAATGTTTTTAACTGTTAAGCTTTATTCACTATGCGTGCAAAAATATGTTAGCAGTCTAAAAATTATCAGACCTAAATTTATCGGAAGCTAATTGGTCCGTTGATGGTTTTTAAAGTTATCTGAAAAGCTAATACGATAATGAAAACATTAGCTTTGATAATTAGCGGTTAACAGATTTGCGGAACTGTGCCCACCACTGGTTTGTGTGTTTTAATGGGTGAATGTGGGGCTTTGTTGTAAAGTACTTTCAGCTTCTGATGGACATCGAAAAGCACTGTAGAAATGCTGTCCATTTACCATCCATAACTAACTGATCTGAGCATGTTGTAATGAAGTGAGATTTCACCTCCAGTTTTAGGAAAAAAAAAGAACTGTAATATATCTACCATGAAATGTGTGTTCTTTTTTGGTACCTGTGCTTGGTGAGAATTGTTTCCAGGTGATAGTAGGCTTTGGATTTCCCACAGCTTCACATGGAAGGAAGGCATCTGAGTTGGACAACACGGTGAAGCTGGCTGCATTTCCCCCAATTATTTTGGGCTTCTTTGCCATAGCTTTTGTTGAATGTTCAAAACCAAAGTGAAAACGTGTAGTCTCTTCGCCAGTGATGGTCTTGTTGTTGTATGGAGTAGGGGTGGTAGGATATCCTTGTTCTGCTGTATGGACTTTTACTGCACTAAGATTAAGACCTTTTTTTCTTCCTCCACTAGTCGGTGGAGTTGGTCTGGTTCTCCTAATCATGGGCTGAGGTGTGGTGTGATGTATGTTGCTCCATGTTGGTGGTCTAATATGGCCGGAGACTCTGCTCTGAGCTACTGTATGTGGGTCTTTCATGGTAGATGTCATTGGTTTGTAGGGGGTAGCTGAAGTTACTACCTCTGTTGTAAGAATGTCAACTGTGGTAGCTGAGTGTAATTTAGTAAAGCTAGGTTTCTTCAATGGTCTCTGGC
This sequence comes from Thalassophryne amazonica, assembly GCF_902500255.1. Lineage (NCBI taxonomy): Eukaryota > Metazoa > Chordata > Actinopteri > Batrachoidiformes > Batrachoididae > Thalassophryne > Thalassophryne amazonica. The sequence goes on along the minus strand of NC_047106.1, from coordinate 94,949,918 downwards.
GTCTAAAGGGTCTTTGTCTTTGTCCAAGCCGCCCTTTTTTCCTACCAGGCTTCTGTCTGACTACAGGCCAAATATTAGGGAATCCCCCAGACCCAGATGACAAAGTTTCATCAGGATTTGTCATTGAAGGTGGTTTGACAATGGGTGGAGCCAGTACAGTCTTTGACTCCAGAGCTGTTTCAGTAGTAGAGGATGACCTGGACAGGTAATATGGACTCACTGTAGTCTGACGGTAAAGGCTTGGACCAAATGTTCTGAATTCAAAATCTGCAGAAGACAAATCTCCATAATCATCGAACAAACTTTCTGTGCTTTTTGTGTGTTGTGATGTGGAGACAGTCTCAGATGCACTAGGAGAGTATGTGATGGGCAGTGCAGCAGTGGATGTTTGTGGGTTCATTGTCATAGTTTCAGTAGTAGTAGAGATTTTTGCAGGGGACAATGGTCTACTCAGCCTTTCCAGTATCTTTTGCTTTTCTCCTTCTCCAAACAGTCTGTTCCATGGAATTCTTCCACGGATGACTTTAGAGGTAGTTGTTGTTATGGTCGTAGAAGAAAGTGGCCATTCTTTATTTGGAGTCACATATGGATCTAATACAGAGTCAAATCCAAGCCCATCAATTGAGGTAATATAGTCACTGGAACCTTCTGGCCTAAAATTGAAATTTGGAGTAATATAATAACTACTGGGAGTAGCTGCAGTATCTCTTGTGAAGGCACGCTGCTCTGTTTTGTGTAAAGATGAATCAGTGGGTGCTGTCTTCATCCCATCTTGATCACAGTCACAATCTGAGAAAATTACAGAGAAACAGTGAAATATTAGCCTTAAATGCAATACTAATAGCAGGTATAATACTTGAAATGTTAAAACAAGCTTTGTGCACCTCTGGTCATTTTTATTTCATATGGCACAGTGGTATTGCTTTCCTTTTTCACTGGGGACTGTTTAACTTGACTGATGAAAGACTGTATGTCTGTGATCCTGCTAGGTTTGATGATCCTCCTGCGCCCTTGGAAGGTCCTCCGGCGGCCACCTCTTCGGCCATTTTTCTTTGGAATGATACGAATTTGTTGCTGAGAGACGATGGTGGATCCTGAAGGAAGGCGTGCAGAATTTATTGTTTGAGTTGTTTGAAAGGTGACCTCATCTTTTTGTCTCTCTGTGCTTGTGAAGGCCGTGAATGTGGTGTGACTTTCTTGGTCTGTGGCTGTGTGTACGATAACCTCCACTGGGCCTACACCATCCTTCATTGGAATAATGTTAGGATTTGTTACAAAGGAGAACATCATTCCAGTGGATGTCTCTGGGTCTTCATGTTGTTCTCCTGAGAACAGTTGTTGTGATGTACCCATCACACTGAGTTCAGGAGAGTTTAAAGAAAGTTTGTATTTTTTGTCCAGTGAAAAAACTTCATTTGTCCTGTGAAAACTAGGGCTGAAATTGTTGTCTGTAAACATATATGGTGTAACTGAATCGATTTGACTTTCACTTATTTGTTTTGGATAGTGTATCAATGTAGACTTGATTTTTGTAGGGTTTGATTGTATGTGGGACTCTGGTTTGAAAATATTTGTGTTTTCCATTACTCGATTAAAATTAATGTGACTTCTAGCAGTGGTTTCCATGCCAATGGTTTGATCCATTTCTGTTGAAGCAAAAAGACCGCCCTGGCTTGCTGTCGCTGTTTCAGTCCACTTGCTCTGATTTTCTTCATTATGATCCTCTCCAACGACAAAATCTCCGTCACCAGATAAATCATTTTGGGGGTCCTCATATTTTACTGTCTCTGTTTTTGTTTCCATTTTTATTTTTGTTGCATCTTGAGCTTTTTTCATAAATTCAGCAAATTTCTGGGGGTCTACTTTCCTATGAGCTTTATCAAAAATCCTTGTGCTCCAGATACGCCTGTTGCTGATTGAACCCCTTTTTCGCTGTCCGAGATGACCAACAGAGCTTGTTCTACCCTGTGACCGTAGTTTTGTATAAGGTCGATCTGAGTGGATGGTCCATGATTCCTGACCAACTCGATCAGAAACACTGGAGGTGGGGCTTTCACTGAGGAAGGCTGTGATGTCAGGGAAATTGGGATCCATGGCAGTCTCCATTGCCATTCCTGACCCATCAATGTCCAAACTGGTCTTTACAAGCCTTTCTCCAGTCACTGTCACTTGAGACACCAGCAGGTCAACTCCTAAGATGTTTGCAACCAAACATCTATAAAATCCTCTGTCCCTCTCTGTGAGACCCTGAATGAACAGGGTTCCATTTTCATACACCTTTCTGGTACCTTGAGACTTCTGCAATATTGTATGATCAGGGAGTATCCATTGAACAGATGGCTTAGGACTTCCCATGGAGCCACAGTCAAACAACAGATTGTCCCCTAGTGGCTTTGTGAGTTGGACACCACTGACATCAGCTTCTTCCACATCAGGAGACAGAACAGTAACTCGAAAACTCAGGACATCTGCATCCAGGTAATTTGTAGCGATGCACCAATAAAGGCCTGTGTCTGAGGTATCTGCACCCCGCAGAGTAAGCTTTCCTTCAGCTGTTATTATGATCCTTCTGTCCTCACTGGTGAATGGGGCCCTGACCTTAGTTGTGTCTGGTAAAATCCATTCCACCAAAGGTTTTGGGTCACCCAGAATTTTGCAGCTTAACTGTACCACACCACCTATGGCAAAAATAATGAAAAAAAAAATACTTTTGTTAGTACATATTATTGTGCATAAAAGATAAGAGTTCCACTATCAGTCTAAAACGTTAGTCAAAGAAACTTTTAAACCAGAAAATCATTTCTGCACACCTCTGCCACTTTCTGCATGAAGTTCAATGTTTAAATCTTATAACCCATATTTTCCTGAGTGTATTTCACAATAAAAAAAGTTTTCAAATCAGGTAATGTGAAACAGAAGTAAGACAACTGCCACACTCACATATTAGCAGACTAATAGGGCTATACTAAAACCAGTTAGTGTCAAACAAAATATATAAACACATTGGGCCTCATGTATCAACGTTGCGTACGGCGATATTTGAGCGTATATGGGGTGTACGCCAAAATGGCTGCGCTACTTGGCATTTATCAATGTGGTTGTTGGCGTACGCTGCACTGAAAATATACACCAGGTCAAGAGGTGGCGTAAATTATACGCCAAAATGAACCAGCGCTGGAATCCACCTAAAAATGAATATGATCGGCCTGATAAACAGTGCCATTATACAAATCAATGCATATGTTACATAAATAACACTTTCCTGATTATACTTCATAATAATCAATACAAATCCCGCTTTTGTGGGATTGCTGGTCTATCGAGCACGATCCATGGCCACAGCGCTGACTGCAAAGAAAGCGCTGCTCGCCTTTTTCTCCAGACTTCGAGCCTGGAGCCAGAGCAGCGCTGAGCTTAACTTTATGTGGTGTGATCGTTTTAGACAATGGAATTGATAATTACAACTGTAGTGTTGTCATTCCCTTCGCCCGTGCTGCAATCAGGTTTTGTCTTCTCCATTCGTTTGTTACAATAAGATAAATAAAGAAATACACTTTAAAAATAAAGAAATCTGAAAAATTAGGTGTGTCTTATTAATTGAGCGAGCAAATATCCACATGTCAAGAATTACTGACATGTGAAAAGAGAATACAGTGGTCCCTCGCTATAACGCGCTTCACCTTTCGCGGCCTCGCAGTTTCGCGGAGTTTTTAGTCCAATTTTGCATGCCTTTTTTTTTTTACAGTGTTCTGTGTTCTGCGTGTCTGTTTATAAGAATCTTCTCGCCCAGAAGAAAAAAGAGCGCCAACAACTATTCATAATTGTGTTTGTCACTCGGAAAAAGCCACCTGCAGCCAGGTGTGAGTGGAAAAAGGCGTGGCGTCAGGACGAAGAGGCGTGATCTGTGAAATACTGCACAGGACAGGAGGATCGCCAACACAAACACAACTCCCATCTCTGGATGGAGCTACACCTTAAACAGAGAAAAAACAGAATCAGGCATCAGAAAAACAAAAAATACTGTATAATTTGCCAGCATTAATCAACAAGAAAAACAGAAGAAATAGGTGATCGCCAGCAGTGATGCCGGTTACTCTAATCTGACCACTTTTTTTAGTAACGAGTAATCTAACGCATTAATCTTTCCAAATCAGTAATCAGATTAAAGTTACTTCTCCATGTCACTGTGCGTTACTATTATTTTTCATTGTGGGTCGATAACAGCATTAAACTTGGTCCGTGGGCAGGAGGTCGGGGTTCGACTGAACTGCCCACTTTAAGTGAGCTGTGAGCTTTTAATCCGCGGTTTTTTGCAGCTGCTCGACTCGTCCTCACCTCTTAAAGCGCGGTGATCAGCACACCTGCACTGAGCTTTACAAAGACATTTTTATACTTTTTTTCCTCCTTTATTTAGAATTCTGAGCTGAGCCGCTCCGTATCTGGTCGTTAAAAACAGCTGATCCTCCGCGACGCGTCAACAACTAACACTATTTTCCACTCAAATGCACCTAAACTCTCTTTCTGAGGACCACATGATGTGAAAACGCAATAAAACTTTCTTACCTGTAAATCTTGTCATGTTTTCTGCATAAATAAATGTTATCCATTCTTTGTGCTCAAACGCCAAAGCAGGGGCGAATCCAGATGGAATGGGGGCGTGGGGCAAGGATGTGCCCCCTCCCCCACAACACCCCTAGATTAAAGGTGCAATTTTGAAGCCGTTTTTTACTACAACTAATATTGCTTAAAATAATAATAATTTCGACAAGTAAAATGTTTAGAGAGAATTTAAATGTTAGAAAAATGTTAGAATTTAATAGTTACCTTTATAAACAATGTAGGCTCGAAATTGCAAGTTTTACTGTTACAGTGCTGTCAACAGTTAAATATGAGGTCAAGAAAGACGTCTTTATTTTACTTTTTATAAAACAAGTATTTATTTTCATTGAAGTCAAGAAAGGGTGACTATAAAGTGAGTTTTGGCAAAACAGGTATCATTGTCATGTTGAGGTGACAGAGGGTTGTTGTCGGCAGCTGGGAAAAGTAACTAAAAAAGTAACTAGTAATCTAACTTAGTTACTTTTACAATTGAGTAATCAGTAAAGTAACTAAGTTACTTTTTCAAAGTAACTGTGGCAACACTGATCGCCAGCCACTAGCCCTAAGCTTCACTAAAAGACCCAGAATTTAGGTGAAGTTGAGGATGCGGCCCACTTCAATTACTAATAAAAATTAATTAAAAGAGTAAAAAGCGTAAAACAAAACTGCACCAGTATGCTAGCCATATGAAAGGGAAAATAAGTGCGTCTTAAGTCTGGACTTGAAAGTCTCCACAGAATCTGATTGTTTTATTGACGCAGGGAGATCATTCCACAGAACAGGGGCACGATAAGAGAAAGCTCTGTGACCTGCAGACTTCTTATTCACCTTAGGGACACAAAGTAGTCCTGCACCCTGAGAATGTAAAGCCCGGGCCGGTACATAAGGTTTAATTAGGTCAGCTAGGTAGGGAGGTGCCAGTCCATGAATAATTTTATAGGTTAGTAGCAGAACCTTAAAATCTGATCTCACTGGGACAGGAAGCCAGTGAAGAGATGCCAAAATGGGTGTAATGTGGTCAAACTTTCTGCCTATATGCCTGTTTGATTGATTTTATACAGGAGGGTAGGCATGGATAAGCGTTTCTTCTGCCTACGCCTTTAGGCACCATGTATTTGCTTTATTTTCTTATATTTCTTTTCGTCTTTGACTTTTCTGTTATGAGTTTGGTCATTTGTATATGAGCGAATTTCTGTTATGCATGGGTGTCTTAAAAAAAATTAAAAAAAAAAACATCAGGGAAGTGACCAAGAGCCAGATGATCATTCACAGTATTCCTCTGTGGAGAGAGGAAAACCAGAAGGACAACCATCTCTGCTGCAATTCACCAATCAGGCCTTTATGGTCGAGTGGCAAGAAGAAAGCTACTCCTTCGTAAAAGGCACATGGCAGCCCACCTGGTGTTTGCCAAAAGGCACCCGAAGGACTCTCAGACCATGAGAAACAAAATTCTCTGCTCTCATGAGACAAAGATTGAACTCTTTGCCATGAATGCCAGGTGTCATGCTTGGAGGAAACCAGGCACTATTCCTACAGTGAAGCATGGTGGTGGCAGCATCATGCTGTGGGCATGTTTTTCAGCGGCAGGAACTGGGAGACTTAGTCAGGATTGAGGGAAAGATGAATGCAGCAATGTACAGAGACGTGCTGGATGAAAACAGGCTCCAGAGCGCTCTTGACCTCAGACCGGGGCGATGGTTCATCTTTCAGCAGGACAATGACCCTCAGCACACATCCAAGATATCAGAAGCATGGCTTCAGGACAACTCTGTGAATGTCCTTGAGTGGCCCACCCAGAACCCAGACCTGAATATGATTGAACATCTCTGGAGAGATCTGAAAATGGCTATGCACCAATGCTCCCCATGCAGCCTAATGTGTTGGGAAAGTGTAAGTACACGGACCCACAACAGGGGGCGCAAATGAACGGACAATGGAATAGGTCAAATAACAACACTTTACTGTTGCGAACGTGCACAACAAATACAACAGATTACAACAATGGACAAAATTCAATTCACAAGGGTGTCGTGTGGGCAGGCTCGAAGATAGGAGACGCCTCTCCAAAGTAGAACCGGAACCACACGGTTTCCTCCGCCACAGGACCCCGGGAATACTGGAGCCGCCAAGTCCCGAACTCCCAGGTGGCCACTGCCTCCGCGTGTCGGACCTGGTACTGCTGGCGAGGAACAAAGAACAGTTAAATGAGAGCGCGTTTGCACCCAGCAATCCGCACGGCAGGAAAACTACCTCCACCTCTCGTTGGAAAAGGAGTCTGTTATACAACGCACAAAGTCACAAAAGATTACTGTCACACAGTGAGCTGAGAATATTACCTTCCAGGTAGAACGATATCTCGGCAAAGAGGTGGAGACGTCGTCCTGCTGATATACTCCTGCCGATCAGATGATTGGTAACAGCTGTTGCAGGTGATGCGTGACAGCTGTCACCCTGGCTGCTCCTGTGAGGCGGCTGCGCCCTCTGGTGCCTGGAGCCCGCACTCCAGACAGGGCGCCCTTTGGTGGTGGGCCAGCAGTACCTCCTCTTCTGGCGGCCCACACAACAGGACCCCCCCCTCAACGGGCGCCTCCTGGCGCCCGACCAGGCTTGTCCGGGTGGCGGCGGTAGAAATCGGCCAGGAGGGCCGGGTCCAGGATGAAGCTCTTCTTCACCCAGGAGCGTTCTTCAGGTCCGTACCCCTCCCAGTCCACCAAATACAGGAAGCCCCGGCCCATCCTACGGACATCCAAAAGCCGGCGTACAGTCCAAGCCGGCTCGCCATCGATGATCCGGGCAGGAGGCGGTGCCGGGCCCGGAGTACAGAGGGGTGAGGTGTGATGTGGTTTAATCCGGGACACGTGAAATACAAGATGGATCCGCAGTGAGGCCGGCAGCTGGAGCCTCACTGCGGCTGGACTGATGACCTTCTGGATCTTGAAGGGGCCGATGTAACGGTCCTGTAACTTGGGGGAGTCCACTTTGAGGGGGATGTCTCTGGTGGATAACCACACCTCCTGCCCTGGCCGATACGCAGGGGCCGGGGTCCGCCGACGGTCTGCATGGGCCTTTGACCTCATCCGGGCCCTCAGCAAGGCAGAAGGGGCGGCACGCCACACCTGACGGCACTTCCGTAGGTGGGCCTGGACCGAGGGCACACCGACCTCTCCCTCAACCACTGGAAACAAAGGAGGTTGGTACCCCAGACATACCTCGAAAGGGGAGAGGCCGGTGGCTGACGACACCTGGCTGTTATGGGCATACTCGATCCAGGCCAGATGGGTTCTCCAGGCCGCTGGGTGCGCGGCTGTCACGCAACGCAGGGCCTGCTCCATCTCCTGATTGGCCCGTTCTGCTTGCCCGTTGGTCTGGGGATGATACCCGGATGAGAGACTCACCGTGGCCCCCAGTTCCCGGCAGAAGCTCCTCCAGACGTGCGAGGAGAACTGGGGACCGCAATCGGAGACGATGTCTGTTGGGATCCCATGCAGCCGGACGACGTGGTGAACCAGGAGGTTCACTGTCTTCTGGGCCGTCGGGAGCTTTGGGAGGGCCACGAAGTGGGCCGCCTTGGAGAATCGGTCCACTATCGTGAGGATGGTGGTGTTGCCCTGGGACGGCGGGAGGCCCGTGACAAAATCCAGGCCGATGTGAGACCAGGGGCGATGGGGCACGGGCAGCGGCTGGAGCAGACCCGAAGCCCTGCGATGGTCAGCCTTGCCCCTGGCGCAGGTGGTGCAGGCCTGGATATAATCCCGGACGTCGGCCTCTAGGGACGCCCACCAGAAGCGCTGCCGGACAACTGCCATGGTTCTTCGCATCCCTGGATGACAGGAGAGCTTAGAGCTGTGACAGAAGTCCAGGACTGCAGCCCTAGCTTCTGGTGGGACGTAAAGTCTGTTCTTCGGCCCAGTTCCGGGGTCCGGGCTTCGTGCCAGGGCCTCCCGGACGGTTCTCTCTACGTCCCAGGTGAGGGTGGCCACGATAGTGGACTCCGGAATGATGGGTTCCGGTGGATCCGACAACTCCGTTTTGACTTCATCTTCATGTACCCGGGACAAGGCATCCGATCTCTGGTTCTTGGTCCCGGGACGGTAGGTGATCCGGAAGTCAAAACGGCCGAAGAACAGTGACCAGCGGGCTTGCCTGGGATTCAGCCGCTTGGCGGTCCTGATATACTCCAGGTTCTGGTGGTCAGTGAAAACCGTGAATGGCACGGACGTTCCCTCCAACAGATGTCTCCACTCTTCAAGAGCCTCTTTCACCGCAAGGAGTTCTCGATTGCCGACGTCATAATTCCATTCGGCCGGGGTCAACCTGCGGGAAAAATAGGCACACGGGTGAAGGACCTTATCGGTCTTCCCGCTCTGGGAAAGCACAGCTCCTATCCCTGAGTCCGAGGCGTCCACTTCAACCGCTAACTGGCGACTAGGATCGGGCTGCACCAGAACGGGTGCAGACGAGAAGCGCCGTTTCAACTCCTTGAACGCGGCATCGCAACGATCCGACCAGGTGAAGGGGACTTTTGGTGAGGTCAGGGCTGTCAGGGGGCTAACTACCTGACTGTAGCCCTTAATGAACCTCCTGTAGAAATTAGCAAAGCCGAGGAACTGTTGCAGCTTCCTACGGCTAGTGGGTTGGGGCCAGTCTCTCACCGCCGCAACCTTGGCCGGATCAGGAGCGACGGAGTTGGGGGAGATGATAAACCCCAGGAAGGACAAAGATGTGCGGTGGAACTCACACTTCTCGCCCTTCACAAACAGCCGGTTCTCCAACAACCGCTGCAGGACCTGACGTACATGCCGGACATGAGTCTCAGGATCCGGAGAAAAGATGAGTATATCGTCTAGATATACGAAGACGAATCGGTGCAGGAAATCCCGCAAGACATCATTAACCAAAGCTTGGAACGTCGCGGGGGCGTTTGTGAGGCCGAACGGCATGACCAGGTACTCAAAGTGACCTAAGGGGGTGTTAAATGCCGTCTTCCACTCGTCTCCCTTCCGGATCCGAACCAGGTGATACGCATTTCTAAGATCCAATTTAGTGAATATTCGGGCTCCATGCAGGGGCGTGAACACTGAATCCAACAGGGGCAACGGGTATCGATTGCGAACCGTGATTTCGTTCAGTCCCCTGTAATCAATGCATGGACGAAGTCCGCCGTCTTTTTTACCCACAAAAAAGAAACCTGCACCCATCGGGGAGGTGGAATTCCGGACCAACCCGGCGGCTAAAGAGTCCCGGATGTAGGTCTCCATTGATTCGCGCTCAGGTCGGGAGAGGTTGTACAGCCTGCTGGACGGGAACTCACCGCCTGGAACCAAATCAATGGCACAATCATACGGACGGTGGGGGGGAAGGGTGAGCGCCAGATCCTTACTGAACACATCTACAAGGTCGTGGTACTCCACTGGCACCGTCCATAGATTGGGCGGGACTCTGACCTCCTCCTTAGCCTGGGAACCGGGAGGAACCGAGGAACCTAAACATACCCGATAGGAGGTCTCGCTCCACTGAACCACTACCCCGGACGGCCAATCGATCCGGGGATTGTGTTTCAACATCCAGGGGAACCCTAAAATCACACGGGAGGTAGCAGGTGTCACAAAAAACTCGATCTCCTCCCGGTGATTTCCTGACACCACCAGAGTTACAGGTGGTGTCTTATGCGTGATTGGAGGGAGTAGGGAGCCATCTAGTGCCCGCCCCTGCACAGGTGAGGTAAGCGCCACCAGAGGGAACCCTATCTCCCTGGCCCATCTGCTGTCTAACAGATTCCCTTCGGAGCCCGTGTCCACCAGTGCTGGGGCCTTCAGGGTTAAATCCTCATAAAGGATTGTAACCGGGAGTCGTGTGGCAATGTGGGTGTGTCCCAAGTGAATGTCTCGGCCCACCCCTAGCCCAGTTTCTAGGGGCGGGCGTTGGCGTTTAACCGCTCGGGGCAGTCTCTTACCTGATGCTCTATCGAGCCACAAACAAAACACGCTCCGCGGGCCAGCCTCCTCTGTCTATCTGGTGCCCTAAATGTGGCCCTGCTCGTGTCCATAGCTTCGTCAGCAGGGGGAGCTGTAACCACACGGAGCGCAGGGGCTGTGGAGCATGGGGAGGGCGGAACGCAGTCGGAACCAGAAGGGAGAGGGACGGCGCGTGCCCGGCCACGTCCTTCGTCTCGTTCCCGACGGCGTTCTTCTAACCGATTGTCTAATCATATGGCGAGATCAATAAGCCCATCTAAATCCCGCGGTTTGTCCTTAGCCACCAGGTGCTCCTTTAGAACCAACGACAGTCCGTTTACAAAGGCGGCGCGGAGGGCAGTGCTATTCCAGCCGGACCTCGCAGCCGCGATGCGGAAGTCGACTGCATAGGCAGCTGCGCTCCGGCGCCCCTGTCTCATTGACAGCAGCACGGCTGAAGCGGTCTCTCCTCTATTTGGGTGATCGAACACTGTTCTGAACTCCCTCACAAACCCATCATATGTCTGAAGGAGCCGTGAATTCTGCTCCCAGAGCGCTGTAGCCCAAGCGCGTGCCTCACCGCGAAGCAGGTTTATTACATAAGCTATCTTGCTAGAATCAGTCGCGTACATGACAGGACGTTGTGCGAAGACGAGCGAACACTGCATAAGGAAGTCCGCGCACGTCTCCACACAACCTCCGTACGGCTCTGGAGGACTTATGTATGCTTCCGGGGAAGGTGGGAGGGGTCGTTGAACGACCAGTGGAACGTCACTGTTACGCACAGGGTCGACAGGAGGGAGAGCCGCAGCAGCGCCCTGAGGGCGCGCCTCCACCTGCGCGGCGAGAGCCTCCACCCTGCGGTTAAGGAGGACGTTCTGCTCGGTCATTAAATCCAACCGAGCCGTGAAAACGGTGAGGATCCGCTGCAACTCACCGATCATTCCTCCTGCGGGCGCCTGTGCGCCCTGTTCTTCCATTGGCCGTTCAACAGCCGGTTGATGCCCCTCGGGATCCATGACGTTGGCCGAGATATCCTGTTGGGAAAGTGTAAGTACACGGACCCACAACAGGGGGCGCAAATGAACGGACAATGGAATAGGTCAAATAACAACACTTTACTGTTGCGAACGTGCACAACAAATACAACAGATTACAACAATGGACAAAATTCAATTCACAAGGGTGTCGTGTGGGCAGGCTCGAAGATAGGAGACGCCTCTCCAAAGTAGAACCGGAACCACACGGTTTCCTCCGCCACAGGACCCAGGGAATACTGGAGCCGCCAAGTCCCAAACTCCCAGGTGGCCACTGCCTCCGCGTGTCGGACCTGGTACTGCTGGCGAGGAACAAAGAACAGTTAAATGAGGGCGCGTTTGCACCCAGCAATCCGCACGGCAGGAAAACTACCTCCACCTCTCGTTGGAAAAGGAGTCTGTTATACAACGCACAAAGTCACAAAAGATTACTGTCACACAGTGAGCTGAGAATATTACCTTCCAGGTAGAACGATATCTCGGCAAAGAGGTGGAGACGTCGTCCTGCTGATATACTCCTGCCGATCAGATGATTGGTAACAGCTGTTGCAGGTGATGCGTGACAGCTGTCACCCTGGCTGCTCCTGTGAGGCGGCTGCGCCCTCTGGTGCCTGGAGCCCGCACTCCAGACAGGGCGCCCTCTGGTGGTGGGCCAGCAGTACCTCCTCTTCTGGCGGCCCACACAACATAATGGAGCTTGAGAGGTGCTGAAATGGGGAGAAACAATTTGTTCCATTTTGGAATAAACTGATAGCTTAAATTCAGCACTCACAAGTTTATTGGGCATGATTGTTCCACCTATTATAAAAACAGCCCAGTTTCAAGTTTTTTGTTTTGTTTTTCGGCCTCCCTTCATGAAATTATTCAAATTTTCGTGACTTTTTTTTAAACTCACTATTATTACTAACCCTACTCCTACCTCCAACCCTTACCTTAACCATAACCTAACCCTACTCTTTCCCCTAACCCTAACCATAACCACCTGTCCCCCCCGCTGCACTTTTAATTACATGCAGCCATCACGGAATGAATTAGAATGAATTTGTGCTGCCATGACAAAAATTTTGCACTTTTCATGACAATATCATGAACCAATAGATTAATGTATATTTTGTGCTGCTGAATCATGACAATCTGTGAAAGTAGGTTGTATAAAACAGTGACAATGCACTCCCCATGATTCAACATCACCCACGTGGCCTCAAGCATAAGCTAGATGGCTAGAGTGCTATCCCAGAATGCCTTAGTCCCACCACTGCTCCATTATTGATGTGGGTGTCATCATTGGCAGGACACCGAGAGTTACTGAATTAGATACTATTTTGCTGGGCATGTTTACAAAACTTGTAACTTCCACAAAAAATGCAACCCAATACCAACTAAACCCTTTAAGGACCCATGGCCTATACTTTGACCTACTATTTTGGAAATGATTAGCCTGTCATTAAGCTCGGGATCTGTTCCTAATTGTTTTGAATCTGCAGTGATTAAACCAATTCTTAAGATACCTAACCTTGACTCCAGTGTACTGAAAAACTATAGACTGATATCAAACCTATCATTCTCCTCTAAAAACTTTGAAAAAGTAGTTTCACAGTAGTTTGTGGACCATCTTAGTGAGAATAACCACTATGAGCCACTAAAGTCTCTGCTTGTCCGTCTGGCTCCTTCAACTGTTTACATATTGATGCCATGTGTGTGAGTAATTCTTCTGTTGCAAGTGTCATGAGTCACAACAAGCTGGCGATGAGGATGTTTGAATGACTACTGACCCACCGCTGTGTTGTAAGACGAGGACTGCGAAGCTGATGGAGAAGCAGGAAATGGTAGGGTTCATCGGACAGATTGAAGCCTTTGATGAAGCCACGGAACAATGGTCGATGTATGTCGAGAGGTTTGAGCATTTTATTACCGTAAATGACATTCCAGGGGTGAGGTTATTGGACTGAAGACATATGCTTTGTTGCGCAGTTTATTAACATCAGACAAACCAGGAAATGCACCATCTGAAATTTTAACAAAAACGTTAAGTGACTATTTCCTCCCAAAACCCATTATAATTGTTGAAATATTTCAGTTTCATGAACGGAACCAGGAAGAGGGAGAGTGTCGCGCAGTATGTGGCTATGTTGAAAAAACTGTCTGAACATTGTGATTTTGGCACGTACCTGCAAGGCGCCTTGTGCGATAGACTTGTGTGTGGTTTGTTTAATGAGGATATCCAGAGAAAGTTATTAACTGACAAAGCATTAATGTTCCAGTGGGCTGTGGACACAGCTTTGGCAATGGAGGCTATTGCAAAGGAATCCCAGCAGTTAAAACTGGGAACTTGCATGCTGTTGCCATCTCTTCACTAGCAGGGGGAGGCAAATGCTTCAGATGTGGCAGTTCAAATCACCATGAAAGAGACTGCTTTTACAGAAATCAACTGTGCCATAATTGTTAGAGAACAGGCCACATAGCTCGTTTTTGGAAAAAGAAAAAAAAAAAAGATTGGAAGCATACAAGAGACATATCAAACCAGGGGAAAATCAAGGAAGCTACCTAGGAGGAAAGCAGGAAAAATTCATATGATGGAGGTTGATGCTTTTGATTGTGAAAACAGTTTTTCTTTAAATCGGACTCTGACTCAGGATTGAGACTCCATGCAATGTCTGCTGTTGAAGGGAAGAAGGCAGCTGGATCGATGATTATGGTGAAACCTGTGATTGAAAGACGAGTGATTAATATGGAAATAGATACTGGTGTGGCGGTATCAGTAATTTCAAGCGACATGTCAACCCAGTCTCACAGAGTTTGCACAGTTTTTGGCAGCTAACAGCATTAAACATGCCTGTTCAACTCCCTTTCATCCAGGGACAAATGGCCTACAGTAGCTGAATGTTTTGTACAGACTTTTAAGAATTCCCTGATATCATCAAAAAGGATGAAAACAGTTCAAAAGAGACTTGACACTTTCTTGTTGCAGTCCAGGAACATACCGCATGCAACAACTCAGGAGACTCCTGCAATGCTGTTCCTGCACCGGAAGCTGCAAACTCGGCTGGACCTCCTGAAACCCAGTGTCGCAGCCATGGTGGAGAAGGCACAAGCTGCCCAGTGCATGCAGCGAGCTAAGCATGCGAAGGAGAGGACCTTCATTGTTGGTGACCCAGTCCTTGTCCGGGATTACCGGAGAGGGGAGGAAAAGTGGACAGCAGGTATGGTGACATCAAAAACTGGTCCTGTGTCATATGAGGATAATGCTGGACCGACTCAGATATGGAATCGGCATGGAGACCAGATGATCGCATATCATCCTGCCTGCTAATGAATCAAGACCAACACTGGACATGGGCAGTGTGCCTGTTTCAACGGAGAGAGAGGAAGTGCACGCAACATCTAATCCCGTCAGAGAGTGTCTGCTGGCATCAACAGGTTAACTCGACAACACACTGAAGCAGATGACAACATCTGCACTGTCCCTGCAACAGGAGGCACAAAGATATCCCAGTAGGATTCAGAAACCACCTATGTGTTCAGTTAGCGAGTGTGGTCTCAACCACAGGCCAGAATAACCCCTGTCCCACCCCAGGTTTGGGGGCAGTCTACCCCACTTTCCTGAGTCAGTTTTATGTATTTTAGAGTGTTGATTTCAACTATTCTTACCATTTTAGTATTTTAGATGTGCTTATTGGATGTTGGATAGTTTTAATTTTGTGTCTTTTTATCATTAGTTTTGGTATTTTTAGCTATTTATGGGTGTGATTAAAACTGGTTATTTTTAATGTAGGGCTCATTTTGTTGGCTTGGCCATCAGATGGACTTTGCACTATCATGTAACTGCTTGTAACTTTGTAACTGTTAGAATGGCCTAAGCAGTGGGTCAGCCCTCTGAGTTTGGTCTGCTTAAGGTTTCTTCCCCAGAGGGAGTTTTTCTTTACCAATGCGTAACCTTGCCAGCTTCCCTGAGCTGGCAAGGTTAGACCTTACCCATTTCAACCATCTTGGGGCACTTTTGTTGTGATTTGGTGCTATATAATTGAATTGAATTGAGGACCAGTTTGACAACCACTGATCTAACTTTACCCAACAGCACATTGACAACAGTGGTCAGGACAAATCCTCTCAGGTGTTGTTTGAGTATTAGAAGAACCTTGAAGCAGACCAGATTCAGAGGGGTGACCATCTGTGTTGTGATGGCCATACTAACAGTAATGATATAAATAAAAAACAAAGCACAACAAGGAACTGTCACACATACGAAGACAGAGATGATGCAACAAATTTCTTATAAAATCCAGTGGTTGTATCAAATTAGCCAAACAATGTAAGCATCTCCTTGGTCTTTTCCAACTGCTGGGGTCATTAATACTGTGTCACCAACACACACTGGATCATGCACAGAGAAGTGCACCATATGGCCTAAACATCATAGCTGACATTGTTTCACTGCAACAGTGATAATCCTAATCTGAGTCTCCCTAAGTATCTATTTGTTTGAAACAAAGTCATTTCAGTGGAACCCAAATAAAATCTGAAAAGACATAGTATCAAAGACTTGTTCATCACCTTTAGTCACTAGTTAGCATCCAAGTCTCACAACCACACAGTAAGACAGGAAACACCAGGACCCTAAAGACTTGGACCTTAGTTCTCCTGCAAAAGTATCAACATTGCCTCTGTCCAGCCATCTCATGGCTCCATAAGATCTACCAAAGGCATATCTTGGCCTCAAAAGCCAACAAGCCAGAAACATGAACATGCTGAGATAAGTGAATCCTTCTACAAGTTTGAGACTTCCAGTGCACATAAATACATGTTTGATGGCCAAAACCAGGATGTCATTGAAAACCTGGATCTTAGTCTTGATCCAGGACAATCACTAACCCAGACAATCAGACCCCTCATTTAGCTTCCCACATGCAAGTGCAAGATCAGTGATATTTTCCTTGCTGACAAAGTTACCACATTCTCCATAAAAATCAACCCAACACCGAGTCCATGTACACATGAAAATTCTGAAGTTTTGTAAAAAAAAAAATACAGTTGACGTTGGAATGTGTACTGTTAACTATGCTGTTATACATAAGCTAAGAAGTAAATCATGGATATATTTGTAGTAGGTCCCTTTGCCTGCTCCCTTGTTTTCTCCTGGGGTCACCACTGTAGATTCAAGGTGGATCTTCAAGTTGATTTGACACAAGTGTTATGCTGGATGTCCTTCCTTAGCCAACTCCATTTTTTTATGGAGAAATGTGGCAGGGGTGGGGTCTGAACCAGGAGCCTACAACACTGACACCAAGCACACAAACCACTTGGCCACCACCCATGCTCATGGGTATATTTGTACTGATGAGAAACTGCACCATTTGAGAGGTTAGTGAAGGTGAGATCAGCTATCACTTAGTGTTTTTTTATGATTATATCCACACTCACACTTGTAATCTCTTAACACCCACCTGTAAGAACAGCATACTCAGTTTCAGTTTGACTGTCTCGTATAATCATGGCCCAAGAATATCTGTCCCTCTTCACAGGTGTATTTTCCACACGTAGGTTGACCACAGACTGGTACTTGATGTGCAGGGTGGAGATAGTAGTCGTTGTGCGATCAAGCTGGAAGTTAACCTGTTCTTGCATGAGCCATGCAGGGGAGGCTTTAATCTCAGCCTCAATGTCTGTGTAAATCCCATCTTCTGAATCCTCAAGCTTCATCTGACTATATCTAAAAGTCATCTCAGGAACCCTGGTCAGCATTAAGCCTCTCTTGAGCTTCATCGGAGAGTCACTGTAAGTGGCCACAATCTGCCACAGATGATGGACATGTTCATAGTCAACGTTACAAACCAGATATGTAGTTATGGCCGCTGTAAGCAGAGTGATATTATTGCTCCCTTCTTCCAATATCAATGTCATGTTTTCAAAAGTAGAAGGCCTCTGGACAGTACAGGCTAGGTTGGCATGTTTATGAAAGTGATCAGTGAGGTTCATCTGTATCGAACCTAATGGGGCAACAAAGTCCTGAGAGGAAACTGGAGTGAAGTCCCCCTCATCCAGGCTTATGTTTTTCTGCTTCAGTTCAGGATGGATCCAGGGCTTGGTGCATATAAAGGCACTGCGTGGGAGGAGGGAGACAGGCTTGTTGTGGTAAGGGGCAGGACTCTGACAAACAGGACACACGTGTCCTCTTGGATCTGTCTTGTCTCGCTTGCATTTCAGCACACCTAGAAACATTAATGTCAAGAAAAGCAGTGTTTAGATGATTTGCATGTAAGAGAAGACCATTTGTCTTCTGAATTATGGGTCAGTAAGACTAAAATGGATCAAAAATAACTGCACACATTGAAAAATCTTTGCCAGGATATAGTTGATACTAAAGACTGAAATGGAAAAAAAACGTTTACTTTCCTAGAAAACATATCAGCTCAAACCCAGTGTACACCCTGAGGATTTAACAGTCTTTGTGGTATGCTCCTGGTAAGTTTGTAAAGGTTTAGGAGGTTCAAACCATCAAGTACACAAGGAGTCTCAGGCAGACATTTTATGTCTACATTTTGTCAAAGGGATTTACCCACAGTTCATAGCACTGTGACATTAAATATAGGGGTACCTGGGGAAGTAAGTGTAAAAAAGGTGAATATCCACTACATTTGGAAAATAAAATAATAATGAAAAAATGCCTGGCATATTGGGTGCACAGGCTTGGCTCAGTTTGTTCATCAATCAGTAATTTTAGGTTTTGCTTATTGATGCTGTTTCTACAATAAAGGGGGTAAATTAATTATTTTTATTCCACTTTGTAAGGCAAAAGCCTGGAATATGGTCACACCAGGCAGTCTGACTCTCAAATGCATTGGACATGAAGAAAGTAAAATAAAGTCCAACTGCTAAGAGTTGCGTATTTTAAGATTCCATCCCTTTTGATTATATTTTTAATATAAACATACCATTTCAGTTAATGTGAGGTTTATATGGCACGTTCAGCACAACTGAAACACTATTTAGGCCATCCAATAGACTGGTGGTCTTGTCCAGGATGTACCCCACCTCTTGCTCAGTGACTGCTGGGATAGGCTTCATCTCCCCTGTGACACTTAAGTAGTACAAGTGGGTATAGAAAATTAATGAATGAATGAATATTTATTATAAAAAAAAACCCAATTTGTTTTAAATTCATGGAAACATTGAACTGGTAAATATGCCTCACATGTTAGTTTATGTTAAAATGGAATGGACTGAAACCTTACTTAAAAGATGTGCACAGTACTACCATTAGAAGCTTTGGTGGTGTTTAAACTCAAAATCAGCTTCTTAGTAGCTGAGAGCGTATGGGAGGCAAAATTGAAAGTTATCGGTTATCCTGTAGCTTCTATAAATTTTTAGACAGTTGATCGGTTTAGCGTTAAGAAAGATAACTTTTCAGTTAGCTGATTACCAGTTACTGAAGCTAACTTTTTGGTTAGCTGTGCCCACCACTGCTTATTAGGTAACACAATTTAAGTCTGAGGATCCAAGGGTCAGAGGTTAGAGAGGACATTGGGACTGGGCCTTTGACTTCGAAGCTCTTATTTATTTATCTATCTATCCTTTATTTACGCAGGCAGTCCCTTGAGACTCAACGCCTCATTTGTAAGAGAGGCCTGTGTCACATAACACATAACAGTCTCAAAGTGCTGTTCTCACCTGTGTTCCTCTGTGCCCACGCTGGAAACCATTTCATGTGGCAATTGCATATCCAGGGGTTGCCGTGGAGGAAGACATTTTCTAAGTGGGTGCAGCCTGAGAAAATATCTGCAGGCAGGCGGGTCAGGAGGTTGTCTGACAGGTGGATGTTTCTCACTGAGGAAACCTTGAACACCTGGCTGTGTCTCAGAGTGATGAATGTGTCTGGGTGGAGCTGCTGCAGGTGGTTACCCTCCAGATGGACTAACTGTAGGTTGGTGAGGCCATAAAATGCTTCTGGATTGATGAAATCAATATGGTTATGGTCAATGTACAGTCTCAGCAGACTGTCCAATCCTTTGAATGTCTCTTTGTTGATTTTCTTGACTTTATTGTAGGACATCTTCAGAACCTGAAAGAATGTGACCTTTAGATGCTGTACTGTATTTAGAAACACGCATATACCAACACATGGGCAAAATTTGAAAAGTTCAGATATGGGTGTTTAAGAATAAATAGGATTTTACAGCAACAACCCTGTATACTTCTATGATCACTGCCATCATCCTGGCCACCTTGTTTCCATGTTGGTTTTCCTTTTTCCCTCTCTATTCACTCCTTTTTGGAATCTCATTGTTGTGGCAAACACTGGCTCTGTTGGCACATCTCACTGCAATGGTTATTGTCACTGTTTTATTGTTGTTTTGTTGTCACCTATGTAATTCAATGAAAAGGGAAAGGGCAGCAACAAATCACTGGTGCAGTGGTAAACATTCTATATATTTTTCATGGTATGAGCTTGCTGTAACTGACACTGGAGTAATGAATATGTATTGTATATTATGCACCAGTCGGCTATAACATTGTGACCACTGATGGGTGAAGGGAATAACATTGCTTCTCTGGTTCCAATAGCACCTTTCTGTGGGTGGGATATATTAGGCAGCAAAATGTTTTTTCCTTGACGTTGATGTGTTGGATGCAGGAAAATGAAGATGCATAGAGATTTGTTTCAGTAAGCCAGCAAGTGGGATGTTTGCACTCTGTCGTGGTCAGTAGTTACCAAAAGTGGCTTAAGGATGGAAAACCGGTAAACAAGCAACAGGGTCATGAGTGGCATAGTCTCACCGATGTGTGTGGGGAGCAAAATCTGGCCTGTGATGTCTGATCAAGCAGCATGATTAGCTGCTTATGTCTTGGTGCCAGATACCACAGCACACCTTCAGAGGTCAAGTGGAGTCAATGCCTTGATGGGTCAGGGATGTTTTGGTGGAAAAGGGGGCCTACGGTGTATCCGGAAAGTATTCACAACGCTTCACCTTTTCCACATTTTGTTATGTTACAGCATCATTCCAGAATTTATGAAATTCATTTTTTCCTTGAAAATTCTACACACAATACCCCATAATGACAATGTGAAAATGAGAATGTGATTTCTTATTTTTTTTTGTTTGTTTGTTTTTTAATGAATTTGCAAAATTTTCCAAATGAAAAAAACTTTATTCAAATGTTGTTATTATAGAGTGTTGTGAGTAGAATTTTGAGGAAGGAAAAAAATTCTCCATTTTGGAATCAGGCTGTAACATAACATAATGCGGAAAAACTGAAGCGCTGTGAATACTTTTCGGATGCACCATATACAATATTAGCCAGGTCATCACATGGTCATGGCTGATTAGTGCATGCAGACACGGGGTAATCTAGTTTTATATTACATTTGTATTGGTCATATGACCTTTAACCCTGTAAGGTCAAAATCAAGGTTATAAATGTTTAACTCAAACATGCTAAACAAAGTAGAAAGAGTTGTGTGTTTCTTGAATGATAAAATGTCTCAATTTTGGACACACCTGATCAGTTAAGGCCACATAGAACCATATATTATGGTACCACTGAATCATAAACAATTAATTTGCATCACTTACTGACAAACATTTAAGACAGAGGTGTTGCACTCTGCACGTGCCACTTTTCCTTAATAACAAATTTAGCAGGGCCGAGCAGTTGGTGCTCTTGTGTCTTGTGCGGAAGGCTCCCGGTTCAACGCCACCCCTACCCATTCTCATTGTAATGTGGGGCTGGGTCAGGAAGGGCATCTGGTGTAAACCCTGTGCCAAATCACCATTCATATCCAAAGTGGATCATGTTGTTTCAACCCCCAGTGAAACAAGGAAGAAGTCCAACTGACTTACTATATGACACCTAAATAAATCCTTGTCACTTTATTGGTGAATTATCATCTTAGTAAGTCCATTCAGCTGTTCCCTTGTTTACACTTGGGGTCGCAACAGCAAATCTAGCATGGATCTGCATGTTGAATTGGCACCGGTATTATGCCAGATGCCCCTCCTGATACAACGCCACATTACATGGAGATATGTGAGAGGGGTGGTGTTTGAATGGAGAACCTTCTGCACTGAAACCAAGTACACTAACCACTTGGCCACCACCCCTGCCAGTGGATTACATATCATGTGATGTTCATTATTTGTCCCATAGTATGAGTAACATTAATATTTTTGTACTATTTATTGTGCATTTTGTCTCCCTGACGTTTCGCTGTATTGAATGTCTCCATTATTTTTTTGTAAAAATGCTTCCATGATACAAGGAAGCTAAATCCAGCAGGCACTGTGTTCATGGAGATATCTTTAGTGGCTGTTAAAGCGCTGGCAGATGAAGAATTGGACAAGTTCTTGTTATGATTTTTCACAGGATTTAAGAAAGTAGATTAGCAGTCTGCACAGCCTGCTATGCTCCTTAGCATTTCTTGCATAGCTCGTGAACATCTGTCCTGCTGTCCTCCACCTCCTGCTCCAAGGAGAAACACTTCTATAATTTAAAATAAAATACCAATTATATAAATAAAATGACAGATCTATTTAGGTGTCATATAAAACAAATAATGAATGTTTTTCATGCATGCAATGGGAAGAATATTTTCATTTGTTGAAAAATGCAATACCATTCAGCTTGGAACCTACCAGTCAATGAGTCTGGACCTTCACTGAATGGTCTGTTCCATCGTTCAACTAATGCAGATATTCTAATCATTGCAGACATAAACAGTCATTATTTGTGTGATGTTATCATGCCTACGAGGGCTGTCAATAAAGTATAGGTCCTTTTTATTTTTTTCAAAAACTATATGGATTTCATTCATATGTTTTTACGTCAGACATGCTTGAACCCTCGTGCGCATGCGTGAGTTTTTCCACGCCTGTCGGTGATGTCATTCGCCTGTGAGCACTCCTTGTGGGACGAGTCGTCCAGCCCCTCGTCGGAATTCCTTTGTCTGAGAAGTTGCTGAGAGACTGGCGCTTTGCGTCGGGACACAGCCGGCGTGGTGCGGCGGCACAGGAAAAACGCCTCCATGTTGATAACCATTTGTAAAATCCAGGCTGCTTTTGATGGCTTTCAGTGGAGTGAGTATATGAGAAATTGTTTAACAGCTGGACATGTTCCAACTTGTCCTTAAGGCTTCCAACAGAGGTGTTTTTCCTGTGGCGGAGCATTGCAGCGGCTGCGAGCCGACGCTGCAATCTGTCCGCACGTCTTTGATTAAAAAAATCTCCTTTAACAGTGGAATATCCGGATAAAATACTGAAACCGACTTCTTCTGAAACTTCTCTGTTCTCTCACGACGTCCTGGATCAATAGAGCCTGAAATGTGGAGGTTTTCAGCTTGAAACAGGCTGACGACGGCGCCTGGGACCGCTGCACAACGTCTCGCACCGTGGGAAGTCCTTAAAGCGACAGTATCACCTCAAAATCTCTCATCAGCCGTTAAAATTTTCACCGAAAACCAGCTTAATTTTTCGAACCGTGTCCACTTCGATGTGTCTCACAGGTTTAGAAAAAGTTTTGATCAAACAAAGCGCCAGTCTCTTAGCAACTTCTCAGACAAAGGAATTCCAACGAGGGGCTGGACGACTCCTCCCACAAGGAGTGCTCACAGGCGAATGATGTCACCGACAGGCGTGGAAAAACTCACGCATGCGCACGAGGGTTCAAGCATGTCTGACGTAAAAACATATGAATGAAATCCATATTGTTTTTTAAAAAAATAAAAAGGACCTATACTTTATTGACAGACCTCGTATATGTGGAGTGTTACTGGACAGTCTATCACATTAATATTTGATGAGGCTTTTCAGGCATCTGAAAATGGATTCCAACAACACAAATCAAGTCAGTCTTTGAGAGATTGTATCAACATAAGACCTTAACATAAACTCATGACCTTACCTGGACAGATTTGAGGTCTAGAAAGGCTCTGTCCTCAATGCTGTGGATAGTATTACTATGCAGCATCAGTACTTCCAAGTTCTGAAGTCCTGAAAACTCATTTTCTTTCAAGACAGTTATGCTGTTGTACCTGAAGGAAGAAAGAAAGAAAGTTTTGAAATGTTCAAATTTCAAACATTCGTTTAAAGAAAATTATTTTCTACACCATTTCACTATGATGCTGTATAAAGAAAAAAGTTGTACAATGCCCAGTCACAACCACAGAAATATAATTCATAGTTGGAGGCTTCCTTCACTCCTCTCCTTCTTGCACAGTCAGTTTTTGAGAACTGCTTACTCGAGCAAGATTTATCACACAGTACCATACTGTTTGTATTTGTTAATGAATGATCTAAATGAAGTCCAAGACATATTCATCCATCCATTTTCTCTATCCGCTTACTCCAATTAAGGGTCATAGTAGGACTGAAGCCTAGCCCAACTGTCATAGGGAGCAAGGCAGAGTACAACCTGTTGCCTGTATTTAAGTTGATAGTCAACACTGTGAAAACATCTTGTTTCATTTCTGCACCACTGTAGAAGTGTCTGGGTCAAGCCAGGTCAGGAAACCTGTTTTGCCACACCCACCACACTATAGAAACATGCTAAATGCTACAGCTTTGTTTGATTTTGTTTGTTTGTTTGTTTGTTTGTTTGTTTGTTTGTTTCTGGTTATTGGTAGTACAGCCAAAGCAGTTTGCCACCCCTGTGAGTCTGGTCTGCTTGAGGTTTCTTCCTACAATGAAACAAAAATGGCAGATGGCATTTTTCCTTACCACTGGTAAGGGGTGGGATTTGGGGAGCGATAGGGGTTGCTGTGATTTGGTACAATGTGAATAAATTGAATTGAATTAAATTACCAAACCATCTTGGGTCTTGGATGGCAACCACTCAGGCAGACAACCAATCCATCTCCACCTCTTGAAAGTAATCATCTGTCAGCTGCAGCTAGGCATCCCCTTGGACTTCTCGAGCCACTAGGTTCCTCACTGAGGCACCTGTTTGCTGGATCATGGAGCAATGAGCCATATGGCCAAAATGTCATCGCTGATGCTTCGTCACAATGTGATACTTTTCATTTTAGTGTCCCTGTGCAACCATTTGATGTATTGAGTCAAAGTTATAAAATTACTGTTCATTTATTTATAGAACTGAGTGTAATTATTAAATTTTTACACATTTTGTCTAGTTTTCACAGAACAGAACTTCTCCAGACTACTGCTCCATCATAACATCACTAGGTTCCATTTCAGCTCAGTGCCACAAGCCTGTTCCAGTACTTAATGGCCCAATAGAATTGTTTGTGTGGACACATAAATGGAAGTCATCTCACTTTTTACAACTTTTGGTATATTTTTGAGTGCATTACTTGCACCTGACACACTGAAGAAGAATATCTGGCCAGAGCTAATGGAACAAAACCTGTACTAATAAATCACTTTTGGGAATCTATGAAAAGTCGGTGGGAGACATGCTTACTCACACTTTGCACTTGCTTGGCTAGTAAACTGGAACATATCATTTTACTGTCCTAAAGATTGAAAATCATACTGCAGTCTACAAAATAAAATAAAAACAAGATGGAAAGCAGTCTGAGCAATCTGACCCGAGGTTAATTCTTTCCACAGCTGGCTGGATGTGGTCAGGTACGGTGTTCAGGTATCTGAAGGTGCAGTGTAGTTCAGCAGGAACAGAGCAGGCACAGGAGTTGGGGCAGCCGTCGGCTGTGGGCACCACTGAGGCCAACACAAACAAAGCCGTCAGAGCTCCAAAGACACACAGAGACATCGTGGGCTACAATCCTTCAGGACCATTAATGAAACCCTCCTGCAGAGAGGCACACAGGGAGGAAAAAAAAGGCATAGCTTGGTAGCATTATAGAAAAGTTGAATGTGACAGCCTGAAACACACTTTGCATCACCGTCACCTTGGCTTATCCCTAAAAAATTGTACTTATTTGCTATCAGTATGAACATTGTGGGGGAAAAAGATTACAAAAACTCAGTTAATGCTCACTTTCAGGAGTCCAGCAAAAAGAAAATAAGGCAAAATCCTATGCCCAGCCAAAAAAATTAAAAAGATATATGTCACAAAATGTGTGACCATCTAAGATGCGAAAACATACAGATAACTGTTTCACCCCAGAATATATTATGCACTGTTTAGAATTTCCATCCTTTCCAGTCAAAGAACTACAGAAGCAGAACTACTGCAATTAAAAATGTAAAAATCCTTTGTGAAGTTGAAGCTCCATCAGATATATTCCTTCGATGAGACGCGTCTGTGTGTGCGCACTCTGTGGCTCGGCTCTCGGTTTGGTCTCCTCCGCCCCCTGTAATGTAATCCTGCAGCAGCTGACACTCCAGTTCTCACAGTCTGCTGGAGAGACCTACTGTTAAAAGACAAGAAATGTAATTGCTCAGAAATTACCAATATATTTTTTTATATTTCTGTCACATGTTTTTGTGAATTATTCTGATCTATTGTAATGGTATTTTCTTTTACCCATTTTTATCACATGCCCATGTTGATCATGTGAAAAAAAAAAAGAAAAAAGAAAAAAAAAAAATATATATATATATATATATATTACAGTTCTGTTAAAATTATACAATTGTGTTTCACACACAGTTGGTTTAATCACAACTCCATCAGTGACTCAGTGTCTAACAGTGAGGAAGTAGATGTAGTATGACAACAGTCACTAAAGCTCAGGTCCTGCAGCAAAAATCTTAATCCCCTGTTGATTTTTAAATATGGCTTCAAAATCACTTTCAGATTCTTAGAGCTTGACAACTATAAAAAAGATTACTTATGGATC
The DNA here is from genome assembly GCF_902500255.1 of Thalassophryne amazonica. Lineage (NCBI taxonomy): Eukaryota > Metazoa > Chordata > Actinopteri > Batrachoidiformes > Batrachoididae > Thalassophryne > Thalassophryne amazonica. The sequence continues at coordinate 94,923,576 of NC_047106.1, read as the reverse complement.
ATTTCCTCCAGGCTTGTTTAATTGTGTTAATGTTTGTGGCTGGGCCAGATGATATTAATATCCATTTGATCAAAGGCCAGTGTGTTACAAATAAGTTCAGTCAGCATTTTAGATGTTTTTTTTTCTTTCCATTCGAATGCTTTGCTTTTGTTTGCATGTTTGAGGAAACCACAAACCAACCATCCTGTTGTAGGAAGCTTTTCTTTCTGTTGCAACATTCTTGTTTTAAACTTCAAAAAGGTCCTCTACTTTCACAAATCAGTGTATTTAGAAAAGTACAGCTTCCCTTTTCATTCTTCAGAGATCAATTATACCTACATTAGTTGATTCTACATTGTCTGAGTGCATTTAAATATTAGAACTTATTCTTTTGCCTACACTGACGTTACATGGTAGCAACAACTACAGTTGTTGAGGAAACGCTTTGCACACTGAAAGGGCATGTTTAATTTTTGATATTAACATTTACAGCCTGCCACTGCAGTGCAGAGGAGGTGAGTGTTGCTACATTATTGATGCAGTCACTGGGATAATTTCACGGACATAGTAGTACTAGAACTTGAATGTTCATGATCTGATGTCTGTTTTGGGTTAGTTACGTGTTTACTGCTGAGAACTTGTTTACTTCATGGACCTAAGTCTCGATATTAGCGGATGTCTGATCTTCATTCCCCCGCAAAGGTGTTGGCATTGGCAAACAACATTATCCATCGATGTCATGGATCCAAAAGGTTTCGCTGAGATAATTGAATGTCTCTACAAGAGACTTTCATCACATCAGATACACCTGTAAGGCAACATTTCCCTTTTAATGGTCAACTCAACCATTTAGTAGAGCATATTGATCTGTGCTACATTCGATAAAAAAATGTAAGGATATTAAAGTGTTAAAAATAATTTGAACATAGTAAAAAAAAAAATAACTTGAGTTTGTAGAACAGAGGGAATGACACAACAAGGTACATGGACAATATGGGAAGAAGCTGTGGAGAGATGTATTGGGCTACCTTTTGACAAGTAGAGCCACATGACATCGCCTTCTTGATGTAGGCAGTCTGTGATAGTCTTACTAGCCCATACATTCTGCACTGCTGGGACTTGGTAAATGGTCCAGAATGTGTAAAATGAATAGAAAGAGTGAAGTGGTAGGACAAAAGGAGGATTTTGGGATTGGGCCATATTGTAACAGCATATTCCCCATGGCAGAGAAAAGGGACACTTGAGCACATCTTAAACTGCTGTCTGAAGGCTCTGATGGTCAGTACCACTGGCTGTATAACCAGGGGCACAAAACCATAGCAGAATGTACCAGGATTACCATCATCAGCTAAGAGATATCTATGCCCTCAAAGTAAACATACTCCTTCATCAGCACTAGGGAGTAGACTGCAATAACACCTAGATGATCATCTTGGCTTCTCAGCAATGACTTGGACTTATGTAAGTAACCTAAGTTCTCTCAGTATTTTAGTAAGACCACCCTTAGATCTGACATTATTCTGGTGTCAGAGAAACAAATAATGTTGTTGTGCTGGAGCTATCCATTACTCTGTGAACACTGGAAAGAGGAGGCCATTGGGTGGGAGAGGAATATGTGTGAGGGTGGCCTTGCAGGGCAATTTCTCTATAGGGCTGGCACTGTACTCAGCATCACAGGAGAGAGGAGGAGGAAGCTTGTCTATGAGAAAACAAAAGCTGCAGAGAAAACTTTCAGGTTGTTCTGGATGAAGAGAATGGATCAGTGAGAGAATGTGGTTAAGGAAAGGAAGCAAAGCAGTTTCTAAAGTGGTCACCAGCAGCTAGCTCTGTGGTTCACTAATAGACCCATAATTTAGATGTAGTGAGGCAGGACCTGTTCTGTTGCAAATAATATGAATTAAAAGGAGCGGAAGCATACTTCTATACTACGCTGGTATGCTAGCCATACGAGAGGGAGAATAGATGTGTCTTAAGCCTGGGCTTGAATGTCTTTTTTTTTTCTCTCTCTCCTTGTAGGGACATCATTCCACAAGGCAGACAGCTCTTCTAAGAGAAGGCTCTGTGGTCCGCAAATGTTTTATTCACCCTAGGGACACAAAGTAGTCCTGCGGCCTGAGAACACAGAGCCCGGTCCAGTACATAGGGTTTAATTACGTCATCTAAGTAAAGAGGCGCTAGTCCATGAATACTTTTATAGGTTAATGGCAGAACCTTAAAATCTGACATCACAGAGACAGGAAGCCAATGAAGGGAGGGCATAACTTTCTGCTTCTAGCCAAAATTCTGGCAGCACCATTTTGAACCAGTTGGAGACCCCTAATGCTGGACTGCAGAAAATCAGAAAATAAAACATCACAGTAGTCCAGTCTAGAAGAGACAAATGCATGGATCGGAGTCCCAGTATCAGCCATAGACAGGATTGGATGAATCTTTGCTATGTCACAAAGGTGGAAGAAAGCAGTCACGATGTATGGCGCACAAGTCTAAGGTGGCTGGTCGAACTGATGTCGATGTCTTGCTGGACCAAGAACCATCTTTTGTCTTCTTCTAATTTAAAAGTAAGAACTTGCTAGACATCCAGTTTTACACTGAAGCAAGGCAATCCTCTAAAGCAGTGGTGTCCAAACTATTCCAGAAATGGCTGAGAGGGTGCAGGTTTTCTTTGCAGCCACTGACTTCAGCAGGTGATTTCACTGATTAACATCCCTTTGAACAGGTGAGATGAGTTCATCAGTGAAATCACCTGCTGGAGTCAGTGGCTGCAAAGAAAATTTGCACCCTCTCAGCCCTTTGTGGAACAGGTTAGACACCACTGCTCTAAATTCTTGATGTATATGAGATTACCAGCAGTTATCAGCATGTACAACTGAGTGTCATCAGCATAGCAATGAAAAGTAATACGCTAATGTTGCAATATATGCCCAAGGGGTGTTAAATAAAGGGAGAAAAGCAAGGGGTGACATTATTGTACAGGACACAGTAAGAGTGACTGGTTAGGTAAGATGTCAGCCATACATGGATATTCCCATTAATCCCAAAGTGGTTCTCCAACCTACCATGTAGTATACGGAGTACCCAAAGCAAATCACAGGCAATAATTGAAAACAAGTCCTGAAATTGAAATTGACAGATTATTTTTACTGAGGTGGCTCACTGGGAAGATGTAGGAGTCCCATTACTGGACAACTGGGAAGTATTACATTAGCTGGCGATGGAATATAATCCAGTTTTGGTAAAAATATCAGTCCATTACACAAATCCAAGGCTGACCCAGCTATGTGCAGTTAGTACTGAAATGGGTATTCTCGCAAATAAAGCAATTGGGTTCTTGAACGCGTAAGAAGGAACACAAAATGCATTGTATGTTATTCTCAGTAATGCAGAAAGTCAAGGGGCTATAATAGGACTAATAATCATGAAGAAGGTGAACTTTTGAGAAATAAGAAAATCAGTCTGCCTGAGAAACTGGCATGCAACTTTTTTCAGTTTTGCAAGACTGAATTCCAAGTTACCATTTGCCTGTCTGCTGTTTGCGGATGACTCATTTTGAGAGTCACTGTCAAAATTTCTGACTCACTCATATAAACAGTATTTATGTAACATTTGCCATGGAATCCAAAGCCTTTTAGTCCTACCATGCATGTTTGGCTTCACAAATACTTTGTTCCCTTTGCTCAGAAGATACTTGTTTGACCGTATCACACATCCATACTGTTAAACATTCACACACGTGTGCACATTAATGGGAATGTGCACTATGCACATGCTTACACATCACTTCAGACTCCTGAGCGCATACAGACACATAAACACTCATACAGAGCAGAATGCCAGAGTATGTACTGAACTCACAAACACAAAAACCTGTTATTAGATGTACACATTCGTATTCAAACTGCATTCCTGATTACACTACATAAATGCATTGGGAATGTGTTAGTTATTTGCACCCATTGCGGGTTTATGGGATGTCCCTTCATCTGTTACTTCAGGTCATGGAGTGATGCTGGCATGTTTTGCTGCTTGTGTCATCATTGTTGTTTACTTCCACATCTGGATACCCCATGTGAACACAAAACACCTCAACTCTGTTCTCTTAGAATTTTTGTATTTGTGCCACACTTTTCCCAGAGAACACAACTGATATGTGGCTGATTTATAAATAAAAGGCCTTGAACAGATTCAAAAAAACTTTTGAAGAAAACTAGAAACAATTTATATATCATAAGAAAAAAAATAGGAAACCAGTAATGTTATTATTATTTTGTTTTAATGTTTCAGAACAGAAAAATTTTTTGTGCTGGCAAGAATTTGGTGCTGAGTTCACTTCCTGTCTTCTCTTGAACATCATGCCTGACTTTGAAGAGAAAATATACCAGTGGCAGGAAATTAAAGTAAAATGTAATGTTTCCAACCAAAGGAGATATCAAATTCATCAAAGTCAGTCCGAACTTTTCATGCCAGTCACATCATGAAAATTTTGAAACTATTGAAAAAAGTTGAACCTTAAATTTGATTTCTTCTTTAGAAACAAATCTTCTAATATATACACAAGGTGATTAAGAAGTTTTGAGCCTGACCCAGAAAAATTTGCATTCTTTTGCATTCTCGAGAATAAAAAGTTTTTCTTGGGAAAGTGTCGTGACACAGACCCACAACAGGGGGCGTAAATGAATGGACAATGGAATAGCCAAAAGTAACAATTTACTGTTGTGAAGTGCACAACGAGATACAAACAATTACAGTTTTTGGAGTTACACAATGTACAACGGTGACGTGTGGGCAGGCTCGAGGATAGAAGACATCTGTCCAGAGAAGAGCCAGGTCCCACACGATTTCCACTGCCAACGGATCTGGAACACACCGGAGCCGGCAAATCCTGAGTCCCCAGGTGGCCACCGTCTCCAGCTGTCAGATCTGGTACTGCTGGCAGGAAGAAGAGACAGTTAATAGTAGGTGTGTGTGCACACACCCAGTAAACAGTCAGCAAAATAGTTCCGTATGGAGGGCAGACACCTCCACCTCCAAACAACTACGTGCAGGTCCTGACTCTACTTATCCTTAAGGAGAGAGATTCGTCATCTCCTGAAGGTTCCACTATTCCAGCCTCCAGCTGTGGCATGGTCCAGGAACGCCTGCGAAATACAATTGTGCAATCGGCACCAAAACTTGCTGAGAGGTTTAACTGTGAGGTAGACTGATTTCTCGGCAGCGAGGTGGAGTTGCTGCCTGGCTTTTATGGTGATCGTGATAATGATGAGGGACAGCTGTCAGGTGGTGACGAGGAACAGCTGTCATCTCCAGCTGCTCCCGTGAGACGGCAGCGCCCTCTTGTGCCTGAAGCCCGCCATTCAGGCAGGACGCCCTCTGGTGGTGGGCCAGCAGTACCTCCTCTTCTGGTGACCACACAACAGGACCCCCCCTCAACGGGCGCCTCCTGGCGCCCGACCAGGTTTGTCGGGGTGACGACGGTGGAAATCGGCCAGGAGGGCCGGGTCCAGGATGAAGCTCCTCTTCACCCAGGAGCGCTCTTCAGGTCCATATCCCTCCCAGTCCACCAGATACTGAAATCCCCGGCCCTTTCGACGGATGTCCAGGAGCCTCCACACGGTCCAGCAGGCTCCCCATCGATAATCCGGGCAGGAGGCGGCACCGGTCGGGGGGGTGCAGAGAGGAGAGGAGTGGCAGGGCTTGACACGGGACACATGGAAGACGGGGTGTATCCGCAGTGAAGCTGGTAGCCTCAGCTTCACTGGACTGAGGACTTTAAGGATGGGGAAAGATCCGATGAATCTGTCCTTTAATTTATGGGATTCCACCTGCAGGGGAATGTCCTTTGTTGACAACCAAACCTCCTGCCCGGGCTGGTATGCAGGGGCCGGGGAATGCCGGCGGTCTGCATGGGCCTTGGCCCTCATCCGGGCTTTGAGCATGGCAGAGCGGGCAGTGCGCCACAACCGACGGCACCTCCGTAGGTGGGCCTGGACCGAGGGCACACCGACCTCTCCCTCCACAACGGGAAACAATGGGGGCTGGTACCCCAAACACACCTCAAATGGGGAGAGGCCGGTGGCGGATGAAATTTGGCTATTGTGAGCATACTCGATTCAGGCCAGATGGTCACTCCAGACCGTCGGGTCCGCGGAGGTCATGCAGCGGAGGGCCTGCTCCAAGTCCTGGTTCGCCCGCTCTGCCTGTCCGTTCGTCTGGGGATGGTACCCGGACGAGAGGCTTACGGTGGCCCCCAGTTCCCTACAGAAACTCCTCCAGACTTGCAAGGAGAACTTGGGACCATGGTCGGAGATGATGTCGGATGGAATCCCATGCAGACGTACGACATGGTGGACCAGGAGGTCTGCAGTCTCCTGGGCCGTCGGGAGCTTCGGGAGGGCCACGAAGTGGGCCGCCTTGGAGAACCGGTCCACTATCGTGAGGATGGTGGTCATGCCCTGGGACGGCGGGAGGCCCGTGACGAAGTCCAGGCTGATGTGGGACCAGGGGTGGTGGGGCACAGGTAGCGGTTAAGGAGTCCCTGTGCGCATTGGTGATCGGCTTTTCCCCTGGCACAGGTGGTGCAGGCCTGGACATACTCCCGGACGTCGGCTTCCATAGACGCCCACCAGAAGCACTGCCGGACCACTGCCATGGTTCTTCGCACCCCTGGATGACAGGAGAGCTTGGAACCGTGACAGAAGTCCAAGACTGCAGCTCTGGCTTCTGGTGGGATGTAAAGTCTGTTCTTCGGACCGGTTCCTGGGTCCGGGCTTCATGCCAGGACCTCCCGGACGGTGTTCTCCACGTCCCAGGTGAGGGTGGCCATGATAGTGGACTCGGGGATGATGGGATCCGGTGGATCTGACAGCTCGGTTTTGACCTCCTCTTCGTGGACCCGGGACAGGGTGTCAGATCGTTGGTTTTTGGTCCCGGGGCAGTAGGTGATCTGGAAGTCAAAATGCCCGAAGAACAGTAACCAGCGGGCTTGCCTGGGGTTCAGACGCTTGGCAGTCCAGATGTATTCCAGGTTCCGATGGTCCGTGAAAACCGTGAAAGGTACCGCAGCTCCCTCCAACAGGTGTCTCCACTCCTCAAGAGCCTCTTTCACCACAAAGAGTTCTCAATTGCCGATGTCATAGTTCTGCTCTGCCGGGGTCAACCTGCGGGAAAAATAGGCACAAGGGTGGAGGACCTTATCGGACTCCCTGCTCTGGGACAGCACGGCTCCTATCCCTGAGTCAGAGGCATCCACTTCAATGATAAACTGGCGATTGGGATCGGGCTGCACCAGAACTGGTGCAGTCGAGAACCGGTGTTTCAACTCCCTAAACGCGGCGTCGCACCGATCCGACCAGGTGAAGGGGACTTTAGAGGAGGTAAGGGCTGTCAGGGGGATGACTACCTGACTGTAGGCCTTGATGAACCTCCGATAAAAATTAGCGAAGTCGAGGAACTGTTGTAGTTTCCTACGGCTTGTTGGTTGGGGCCAATCTCTCACCGCCGCTACCTTGGCCAGGTCAGGGGCGACGGAGTTGGAGGAGATTATGAACCCCAGGAAGGACAAAGAAGTGCGGTGGAACTCGCACTTCTCGCCCTTCACAAACAGCCGGTTCTCCAACAACCGCTGTAGGACCTGATGTACATGCTGCACATGGGTCTCAGGATCCGGGGAGAAGATAAGGATGTCGTCCAGGTATACAAAGATGAACCGGTGCAGGAAGTCCCGCAAGACGTCATTAACCAATGCTTGGAACGTCGCGGGCGCATTAGTGAGGCCGAACAGCATGACCAGGTACTCAAAATGACCTAATGGGGTGTTGAATGCCGTCTTCCATTCGTCTCCCTTCCGGATCCGAACCAGGTGGTACGCGTTCCTAAGATCCAGTTTCGTAAATATTTGGGCTCCATGCAGGGGCGTGAACACCAAATCCAATAGAGGTAACGGGTATCGGTTACGAACCGTAATTTCATTCAGCCCTCTGTAATCGATGCATGGACGGAGTCCGCCGTCTTTCTTGCCCACAAAAAATAAACCTGCACCCATCGGGGAGGTGGAGTTCCGGATCAATCCGGCAGCTAAAGAGTCCCAGTTGTAGGTCTCCATTGATTTGCGCTCAGGACGTGAGAGGTTGTACAGCCTGCTGGACGGGTACTCAACCCCCGGGATCAAATCAATGGCGCAATTGTACAGCCAGTGCGGGGGAAGAGTGAGTGCCAGATCTTTGCTAAAAACATCAGCAAGATCGTGGTACTCCTCAGGCACCGACGTCAGATTGGGGGGGAGTTTGACCTCCTCATTAGCTGTCACACCGGGTGGAACCGAGGATCCTAAACATTCCTGGTGGCAGGTTTCGCTCCACTGAGCCACTGATTTTGGAAATCCCAAAATCACTCGGGAGGTAGAAGGTGTTACATAAAACACAATCTCCTCCCTGTGATTCCCAGACACAAGCAATGTTACAGGCTGTGTCTGGTGTGTGATTAATGGGAGAAGGGTGCCATCTAGTACCCGTACCTTCAATGGTGACGGTAGAGCCACTAGACGGAGCCCAACCTCCCTTGCCCATCTGCTATCCAGCAGATTCCCCTCCGATCCCGTGTCCACCAGTGCTGGGGCGTGAAGGGTTAGATCCCCACTCAGGATCATTACTGGGATGCGTGCAGATTTACGGGATTTGTCATCGTGAATGTTATGGCCCACCCTTAACCCAGTCTCTAAGAGCGGGCATTGTAGTTTAACCGTTTGGGGCAGTTTCTCTGTATATGCTCACGTGAGCCACAGAAAAAACATTCCCCGCGGGCCAGCCTCCGTTGTCTGTCATTGGATTTAACTTTGGCCCTGCTCGTGTCCATAGCTTCGTCAGCAGGGGAAGCTGTTGCCACACGCAGCTCTCCGGCTGTGGCGCGTGGGGACGGCGGCACCCTTTCGGACCCAGAAGGGAGAGGGACGGCTCGCGCCCGGCCATGTCCTTCGCCTCGGTCCCGACGATGTTCTTCCAACCGGTTGTCTAACCGTATGACCAGGTCGACAAACCCTTCAAAATCCCGCGGCTCATCCTTAGCCAGCAAGTGCTCCTTCAGGACTGGAGACAGTCCATTTATGAAGGCGGCGCAGAGCACAACGTTATTCCAGCCGGACCTCGCAGCCGTGATGCAGAAGTCGACTGCATAAGCGGCTGCGCTCCGACGCCCCTGTCTCATTGACAGCAGCATGCTTGAAGCGGTTCGCCTCTATTGGGATGATCAAACACCTGTTTAAACTCCCTTACAAACCCAGTGTATGTGGTTAAGAGCCGTGAATTTTGCTCCCAGAGCACCGTAGCCCAGGCGCGTGCCTCTCCTCGAAGCAGATTAATGACATAAGCTACCCGGCTAGCATCGGACACGTACATTACGGGACGCTGTGCAAAGACGAGCGAACACTGCATTAAGAAGTCCGCGCACATCTCTAAACAGCCTCCGTACGGTTCCGGGGGGCTTATGTATGCTTCAGGGGACGGGGGGGTTCATTGAACCACCACTGGAATGTCTGTATCTGGTGCTCGGTCAGCAGGAGGAGGAACTGCAGCAGCACCCTGCGCGCTTCCACCCGGGCGGCGAGAGCCTCCATCCTCCGATTGAGAATCACATTCTGCTCGGTCACCAAGTCCAACCGAGCAGTGAAGGCGGTTAAGATTTGCTGTAGCTCACCTAACACGCCTCCCGCCGACGCCTGTGCACCCTGCATTCCCATTGGTGGTTCATCCGATGGTTGACGCCCCTCGGGATCCATGACGCTGGTCGAGAAATCCTGTTGGGAAAGTGTTGTGACACGGACCCACAACAGGGGGCGTAAATAAATGGACAATGGAATAGCCAAAAGTAACAATTTACTGTTGTGAAGTGCACAACGAGATACAAACAATTACAGTTTTTGGAGTTACACAATGTACAACGGTGACGTGTGGGCAGGCTTGAGGATGGAAGATGTCTGTCCAGAGAAGAGCCGGGTCCCACACGATTTCCACTGCCAACAGATCTGGAACACACTGGAGCCGGCAAGTCCTGAGTCCCCAGGTGGCCACCGTCTCCAGCTGTCAGATCTGGTACTGCTGGCAGGAAGCAGAGACAGTTAATGGTAGGTGTGTGTGCACACACCCAGTAAACAGTCAGCAAAATAGTTCCGTATGGAGGGCAGACACCTCCACCTCCAAACAACTACGTGCAGGTCCTGACTCTACTTATCCTTAAGGAGAGAGATTCGTCATCTCCTGAAGGTTCCACTATTCCAGCCTCCAGCTGTGGCACGGTCCAGGAACGCCTGCGAAATACTCAAACAATTGTGCAATCGGCACCAAAACTTGCTGAGAGGTTTACCTGTGAGGTAGACTGATTTCTCAGCAGTGAGGTGGAGTTGCTGCCCGGCTTTTATGGTGATCGTGATGAGGGACAGCTGTCAGGTGGTGACGAGGAACAGCTGTCATCTCCAGCTGCTCCCGTGAGACGGCGGTGCCCTCTCGTGCCTGAAGCCCGCTATTCAGGCAGGACGCCCTCTGGTGGTGGGCCAGCAGTACCTCCTCTTCTGGCGACCACACAACAGTTTTGACTGAATGGGTGAGGTATTGAGAAATGTTGTTTTGTGGGTGTCATGGGCTGCTTTTGTCTGCCTCTCTCTCCTTCCCTTTCTAACCTCTTGTGTGTAGTTTGTCTGTTTCCCCTCTAGGTGACGCACTGCAGAGCCAAGGAACACCTGCCGCTCATCACCTACTCAGACCTGCAGCTCATCTGCGGCTCATCAGGAGCGGGTTACTTAAATCCCGGCTTTGAGCTCAGTCACTGCCAGATTCTTCCATTCCATGAACTTCCATGAGATTCTCTGTGACTGATCCTTCATGATTGTTACCTCATCTTTCCTGCCGCTTCCAAGCGCTCTGACGCCTGAGCTTCGTGCAGCTCATTTCAAGGTAACCTGGCCTCGTCTATTTTCCATAATAGAGCTTGTTGACTTTTAAGTGTTTCCAGATGCCTTCCTTGGCAGCTTCCACGCTACACTGCTCCTGGCTTCCACGCCACTACCAAGTACTACATCACTTTAGAAATCATCTGCTCCCAGACTCAGAGCGCACTGCTCTGCCACATTCAGCTAAGTTCCTGCATGACTGAGTTGGTGAGATCCTGCTCTCACCCTGCTCCTGTTTGTGACTGTGCATGGCCAAGAACTGGTTCCAAGAACTGTATGAACTCTGATGCTGAACTATTAAGAACTTTCCAAGTAATTTCTGAAGCCAAGGCCTGCTTAATTGGAACTGTGTCATAAGATGCACAGCAGCTGATCTCTGAAGAAAATTCATGAACTGTGAACAATTTCTGAACTGCAAACCTTATTTCCTAGAAAGTGAACTCTATTTCTGGACCTGTGAGCATTCCTGTTTATGCCTTCAGTGAACTGTTCATTGTTAAAGGCTTCCAGTGTTATGAGTGCAATCACTCACCTCTGTTCTTCTCCGTCCTCCTAGTTCCTTGTCCTCGGCTCTGTGCATCCCACCTGGTTCCAGCTCCAGTCCCATATACTCCAGTATTTCTGTTCGTTTCTCCAACTTACAAGACTGGCTCGGGAACCTGCAGCTCCCTAATTTCCACCGCTACCTGCGGAATGACTCTCCATTCTGTGCAGTAATATTGTTTATTTATTTAAGTAAATAAATCTCTTTTCATTCACAATCAAGTTCTCTACATTGCTCCCAGCGTTTCAGTCCATTGCCTAAATGGACCTCTAACCACAATAGTGGGCCCTTCTTAAACATGAGATTTACAGTGAGGAAAAGAATAGATGTCTTTGAAAAACATTTGGGAGACTGTGGTTGTTGCGACTCCTTTCTGGGTTAGGGTTTTGTATGTTCTCCCTGTGCTTATGTGGGTTTTCTCCAGGTGCTCCAGCTTCCTCCCACATCCAGGCGAGAAGTGCATATATATTTATAAAATTGATCTTTGGATGTGGGAATTAAAATGAGAATCGATATAAAATCGGCGAATGGATCTTTTCAACCCAGCACTAATCTGAATGTTATGTCTGTGACAGGAGACACATATCCTGTGAGTGGCACGCTGCAGGACTACAAGCCAACAGTGTGACAAATACACCACTTTCAGTCATGTATCACCAAAAATATGCCATAACAAACACCTTTTTGTCAGTTATTACAATAACAAAATCATCCTCTTTGTCTACATCATCTAATTTCTCCTTTTTTAATATGTTTATCTCCTTGTTGATTTGAGGCATTTTACACTCCTGTTATAAGACAGCAATGGTAGTGCAGTGGTAAAGTTTCTGTCTGTTAATCAGAGCTTTTGGAAATTGCAGGTTTGAATCCCGCGAGTAGCATATTTTTTGTTTCTCCACATCAGCGATGTGATATGGTTCCACAAGTTCCAGCTGTTTTTTTTTTTCCTTTTTTTCACAGCAGCTGCACAGTGTGGTTCCACATGCTGCAGCTGCTCGCACTGTGTTGCCGCTGTGATGGTTTTGTGCACGCGCATGCACGAAATTGTCTCCTCGGCATCGTTCATGCCTGCCCAACCATATGTTGCTCGTGACGTCGGCTCAGTGTTTTCGGGGTTCGGTCATTCGGGCTGTTTTGCCGTGATTCCCCCTGATTCCTAGTTATTCGTGCTATGTGTGAAAGGGCCTTTAGAATAGAATGTGCAGTGTTTCCAGTGTATTTGTGTGTAGAAAAATAAAAGCTATTATAAGAATTTTGAGCTTTACTTTTTTAAATGCACTGCTATTTTGAACACAACTGTCTGTGTGTGCATATATATATATACTCCTCTGAAAAAGCCAAAACTGACTTTTCCTTTGTTAAACATTCAGGTAGAGATTTATGAACATTTTGGATTGACTGAGCACTTTATGTTCAATTATAAAATTAATTCTCAGGAATACAGCTTGCCTAGTCATTGTGCAGGCAGTGTATAAAACACATGGTATATCTGATGGGCATTGATTTCAGTTGTGGATCTCTTATTACAGCGGGGAGCCACAAAATTGTGACATTCCGTCTCCCAAGATTGCAAATAAAAAAATCACGGAAAGGAAATCAATATCTGCTCTAGCACTCATTTCTATGGGCTAAACAATGTGCCCACCATAGCCAGCTTGCTAACTACAGCCTAAGCGATAGATTATACCCAAAATGCAATGCACGCACCACACTGTATGTACACAAAATAGCTGTAAGAATTCCAGTTTGTTGTAGTCAAAAGTTGGGATGGTATGGAAAATGCAATTAGTCCCCACGGTGATTCTTTCATTAACTTTGACTTCTGTTTCACTGCAGGCAGTATGAACCCAAGATGTTTCATAGTTGTATGGTCAACATTATTTCACTTGTTATTCATACACATCCATTCCTGTATTTTAGGTCTGCAATACTTTCCAGGAATGGGACAGGAATAATTTAGAGCTTCCAATAATTAAATAATGATGTTATTTCAAACTAGTGATGTCAACAAGTGACTGTAATTGCAATTCAGTATAAAAGCAGTATCAACAAATGGCTGACTATTTTTAGCAGCAAAGATGGGCATATTTCCTGCACTACAGTGTATAATATTAAATAATTCAAGGAATCTGGAGGAATTTCAATGTGTAAAGGGCAAGGGTGCAAATCTAAACTGAACACCTATGATCTCTGATGCTCTGATAGCACTACCTCAAGAACTGTCATTCATCAATAGCGGATATAACCACATGGGCGAGGGATTACTATGGGAACCCTTTATAAAGGCTTTGTGAGATACATTCACAAATGCCACTGTGCAAAAAAGAAGCCTTATGTGAAGCTTGCTCAGCAATGGTGTCAACTTCTCTGGGTTCTGAGGCATCTGGGCTGGAATATCACACACTGGAAATGTGTATTGTGGCCAGACAAGTCAATATTCCAGATCTTTTTGGAAGAAACGGGCACTATTGTGCGCCAAGAAAATGACAAAAAAGACCATCCAGATTGTTACTGGCAACAAGTTAAGACACATTTCCAGGAAGAATGAGACAAAATAACACCTGAAATATTTCATCGCTCAGTGTCCTCAAATGCCAATATGTCTTTTCAGTGTTTTGAGAAAGAATGGCAACAGATGAAATGATCACTGCATTTTGGTCTGTTTATTGAATTTGCATTGTCCTTACAGTCCCAACTTTTTCTGATGAGACATTACATAACTTCCCAAAAGTGGAACCCCAAACCTGAAATGTTAAGGGCCCCTTCACACATAGTGCGACACCCATCGGAGCAACTCATATGAGCGAACCACGAAACATCACACTGACAGGCAGGCGTGCACAATGCCGGTGTGATGGTTTCATGCACGCAGGAACACAGTGCCACCAGCTGCATGTGGTTATGCAGCTGCACGATGTGGTTACCACATCGTGCAGCTGCTGTGAAGAAAAAAAAAAAAAAAAATTAAAAAATGCATGCTGCGACAGTTTTGTGTATCAAGCGGGAATACAAATATGATCCATCTGTTCCTCTGTAGATGATCCCTGGTCACAGACGTACAGTTATGAAATGACATGAATGATGAAGCAGTTCGCTCTTCTCATAAGAATTCAGTAAGGTATATCTTATATATTATATTCCAATTCTAAGGTGGAACTATGCCAGTATACAAAGGTATATCTAAAAAGGAAGAGTAAAATAGGAGAGTAGAAAAGAGTAGAGTAGAGCCACTTAGGTGCCTGGTTTTGAGAACCAGGGATAGTGTGTTCTGCCTGACACCGCGTCTTGTGGAGCAGAGCTCACGTGGGTGGTGTGACAGTCAGATCAGCTGCTGCGTGTTCTGATGCGATGGCCCGTTTAAACCTGGGGGCAGCCTGTCAACGGGCTGCAGTGTGCGCACACTCGCTCACTGCAGCCCATCACCAAGTGATATATGTTTTTATTTATGTCCATGTGATGACAGCAAGCAGACACACGTTGTTAGTCCATGTCTGTCCAAACACAGTACGTGTTGTCCAGCTGGGATGTCCAGATCAAAAAATCTCCACAGCTGCTTCTCTCTGTGGCCACGCCTCCTGTCAGTTTAGTGAACACATCAAAGTCACTCGTGGGGCACTTAGACAAATTTCACTGCCAGCACAACGATTGTCTGCTGACTGTTGTCGTGTTAACAGCACGAATGGCCACACATTTTCTAAGCGCCATGCAAGCAGTGTTAGATGTTTGTGCGTGTCACCGGGAATTTGGCTGACACCTGACGTGAGAGGGATCGATGGGTTCGCACAGCGCACACTGTCTTTCAGCCGCTGGTGTGCACAAATAGATGTAGCAACAGGTGTACAAGGCAGCTACAATTTTACACGTTTTGCATAAAATTCCTGCTTCATGCACACCAAATTCACACTGTGTGAAGGGGCCATAAAATGTTGATGTTTCTCAGAATTATACCTATTTGAAGCACTGATTAAATAAATACATAAATAAATAAAATTACAACAGCCAGTGAGGGGACAATGCATGTTTGCCATTGTGTCTTATGCTCCAATAGCGACATAAGTAATTTCTTCCATCCTTTATGGCTTTCTCTTTTTCCATGGAAGACAAAACTTACATTATGGGTGACGTCTGTCAGATACAACTTAGCCTTTATCATAAAACTGTGTCTTTCTGCCCTGTTTTCCTTTGATCAAAGTAGTCTTCCTTCATTTATAGCAAAAGAATTGATTCACCTGTGCAGGGTTTCATTTCTGGATCCAAATCAAATTGTGCTGTATTTGCCAATAGAGGTGACAGCAAAGTAGGCCGGTATACTAGAACTGACAATGTCTATCAAACTCAGACAGAGGGCTAGCTGTGGAGGAATTTGCAGTGATAAGAGGTTTAAATGAGTAACAATAGTATGTGAGAGCACAAGAGCAGGATTTGCAGTCTTTTTTGAGCATATGACTGGCCAGTACAACACGATTTGTTTGTCATTGTGATGATCACAAAGTTGAGTCTGGTTCATCCTCATTCTTGGTAAAGAAACTGTTTCCATTTGACTTTAATTAATTCCAGATGGAATATTTGAAGCTGTCTCAGACGTCAGGCTACAGTGCTCCAACATTTTGAGAGTAAATTTTGGTTTCCTGGTGGTTACAAAATGTCATGGCTTGTGCAGCACGTTGTTTGTTTTGCGTGTTCTGTGAGAAAATTCTTTGTGTGCAAACAGTTCCTCCCTACATGCAGCACATTGTTGCTGTGCCCGAATGGCTGACTGTGGCATAGCCTGTAGTGGGTAAGTGGATGCTGCTGTTCTGTGGTTTGCACTCTGTGGGAACAGGCAGTGTTGAGTGACAGGTCGGCTGTTAAAAGTCACAGCTAGGTTTAAAGTTCTTAGGAATCTGTACACACTCACAGCACCCGGTTCAGCTCCAGATACTCTTTGCTCCATAGTTAGTGGGGCCCACATCTATGAGAGGCAAAACGACAGGAACACTGTGGTTTGGAAAGCATATCAACTAACATGAGATATTATTCTGTCATGTCTTTTATATGCTTTTTCTTCACATTTATAGTTTCTTGAGTAGTGAGACACAATTTGATCAAAAGATATTGTGATGACTGACAATTTACAGTTGAAATACAGTAGTGTTCAGAATAATAGTAGTGCTATGTGACTAAAAAGATTAATCCAGGTTTTGAGTATATTTCTTATTGTTACATGGGAAACAAGGTACCAGTAGATTCAGTAGATTCTCACAAATCCAACAAGACCAAGCATTCATGATATGTACACTCTTAAGGCTATGAAATTGGGTTATTAGTAAAAAAAAAAAAAGTACAAAAGGGGATGTTCACAATAATAGTAGCATCTGCTGTTGACGCTACAAACTCAAAACTATTTATTCAAACTGCTTTTTTTTTTAGAAATCCTGTGAATCACTAAACTAGTATTTAGTTGTATAACCACAGTTTTTCATGATTTCTTCACATCTGCGAGGCATAATTTTGTTGGTTTGGAACCAAGATTGTGCTCATTTACTAGTGTGCTTGGGGTCATTGTCTTGTTGAAACACCCATTTCAAGGTCATGTCCTCTTTAGCATAAGGCAACATGACCTCTTCAAGTATTTTGACATATCCAAACCGATCCACGATACCTGGTATGCGATATATAGGCCCAACACCATAGTAGGAGAAACATGCCTATATCATGATGCTTGCACCACCATGCTTCACTGTCTTCACTGTGAACTGTGGCTTGAATTCAGAGTTTGGGGGTCATCTCATAAACTGTCTGCGGCCCTTGGACCCAAAAAGAACCATCTTACTCTCATCAGTCCACAAAATATTCATCCATTTCTCTTTAGGCCAGTTGATGTGCTCTTTGGCAAATTGTAACCTCTTCTGGTTACAGAAGAGGTTACAATGGAGGCTCCCCTCCACAGCATGTCTTTTTCCTCGTTCTCTCCCTCAGCCCCAACCAGTCCCAGCAGAAGACTGCCCCTCCCTGAGCCTGGTTCTGCTGGAGGTTTCTTCCTGTTAAAAGGGAGTTTTCCTTCCCACTGTTGCCAAGTGCTTGCTCACAGGGGGTTGTTTTGACCGTTGGGGTTTTTCTGTAATTATTGTATGGCCTTGCCTTACAATATAAAGCGCCTTGGGGCAACTGTTTGTTGTGATTTGGCACTAAAAATAAAATTGATTTGATTTGATTTGATTCTGCACATCTTTTATTTAACAGAGGGACTTTGCGGGGGATTCTTGCAAATAAATTACCTTCACACAGGCATCTTCTAACTGTCACAGCACTTACAGGTAACTCCAGACTGTCTTTGATCATCCTGGAGCTGATCAATGGGTGAGCCTTTGCCATTCTGGTTATTCTTCTATCCATTTTAATGGTTGTTTTCCATTTTCTTCCACACGTCTATTTTTTTTTTTTGTTTGTCTATTTTAAAGCATTGGAGATCATTGTAGATGAACAGCCTATAATTTTTTGCACCTGCGTATACGTTTTCCCCTTTCCAATCAACTGTTTAATCAAACTACGCTGTTCTTCTGAACAATGTCTTGATCGTCCCAATTTCCTCAGGCTTTCAAAGAGAAAAGCATGTTCAACAGGTGTTGGCTTCATCCTTAAATAGGGGACACCTGATTCACACCTGTTTGTTCCACAAAACTGACCAACTCACTGACTGAATGCTACACTACTGTTATTGTGAACACCCCCTTTTCTACTTTTTTTTTTTTTACTAATAGCCCAATTTCATAGCCTTAAGAGTGTGCATATCATGAATGCTTGGTCTTGTTGGATTTCTGGGAATCTACTGAATCTACTGGTATCTTGTTTCCCATGTAACAATAAGAAATATACTCAAAACCTGGATTAATTTTTTTAGTCACATAGCACTACTATTATTCTGAACACTACTGTATATGGTCTCATAAGATTGTTACATCCATTACATTTATTGTATTATTTATTTGTCTGTCTGTGGCTTCTAGGCTTTGAAGGATTACGTCAAAGCGACTTCACAGATTCTCACCAAATTTGCACCGCATATAAATATTAGGGCACAGAAGACTCCACTGAATTTTGGAGGTGATCTGGATCCGGATTCTTGTTCAAGATTTCACCTTATGTAGGCTTTTATGGATTATGTCAAAACTACTTAATGGATTCTCTCCAAATTTGCACAACAGACAGCTATTAGGGCATGGAAGACTCCACTGAATTTTAGAGGTGATCTGGATCTGGATTCTGGATCAAGATTTCACTTTATATAGGCTTTGAAGGATTACATCAAAATTTCTTCACAGATTCTCACCAAATTTGCACCGCATATTGATATTAAGGCATGGAAGACTTCACTGAATTTTGGACATGATCTGGTTCCAGATTCTGGTTCAAGATTTCACCTTTTTAAATTTAATTTAACCTTTATTTAACCAGGTAAGTTATTAAGAAAAAAATCTTATTTCCAATAACAACCTGGTGGGCTTTGAAGGATTATGTCAAAACTACTTAATGGATTCTCTCCAAATTTGCACAACATATAGATATTAGGGCATGGAAGACTCCACTGAATTTTGGACATGATCTGGATCTAGATTCTGGATCAATATTTCACTTTATATAGGCTTTGAAGGATTATGTCAAAACTACTTCATGGATTCTATCCAAATTTTCACAGCAGATAGATATTAGGGCATGGAAGACTCCACTGAATTTTGGAGGTGATCCGAATCCAGATTGGCGGAAGTCAGAAATCTCTGTTTGCTGTTGTTTTCCATGTTATCAAAGATTAATGAGCAAAAGCACTTCAAAATGGAATTCAAAATTGGTGGTATTGCTACAATATATGTTGGAATTTTCACCTTATACATTAGCTTTTATTGAGAACAGTGTGTGTTTCTGTGTGTGTGACATATATAATCCCTGTGTGGAATCTGCTTCCCAGAACATTTATGCTGAGGTTTCATTAAATCAGTATACTAAGAAAAGGGTATCAGGTGTTGGTTCTCCTGTCACAGTTGATCAACATGACATTACTTTCACATGTTCACAGCCATCTGTCATGAATTTGACATGACCTATGTGCTTATGAGTTCAGGATACATCATGTGAGACACAGAGGCTGCAGCAGTTCATAGTGCACGTGACCCTGTCACAAATGTGTGTGGATTTACCTGATTTTATATCTTCACCAATGCTAAATGAAATTATACAACTAAACTGTTCACATGAATATACACACAAATTCAATTCCCAGTTCAGAACTAATCAAGATACCTAAGAATTAGAAGTAGTATAAATAACAAGCGCAATCAGAGATTTCTGACATCCACCAAGGGTTGAGACAGACTCAAAATAAAAGACTAGTGTTTCACATCTTGACCTGGACTTTACCTGGATCCAGATTCTACAACACAATGTAATAATTGCAAACTGTTCAAGAATGGTCTCACTGATCAAGATGTTGCAATCTGATATTTAATTCAGAAGCTGAAACAAAAGAGTCTTCCTGATCTGGGTTTTACATCGTGGCACTGTATCAGTGAAGTACTTTTGATGTAATCCTTAAAAGTCTACAAAGTGAAATCATGATCCAGAATCCGGATCCCCTCCAAAATTTAATGGGGTCTTCCAAGGCCAAACACCAATGTGTGCTGAAAATGTGGTTGAAATCTTTTAAGTAGTTTTGATATAAGCCTTCAAAGCCTATATAAAGTGATCCATAATCACTTTATCCATAATCCATATCTGGATCACCTCAAAAATTCAGTGGAGTCTTCCATGGCCTAATACCTACCTGTGGTGCAAATTTGGTGAGAATCCATGAAGTAGATTCTTTTTTTTTTTTTAACATTATCTGGCAAAGCCTATATAAAGTGAAATCTTGATCTAGAATCCGGATCACCTCCAAAATATCATGGAGTCTTCCATGGCCTAGTATCTATCTGTGGTGAACATTTCATCAAAGTACGTGCAGTAGTGTTGATGTAATCCTGCTAACAGACAGACAAATAAATAAATGCAGATATTTTATTACATCCTTGGCGGACATAATAATGCCTAAAACCACTGATATGATTGTGCATTTAAATAATATACCTGTCCATTTGGTTTTGAGTTGAACATGATCATTAGGTACAGTCAAAAGGCCCTTGGATTGTTACATGTACAGCTAGTCATGTATAGCTAATACATGTTTTAGAAAAAAAAAAATCACACTCACAACATTACCTGTACACCTATATAATTATTTATGTTATTATCATCATCATTATTATCATTTACTGTATTAGTGATCCTTTCAGATCACATCTAACATTATCTACGTCACAGTGCAGCACAAAAAATAATATTCATGTAGCAGATAGATTACACAGAAAAAAATACACTACTATTACTACTACTACTACTACTACTACTACTAATAATAATAATAATAATAATTACATTTTATTGGTGTGCAATTTTCTAGACACTCAAGATCACCATATAGATATTGTAATAAAAATATGACATAGACAAAAACAAACAACAACAACAACAAAACAATTGCAAAATTAACCACAATGACACGAAATAACCAAGTTTTAAAATTTGAGTCTTGAAGTAGAGTCAGCTTTTAATCTGATTAGGACCTTTTCCTTTTTGAGAGAGGTTCCTTTCTACCAGATGACTCTGCCATGGTTGGGTCTGTAGTCTCAGCAGGTCTCAGCAGGTTGGGTCAGCACCCAACATATCTGGAAAGAAAAATTTGTATTTTTAGTTATTGACTAAAACATTGATCATTTTCTTCAATAAAGGAAGGAAATGTCTTTATTACTTTGTTTATCAAATTAATTACACTTATCCAAATATAGGTTAATATTTTATGAAACTTTTGTTACTGGCGATTAAAAAACAGATTATTCTTATTCCGCTGCACCGAAACTCTATTCTCAGTATGTTGAAACAACAGTGCATGTTCATGACAGCAAGATATTTCAGTTTTGGCAATGTATATTTAATTGGAGGCATTAGTAGTTATTTCAACACAAACACAAGTGACTTTGGTGTCATTTCGTCACGCAGCATATTCAGTCCAGAATGAACCACATTTTTCTCTACTAATTTCAGTTTCACAATGGTGCAACAAAGCGACACACTTTTAGGTGATGTGTACCAGTGAAAGCAGTTCAGATTTGTACGAGCGAAGCACTGTGCAGCAGCACAAAGCTTGTTCTATGGTACAGGGAGTCCCAAACAGGAAGTGCCAAATTTTGAGTCAACAGTGAAACAAGAAATGTCAAATGTCCAACACTTCCTGGCATGGGTGGAGCTAGAGCAGAGGCCAGGGGTGCACTGTTTCCCCTCTGATTAGACACAGATGATTGACATGTTCAAATCAGTGTCACATTGACTGCTAGGTTCCTCCTGTCCAGTAGTTGATGCTGTGTACCACAAAAAGTTATATTCCACCTTAGTAGAAGAAGAAAAATGTTTGCCTCAGATTTGAACTGAACACGTTGTTTGAACCACGGACTACGAGTAATAATGACACCAAACATATTGGTGAGTAAAAGATCATATTTTATACCAGAAATGAGGTCCAGGTTGTTAAAAGCAGCATTTTTCCTTTAATTCATGTTGCCTTATGTTGTTCCAGTGATATTTAAACGAGCAGGCAGCAGTTGATTAAATAACTTCTTAATTTTGCTGTCTGAGTGACACACCAGTTACACAACTTTAATGAATAAATCTGAAGTTATCTTCCTTAAACTCAAACTGAAAGCAGATCTCTACAAGTTGATATAAATTAATTAAAAATATAAACTCCAGCTTCCTGATGAAGTGGTGTAGAGGAGGATTTTCTTAAAAAGAAGACTCGATACTTCAGCTGCAATTTGCCAGAAAGTATATATGAGATGAAAGCCTATATTTGATGTTTTGGTGAAAGAAACTTTTGTATTTCTTCATAATTGATGTAAATAAAGTCCAAGACATATTCAGTGACTTGGAAATGTTCATGTTTTCATTCCCTGACTTGTCTGAAGAAAACTGGCAATAAAACTGAGTATTATTTACAGGTATTATCAGATTTTAGAGATTTGCTTTCAGTTTAAGGAAGATAATTTCATAAATTTTTATTCTTTATATAGATATATATTTTTTTTTGTATTTAAAATGGCATAAACAAATTAAAATGTGTGAAATACCAAGTGTTCCAATACTTTTGGGGGGGCACTGTATCCTAAACTTATGAGTGCAAAATGAGTGTGGTTTTATTACTGTTTAGTTTACAAATGTTTAATTTTCACTGTTGTTGCACTTTGTGTGAAATCATAGTCATATCGTATATCATATTGATATGACAATAATGAGATATGAAATTTGGTTTGTGTTTATTAAATTCCACACAGATTAAACATAACAGACACTGATTATTTGTTATAATTGTTTTAGCAAGTTTTGAGGGTATCATGCAGCAGTCTCTTACTAATGTGACTAAAAGCATAAAAAAATACATTTTTGTAGTATAATATTCATTTACAACTGTCATCATGTTGATTCTCTATATGTTGATTGACTGCAGCGACTCTCTGGCACGCAAGGGATTATGGGATACGTCAATAGGGCGAATGAACCCTACTGGCCAGTAGATGGCAGTAGAGACCTTGAAAACTTGGCAAAACAAAATTTCAGATAATCCGTGTCTGCTACATTTAAGATGCATGGAATTTAATAAATGCAAACACAATAACAACGTCTATAAACCCAGAGAATATATTCACAAGAGTTTTAGGCACTAGAGTTTAATGCTGTTGTCTGTAGAGCTTGATCAGAGTGTCTGAAATGCATTTCTCATGTCTGAATGTGCTGAGATTACCCTATCCTACCCATAATGCGCTGCTGGGCACAGCATATATCCACACTAAAACCTTAAAAATTAGCACATTACTTTAAAACTAAAATATATATCTGATATTTTCACTTTATAAAGCTTCAGACATGACATTAATTTAAATAACTTGTCCAAAATTAGTTTGGTTAAAAGTTGAACCATAAGTTAAAAATGTATGCCTCTGGATGACTTGGGTGATATTGCCCGCGTATCAGTATGGGGTTAAAAGAAATTAGTTTTTTTTTGTTTTGTTTTTTTTGGGACCAGTTCTCCTTTGTCTGCAGAGGATAGAGCGGTTTCTTCTTAAAGCAGCTCTTCTCTGTTTTGCAGAGGGTAGAACTATACATCAGCTACGAAACATTTAACAGGTAGGTGCTCAACTGATTTTAAGTTTTATAAATATTTTTAGCTGTTCAGCTTTATTTATGATGTTATCGGTCTAAAAATTATCGGACAAAAATTTATTGCAAGATAATTAGTCCAATAATGTTTTTTAAAGTTATCTAAAAAGATAATCCGATAATGAAAACATTATCTTCGATAATTATCGGTTTTCAGATTATCGGTTTTCAGATTTTCAGTTCTGTGCCCACCACTGTGTTTACCACTGTGTTACATCACCTTTCCTTCTAACACCACTCAATAAGCATTTGGGAACTGAGGATAAAGATGTCATGATTAGGTATAAAAAGGAGCATGCCCAAAAGTCTCAGCCATTCACAAGCAAAGATGGGGCGAGGATCACCACTTTGTGAGCAACTGCATGAAAAAATAGTCCAACAGTTTAAGAACAATATTTCTCAGCCTTCAATTGCAAGGAATTTAGTGATTCCATCATCTACAGTCCATAATAGAGCTGAAACGATTACTCGAATAACTCGAATAATTCGATTACAAAAAATGATCGAGGCAAATTCTGTGCCTCGAACCTTCATTTAAACGTTGTAGTACATATGCCAGGCCTGTGGGTGGCGCTGTAGTGTCCCCAGAAAAGCAACAGAAGCAGACTTGAGCATGTGCTCAGGCCGTGTAACAGCTAATAATTTATCCCTTAAAACTACCGCTTTCCAATGCGACACAGAGTAAAATAAAGCCTTTTAAGAGAAAGAGGGTCCACACTGATCATCTGAAATAGACTTATTGTGCATTTAAAGCGAAGCAGTGTGTTTGTCTATTGTTAAAAAAACACACGGTCTGCTCGACGTGGTGAGTGACTATTGACCCGATGGCCGGGTACCCACAGTTGAAGCCGGCCGTGTCAGGGTTTAGGTTTTGTTTTATTGTTTGCTCTGCTTAGGTTATGTTTTGTGATTTCTCTTGTGGGTGTTTTTTCTGCTTGGCCTTGGTCTGTCCCTCTCTCTCATCTGTCTCTCCTGGTGGTGGGCAGGGCACACTGTTGGGCCACACCCCTATTCTGGTGGTTTCCACTCACCTGCTTCTAATTGGTAACTCTTTACCAGGGTGTATACGAGGTCTCTTAGATAATAAACCGACCCTTTTATTTTTTTTTTAACTATATGGATTTGAATGACATGCGATTACACCAATCATGCTTGAACCCTCGTGCGCATGCGTGAGTTTTTTCATGTGTGTCGGTGACGTCATTTCCCTGTGGGCAGGCCTTGAGTGAGATGTGGTCCCGCCCTCTCAGCTGAATTCCTTTGTTTCACACGCTGCTCGAGACGGCGCGCGTTGCTTTATCAAAAATTTTTCTGGACCTGTGAGGAATATCCGAGTGGACACTATTCGAGAAATTAAGCTGGTTTTCTGTGAAAAGTTTAACGGCTGATGAGAGATTATGGGGTGTTTCTGTCGGTGTAAGGACTTCCCACGGAGCGGGACGTCCTGCAGCGCTTCCAGGCGCTGTCGTAGGCCTGTTTCGAGCTGAAAACATCCTAATTTAAGGCTTAACTCACCCAGGACATCGTGAGAGAACAGAGAAGATTCAGAAGAGGCCGGCATGAGGAATTTATGCGGACATTCCACTGTTTAAGGACATTTTTTTAATGAAAGACGTACGCGCAAATTCGCCGAGTCGTTTCCGTGACGACTCGGCAAATCTGTGTGCGCCGCGACAGGAAAAACACCTCCATGTTGAAAACCATTTGTAGAATTCAGGCGGCTTTTAATGGCTTTCAACAAGTGAGTAACTGAGAAATTGTTTAACAGCTTGGGCATGTTCCAACTTGCCCGTTAAGATTTCCAACGGAGGTGTTTTTCCTGCCGCGACCCCCCGCGGTCAGGTCCAGCCCGACATGCGACTCTGCCCGCATGTTCTTTCATTACAAAATGACCGTTAACAATGGAATGTCCGAATAAACTCCTCATGCCGTCTTCTTCTGAAAGTTCTCTGTTCTCTGACGACTTACTGCGTCAACAAAGCCTGAAATGTGGAAGTTTTCAACTTGAAACGGCGAGACGCTGCCGCCTCGAAGCGCAGATCGCCGTCAGGTGCCGTGGACCGTCCTTAAAGCGACACTACCAGACCAAAATCTCTCATCAGCCGTTAAAATTTTTACCGAAAACCAGCTGAATTTATTGAATGGTGTCCACTCAGTTGTGCCTTACAGTTTTGAAAAATTTTTTATCAAACAAAGCAACAGTCTCTGAGCCATTCCTAAACAATGAAAAAAATCGACGAGCGGGTGGACGACTCCTCACTCAAAGACTGCCCACAGGCGAATGACGTAACCGACAGGCGTGAAAAAACTCTCGCATGCCCACGAGGGTTCAAGCATGTCTGATGTAATCACACGTGATTCAAATCCATATGGTTTTTGAAAAAAATAATAAGGTCGGATACTTTTCTAATAGACCTCGTATTAGTTTCATGGGTTCCACGGTTTACTTGCCAGTTCGTTGTGCTTTATGCCTTCGCTTCATAGCCGATCTTGTAAGTGTTTCTCGACCTGTTTTTCTCGCTGTGTTTTGGACTGCCTGACTGTTTATTGGACCACGCCCTTGCCTAATGTTTCTGACACTGTTGCTGATTTTTGACTGCCCTTCCGTGTACCAGACCCTGCTTGTTGTTTCAGTAAAACCTTATCGCCAAATCCCATCTGAGTGTGAGCTCTGCATTTGTGTCCAGCCATCCGGTACCACTGGTCCTGATAGGCTGCTGTTCCAACTCGCACTAAGTGTTTCATTTTTTCTGGGCAACACACAATGCTTCACAAACACAATAACTTAAAAAAAAAAAAAGTAACTGCAGGCTTACATGTTGAACCTCCTGCTGAAATGCATCTGCTGAATTGCAGAGAAACAGGGATAAAAAATAAAAAAAATAAATAAAATCACACAGGGATCCAGTCCACCAACCTTAAAAAAAAAACAAAACAAAAAAACTCAAAATGGTTACATTTTACAAGTTGGGTAAAAAAAAAGAACAGAAAGCCACATCCCATCGCCATTTCAGCAAAATGTCAACATGTTGGCACAGGGACACTGTGCCATTGCTTAAGGAGAGCCCTGGACTATTGATGTTGTTTAAAAACGCAAAAGTACTTTTATCCGATTACTCGATTAATTGCCAAAATAATCGATAGAATACTTGATTACAAAAATAATCGATAGCTGCAGCCCTAGTCCATAATATAATCAGAAGATTCAGAGAATCTGAAGAGCTTTCTACACGTAGGTGGCAAGGCTGAAAACCAACATTGAATGCCCGTGACCTTCGATCCCTCAGGCGGCACTGAATTGAAAACCGACATCATTGTGTAAAGGATCTTACCGAGTGGGCTTAGGAACACTTCAGAAAACCATTGTCAGTTAACACAGTTCGTTACTACATCAACAAGTGCAAGTTATATAAAGCCATACATCAACAACATCCAGAAACGCTGCCGCCTTCTCTGGACCCAAGCTCATTTGAAATGGACAGACGCAAAGTGGAAAAGTGTGCTGTGGTCTGATGAGTCCACATTTCAAATTGTTTTTGGAAATCATGGACATTGTGTCATCCGGACAAAAAAAGGAAAAAGACCATCCAGATTGTTACCAGAGCAAAGTTCAAAAGCCAGCATCTGTGATGGTATGGGGGTGTGTTAGTGCCCATGGCATGGGCAACTTACACATCTGTGATGGCACCATCAATGCTGAAAGGTACATCCAGGTTTTGGTACAACACATGCTGCCATCCAAGCAACGTCTTTTTCAGAGACGTCCCTGCTTATTTCAGCAAGACAATGCCAAGTCACATTTGCACATGTTACAACAGCGTGGCTTCGTAGTAAAAGAGTGCGGGTACTAGACTGGCCTGGCTGCAGTCCAGACCTGTCACTCATTGAAAATGTGTGGCACATTATAAGCACAAAATACAACAACAGAGACCCCGGACTGTTGAACAGCTGAAGTCATACATCAAGCAAGAATGAGAAAGAATGCCACCTACAAAGGTTCAACAATTAGTGTCCTTAGTTTCCAAACGCTTATTGAGTGTTGTTAGAAGGAAAGGTGATGTAACACAGTGGTAAACATACCACTGTCCCAGCTTTTTTGAAACCTGTTACAGGCATCCATTTCAAAATGAGCACATATTTGCACAAAAACAATATAGTTTATCAGGTTGAACATTAAATATCTTGTCTTTGTGGTGTATTCACTTGAGTATAGGTTGAAGAGGATTTGCAAATCATTGTATTGTTTTTTTTTTTTACATTTTACACAACGTCCCAACTTCATTGGAATTGGGGTCGTACAAGGGAATATTTGAAGTGCTTTGAGTGTGATGTGTGTATAGTCACAGGCAAAATGTTGGGAAAAAAAAATTATATTTACCCCCCACCAAAAAAAAAAAAAAAAAATCAATGCACTGATTTCATTTGTCTATAATTTGGAAGGGTCCATTAATTTTACATACATTCCTATGACTCAATGAATACGATAAATAAAATCAAAATTTAATGTGAGAAAAAAATTATCACACAAGCATGTACAGCCTCAGAACAAAACAGGTTGGCTGCTGACTTTGTATTTCTGCAGGTGTTCTCATCTTTTTCTTGTAAAATTCGTTTTAAGTCAGCGTCGCTAACAGACGCAAACCTGTCTTCTGCCATCTTGTCAACAAACTGACAGCCATGGTAGGCGTTGTACAGTGGGGAGAATAAGTATTTGACCCCCTGTCAGTTTTGCAGGTGTGGCGAAGTGGCGTCTTGCTCTGGGCTAGGGTTATTTGTTTGTTTATCCTAATTAAAAAGAAAGTATAATTAAATTTCAATTTTAAAGAGAAGGACCGACAACGCCACACAGGGATACGGCCCTGGGACCAATCAAAGCCCAATTTGTAACAAAAGGCTGCGCAAGCTATGGTAAACAGAGAGGTGTGCTTATCACAAGGTAGATTTATTCTGTCAAATTAATTTAAAAATATAAATAAAATCTAAATAAGGGCAGCAAGGTCCCCCTGCGCAAGCCAGCACATGTCCAGGCCTGTTTGAAGTTCACCAGTGACCATCTGGATGATCCAGAAGGTCATGTGGTCAGATGAGACCAAAATAGAGCTTTTTGGAATCAACTCCACTTACCATGTTTAAAGGATGAGAACAACCCCAAGAAAACCATACCAACCTTGAAGTATGGGGGTGGAAACATCATACTCTGGGGGGTGCTCTTCTGCAAAGGGGACAGGACGACTGCACCGTATTGAAGGGAGGATGGATGGGGTCATGTATTGCGAGATTTTGGCAAACAACCTCCTTCCCTCAGTAAGAGCATTGAAGATGGGTCATGGCTGGGTCTTCCAGCATGACAATGACCCCAAACACACAGCCAGGGCAACTAAGGAGGGGTTCCGTAAGAAGCATTTCAAGGTCCTGGAGTGGCCTGGCCAGTCTCCAGACCTGAACTCAATAGAAAATCTTTGGAGGGAGCTGAAACTCCAAACCTGAAAGATCTGGAGAAGATCTGTATGGAGGAGTGGACCAAAATCCCTGTTGCAGTGTGTGAAAGCTTGGTCAAGAACTACAGGAAACGTCTGACCTCTGTAATGGCAGACAAATGTTTCTGTACCAATTGTTATGCTCTGTTTTTCTAGGGGGTCAGATACTTATATTATGCAATAAAATGCAAATTAATTATTTAAAAATCATACAATGTGATTTACTGGATTTTTTTAGATTCTGTCTCTCACAGTTGAAGTGTACCTACGATAAAAATTACAGACCACTCCATTCTTTGTAGGTGAGAAAACCTGCAAAACTGACAGGGGGTCAAATACTTATTTTCCCCACTGTATCATGTTATCTGATTGGTCATTATTGATAGAAGGCATCACTCAATTAGCTAGCGTTATGCTGCACGCGAGGTGTATTCGCAACTCGGCTTCATCAGCTTTCAACTCGGCATGTGGTACAGCTCAGAAAGTGGCGAATGGGCCAATCAGAAGTTGGCAAAATCCCATACCATATAATAATGATAGAGGTTTATTGATCTCAACTTCGTAGACTATGCTGTGATCTTTGTGGAGTTAATGGATATTCTGATTGTAGCATTTCTGAACCTGAATGAGGAATTGGAATGTCTGGATTTGTGATGGTCCTGGTTCCTTTATCAAGCATTCATACACACAGATTTGTGTTTAAACTGTGCGGGCGTATAAATATTTCAACACAAAGTATGGAATATATCAACTTGTATTGAGAATTAAAAATGTGTGTACATATACACACAGCTCTGACCCTGCATATGCACAGCATGTATAGTGGTAGAACATGGGAACTGCAACTACAAACCATTACTGACATCACAACATGCAACCTCACACGTTCTTTATTTCATGGAATTAATAAGTACACATTAAATAATTATGTTGAGTTACAAACAGACATATGGCCTCATTTGTGTCAAAACCAACAAAATACACCTGTGTGAAATAAACAGCTTTTCATTTCATCATATAAATAAAACCTTTACCTTTTCCATCAAAAAAAAAAAAAAACCTTGATCTCCACTTGTTACCACTAGGCATGAATCTAATAGGCTTGTGACTTAGATCTGAATCAATTTTTTTTATATTTCATCAGTGCACTGCAGAAGCTGTAATGTAAATATATTAGTGGTGCACGAGTGGATCATCACCATCAGGTAATGTGCAGTCCTACCTGCTATACTGGCATGAAAAAAAATTCAGAGCTTGTTTGCAAGTTTATATTTGACAACATCTTTTTCACAGCTTAAATTTGATTAGGAGAAATTTTATCTTAATATAGATAACACTGCAGTGACATCACAGGAGCATAAAGGATGATGGGAGAAGTGTAATGATAAATATTTGTCTACTTATTCTATTAAGTGGAAAGTTGTGGACTTGCAGTGCAGCTGGCTGCAAGAGCTCAGCTCAGAGGTATGGAGTGACATTCATGCCATTAATGTCTGAAAGGAAATGCTTTTGAGAAAAATACAGAATATGTTTATTTTCATTTAGGTCCAGAGATCAAGGATCCTGTAACCAATTTCATATTTATTTAGTTTAAGATTCAATAAAATGTTATTGACTTAGAAAACTTGTAAAGCCTACTTTTAGTACACAGAAAATTCACAGGAGGTATTGATAAGGGAATGAAATCTTATCAATACCCATCCCTGTTTGAATTAATATTATTTATGTTAAATTCTAATCCAATTAATTTTTTTCTGCAAATCTGGCAAAATATTTGACTGTTTCACATCTGGATGTATTACTCTGACCGGTGTTCTGACGAGATGTCATTCCTGTCAACACGCTAGCCCTTTGTGCAACTGCGCACGCGTGCACAATATTATTGGGATGTGGAACTGTTGATTTATGCAACGAGAAGCACAATTCGACAGAACACCGGCCGCACGCGCTCCTAGCTATTAACACTGTTAACTGAGAGCAAGAGAAAGTCACATACCACCGCCACCATCGAAATGGGTGAATTTAAGCTATTATACGAAAGTATTGATGTCGATTCTGATGCAGAATTGCATTTGATGGATTACTCCGTGCTCTGACCACTGTTGGAGCGACGCTGCATTACGGTAAGCCTTGTCGACAAAATTACCTACAGAAAAATAAACTGTGCAAACAATGGAATTGGATTAGAATGGGATTAACCCCCTTGTGTCTAATGATTTGTGGACTTTCATGCTGTTATACGGTTGTAAATATCCATTGTAAAACTCCTTTTTACCGGAGATGGTAAAGGTCAATTTGCGACCATATAACCAGCATGAATGTCTGAAAATCATCAGACACAACAGGGTTATTCCCTAAATGTGTTAGTTATGCCAAAGACATTTAAAAACACACAGAGAAGTTTAAATGTTTTTAAAAAATTATGTTTAAAATATGACAAAAGGTAAAAATAGAAGAATAGAAAG
Organism: Thalassophryne amazonica; assembly: GCF_902500255.1. Taxonomy (NCBI): domain Eukaryota; kingdom Metazoa; phylum Chordata; class Actinopteri; order Batrachoidiformes; family Batrachoididae; genus Thalassophryne; species Thalassophryne amazonica. The sequence goes on along the minus strand of NC_047106.1, from coordinate 94,891,902 downwards.
TTATTTAAAAACATGTTTAAAATGTTTACAAAGACTGTAAAATATGTACAGTAGTGTTCAGAATAATAGTAGTGCTATGTGACTAAAAAGATTAATCCAGGTTTTGAGTATATTTCTTATTGTTACATGGGAAACAAGTTACCAGTAGATTCAGTAGATTCTCACAAATCCAACAAGACCAAGCATTCCTGATATGCACACTCTTAAGGCTATGAAACTGGGCTATTAGTTAAAAAAAAAAAAGTAGAAAAGGGGGTGTTCACAATAATAGTAGCATCTGCTGTTGATGCTACAAACTCAAAACTATTATGTTCAAACTGCTTTTTTATCAATCCTGTGAATCACTAAACTAGTATTTAGTTGTATAACCACAGTTTTTCATGATTTCTTCACATCTGCGAGACATTAATTTTGTAGGTTTGGAACCATGATTTTGCTCGTTTACTAGTGTGCTTGGGGTCATTGTCTTGTTGAAACACCCATTTCAAGGGCATGTCCTCTTCAGCATAAGGCAACATGACCTCTTCAATTATTTTGACATATCCAAACTGATCCATGATACCTGGTATGCGATATATAGGCCCAACACCATAGTAGGAGAAACATGCCCATATCATGATGCTTGCATCACCATGCTTTACTGTCTTCACTGTGAACTGTGGATTGAATTCAGAGTTTGGGGGTTGTCTCACAAACTTTCTGCAGCCCTTGGACCCAAAAAGAACAATTTTACTCTCATCAGTCCACAAAATTTTCCTCCATTTCTCTTTAGGCCAGTTGATGTGCTCTTTGGCAAATTGTAACCTCTTCTGCACGTCTTTTATTTAACAGAGGGACTTTGCGGGGGATTCTTGCAAATAAATTACCTTCACACAGGTGTCTTCTGACTGTCACAGCACTTACAGGTAACTCCAGACTGTCTTTGATCATCCTGGAGCTGATCAATGGGTGAGCCTTTGCCATTCTGGTTATTCTTCTTTCCATTTTGATGGTTGTTTTCCATTTTCTTCCATGCGTCTCTGGTTTTTTTGTCCATTTTAAAGCATTGGAGATCATTGTCGATGAACAGCCTATAATTTTTTGCACCTGCGTATAACTTTTCCCCTCTCAATCAACTTTTTAATCAAACTACGCTGTTCTTCTGAACAATGTCTTGAACGTCCCGTTTTCTTCAGGCTTTCAAAGAGAAAAGCATGTTCAACAGGTGTTGGCTTCATCCTTAAATAGGGGACACCTGATTCACACCTGTTTGTTCCACAAAATTGACAAACTCACTGACTATGCCACACTGCTATTATTGTGAACACCCCCTTTTCTACTTTTTTTTTTTTTTTTTTTTACTAATAGCTCAATTTCATAGCCTTAAGAGTGTGCATATCATAAATGCTTGGTCTTGTTGGATTTGTGAGAATCTACTGAATCTACTGGCTCCTTGTTTCCCATGTAACAATAGGAAATATACTCAAAACCTGGATTAATCTTTTTAGTCACATAGCACTACTATTATTCTGAACACTACTATAAATGCATAGAGAGTTCCTTAAAATGCACAAATACTTTTAAAATGTGACTAGATGTGTAAAAGACTAAAAAAAAAACACACGAAGATGTTGAAATTGTGTGTATGTGTGTCGGCTGGGGGGCAGCTATTCATTTGTTCTTTGATGGGGAGCTCACTCTCCCACACTTTGAAAACCCCTGAAGTAGACAGTTAAAATATTTAAATATGCCAAGTGTTTGCAATGAATGACTTTTCTTTGTTCTGTGTATGAGGAGGCTGCGGTCTGCGTACTGTTGGAACAGCATTCTGTCAAGCGCAATCAATTAATGCTAATGTTTCAAAATTGCAAAATATTAATGCAATCAGCACCCACTAAATTTCTATTTGACCTGATCATGTTGTGTGTACAAACCTCATCTAGTTGCATGTTCCCTCCCAGAAGTTTGTGCACTCATGTGGACAATCCACATTGCATATTTATAAAGGAAAAAGTGCTAAATGGACAATATGTGCTATTTTGATCATTAGATGATGCAATTCTCATTGCACTCTGTTGGTAAATCAGCTTGCACATGTACTTGAGTGTGCAATGTCATTTGCATACATTTTACAAACAAACCTTTAGTAAATATGCCCCATTAGTATGTGATGTCTAATTTGTGTTGTTTTTTGTGTGTTCACAAATATATAGTGAAGCCCATGGGAGATTTTCAGTTTTACATTTGCTATGCATCCATATGTGAAGCATTACATTTTCAGATGTGCTGCACAATGTATGCAATTTTGGTGCATGTCTTCTTTAGAATCAGCTCATAAATAATGATCCAGCTTCCCTCTCCCTTTTATAGGCCACCACCAGAAAAACATATTGGGACACAAAGAAAGAGAGTAAACTCCTGGAACTCCTCTTCAAAGAACACTGTCTCTTTATTTCCCTCCTTTCAACCATCTTTTCCCTCTTCTTTACTTCTGCCTGGAACTTGTGAGTCATTTTCTGACCAACTACAACTTATTTTTACTGCAGGGAAACAACCCTTTTCTACTTTCCAATCACCTGTTTCTTTCACCATTGTCCTGAAAGCTTGTCTTTTGCAATCCCTGTTTCACATTTTCAATCATTTTGATTTGTTTGAGCCTGGAATGAGAGATGTTCCATTTGTGTTGCCAACACGTGGTTGATGTGCAGCTGCATGCACGCACATGTGTGAGTGTATCTGACCATGCTATGGTGTATAACAGCATCCGGAACACAGACTATCATTTAAGATGTTTGCGGACTTTGCTTTCTTTATCACTGTGAAGGCATTTATCAGGTCACTGTGGCAACCTCTGTTGTACAGAAGATCAAATGCATCCCTCATCCTGCCAACCAAAACAGATCAAATTGGCTCAGCCAATCTCCTTTTACAGAATGTTTATTGTGTTGTCACACACCAGCAGTGGTGGCCAAGTGGTTAGTGCACTTGGTTTCAATGCGGCAAGTTCCCAATTCCAACTCCACCCCTGCCACATTTCTCCATGTAATGTGGAGTTGTGTCAGGAAGGACATCCAAGGTAAAACTTGTGCCAATTCAGCAACCAGATTCACCTTGTATTTGCTGTGACCCCAAGTGCAAACAAGGAAGCAGCTGAAGGGACTTACTTTTTAATGTATTGTCACACTGTGCCTGTTGAATCAGTTGCAATACTCAGTCAAATATGTAATACTTCATTATATAGATATCAATGATTGTGTTAGGGTTCTTCATATTTATTTCACTCTCTATTTGTCAATCATCCTTTTCATCCTCACTCTGGGCATCAAAATCAGTCTCAGTGCTTGTACAGCTTGTGTAAATTTTGCTATTCTAGATCTGTTGGCCATGCTTCCTTATCTTATTACTGATTTTCCCACCAAACATGTGATCTGTGGTTTACCTAAGGTACACAAGGCTTTTGAAGGTTTTCCTAAATGTCGGCCCATTATTGCAAGTATTGGCTCTTTGACTGAACCTCTGTCCAACTTTGTAGATTACCATATACGACCATTAGTTGAAAAGCTTCCCTCATACCTGAAAGATACTGGTGATTTTATTATCCAACTTACTGAGGTTGCATGCCCTAATGTTGAGATTATTCTGGCCACAATGGATGTGGTCAGTCTTTATACAAACATTCCACACTCATCTGGCTTACTTGCCCTCAGGTGGTTTCTTAACACCAGACCAGTAGATATCCCCCCGACTGATTTGCTGGTTGACATGTCTGAAATTGTTCTAACAAAAAATTATTTCCTTTATGGGATGGAATTCTTTCTTCAGACTCATGGGACAGCGATGGGTGCAACATTTGCACCTGATTATGCAAACTTATTTATGGATTGGTTTGAACATCAATACGTATAAAACAATAATCCCTTTTCATATTCCATTGTATTCTGGAAAAGATTTATTGATGATGTTTTTCTAATTTGGAAAGGCCCTCTTTTGGACCTCCAAAATTTTGTAAAATACTTGAACAGCTGTGTTGAATCAATTGAATTCAGTATTGAGTACGATCATCATCAAGTGAACTTTCTAGATACTAAGGTAATGTTTAATGGGGTGGACATTTACACCAGCCTTTTCACAAAACCCACTGACAGAAATAGTCTGCTACATTATTCAAGTCATCATCCTACCCCCCTCAAACAAGGACTGCCTTATAGCCAGTTCGTTAGAGTATGGCGTATCTGTAAAAGGGACAAGAACTTTCAGGTGGACGCCCACAAGCTCTTCCAAAAATTAATTGAAAGAGGATACCCTAGAAAGATTCTAGATGAGGCGTTTGCACGAGTCAATGAGCTAAATAGAAATGACCTTCTGTACAATACCAACACAAAAAAAAACAGAAAACCTTTTCTTGTGTGTTTAACACCACCTATTCACCACTTGGCCACGCTATTTGTGATGTGGTTAAAAAACAGTGGCATAGTTTGTCTGCTGATGACATTGGGAAAGACATTTTCAATACACTGCCACTTTTTTCTTTTTCCAGGGCAAAAAAACATCCGGGATTGTCTTGTTCATGCAGAGACTTATAGAGGGGCCAGCCATACGGAACGTTTGGATAATGCCACTGTTTTTTTTTCCATGTCACAATTGTGCTGCCTGCTCCAATACTAAAAAAGTTAATGTGTTTTTTAGCTTTGTTACAAAAAAGGAATATAGGATCAGAAAATTTATTACATGTAGATCAACTAATGTTGTTTACCTTTTGGTGTGCACTAAATGTGGTATTCAATATGTTGGTAAAACCACCAGACAGTTACAATGCAGGATTAATGAACACAAGAGGGCCATCCGCAGAGAAGATCCCAAATCTGCAGTGGCTAGGCATTTTGCTGATGGCAATCATTCAATTGCAGACTTGGACTTTTGTGGCATTGACTTGATTACTCCAAGCAGACGAGGTGGCAGTACTGACAAATGTTTACTTCAATGTGAATGTAGATATATTTACTACTTGAAAACTCTGTATCCAAATGGAATGAATGAAGAGTTGGATATGTCCTGTTTTTTGTAATCTATTGTGCTTTGTAATGTCTGTAAATAGCAGTTTTTCTGTAACTGGTTTTAGTGTGTGATTGGTATGTGGTTGATTGGCCACTAATTGATGACACCTGATGAACTCTGGAAAAGAATGGCTCCAATGTCACATCCGGTTTGCACTGAGGAAAGTTCAGGGGGACTGAAACGTTTGCACTTTTCTTTTTTTTTCTTTTTTTTTTTCTTTCCTGCACCCTTCTGGGTAAGGCTCCTTTAAGTAAAAAAAAAAAACATGATCTGAAAAAAACTCTGTTTGAGTTTGTCCTTCTGTGTGCGAGTCCCTCCTGCAAACAGTTTATGCTCTGCTTGACTACCGCACCAGAACCAAACAGGACTTGTGTAAAGAGCGCAACTCATTTTTTGCTAAACTATGCTTCCTTGCAAAACAATAAAATATAATGATTAGAGTTGGCAAATTACAATACCATCTGAAGCTATAATGTCAAAAATCTCACATATCTTCCCGGGGTCATGAGTGACCCTGCACAAATTGGGATTATACTTGCCACACATGCTTGCAAAATTCTATGAATAAATGCAGGACAAATGGTTTGACAAATTCATAGTAGGAAACGTGTTTCCAATTAAAGTTAGAAAAAAATTGTGCACAAAAATATATGCTGTGGGTCATAAATAGGGATGGGTATTGCGAACCGGTTCTTTTCGGGTATCGTTAAGAAATGAGTCGATCCACCGGCATCAATAGCCTTTTTGCTTAACGATTCCCTTATCGGTCCTTCAGAGTGACCGTTGTTTTTGAGGGTGTTTGTCAGGAAAATGATCATTTCTCTAGATTGATTACAGACCCTGCAGCAGGTCTGTATAATCAACCGTTTCTGCATTGCAGCTTTGCCTTGAACCATGGACCAATGAAGTAGTGCTTCGATCTGCTGCTGGGTTGGTTCATTGTTTCGCTCCTCTTCAGAAGTGGCAACTCCGCCTCTTAACCCCTCTCAAAGCCATTAAAATATGTCAATCGTGAGTCACTGTTCTGCAGTTTAAGTGACTAACTGGGATTCCTGTCTTGTTGCAAGAAAGGAGAATCATCCTCTGGTCCATTGCTCCAAACGCTGCGCCGCTCTCTTTGTCGAGTCTGCCCGGAATTTATAACTTCAAAGTGAATCGCCGTCTAACTCAAATGCACCTTTTTTTAAATGTTCTAATACAAAGAATAAACTGCAATTGATCATTGATTTTTTTTTCCTCCCAAAGTGAGACATCCTGCGCTGATGTGCAGCAGCCCAAGACTGTACGGCTGCAGACCTGCAAACTCCAGCAGCCAGCTGAGCTCAGCTCAGATGTATGGAGTGACAATGATGTCATTAATGTCTGAAAGGAAATGCTTTTGACAAAAACTACAGATTTTTTTTTATTTCTATTTATGTCCAGAGATCAAGGATCCACCATGGAGAGTTTAATTATGTCCAGAGATCAAGGATCCAGTGACCAATTTCATATTTATTTACTTTAAGACTCAATAAAATGTTGTTGACATAGAAAACCTGTAAAGCCTACTTTTAGTACACAGAAAATTCACAGGAGGTATTGATAAGGGAATTGATGAGGAATCTGATCGATAAGCGGAATCGACAATGGTATCAATATCGAAAAAATCTTATCAATACCCATCCCTAGTCATAAATGACCCCACTCAGTCACTTGAGGGTTAAAGGAAAATGCATTCAGAAATGCACAGATTCCCCTCAAGAAAATGAAAATGGTATGCTCAAATTCTTTAATAATTTGCACACTAATGGTTACCTAAGCACCCGAGTGCATGTTGGGTTCAACTGGAAATCAGTGATTTTGAAGATACTGGGTTTTTCATCTGAACCTTTTATATGTTGCTAACATTTGCTTCAGGTCAGAAGTTTTATTTCCCTGTACATGGAACAGCTCTCTTGGCCTCTGTTCTGCACAGAATCACTAAATCTTTAAAGTTTTGATTGCAGTCTGTGGTCTGCAGCCAGTGGGTTTGGTGCTTTTAAAACAAAGGCTGATTTACATCTAGTTCCTATTTTCAGAACCAGTGTTAACTTGTGCTACTTAACAAACAAACCACATCCCAGCTGCTCCTGAGACAAAGAGTGAATGAAAAGCCACCTGCTGAAGTTCTCAAAAGTAGTGCTGGCTTGTAAAGCCATTACCAAAGCACCCACCCACACACACACACACACACACACACACACACACACACATGGTGCAGCAAAGGTCAACTGTCTGCAGTGTGCAGACAGTTGACCTGGTAATAGCAGGGGTATGACATTCACTCTTGAATTTGTGTTGCATTGAATTTGTGTCTCATTCTGTTGAGACTTATGGATCAAGTCTCTGAATTGTGTTCATGATGTTAAATGTGTTCTTATCAGCACTACTCCCTGTGTGTCTGTGGCATGATGTAGATTAATAAGTAAGCTGACATTTTAAATAAGGTAAATGGCTACTGTCAAGAGGTGATGTACCAGTTGTCTGTCTGGATAGTTTCTATCCAGTAATCAAGAAAGTTCCACAGTATGGTGGCTGTGGCAATATGCAGCACCAACACATGACCGTGTCTTGTAATGTTACATGTTCCTGACTAATGCCACACTGACAACACAATAGCTGTAGTACCAAACCTCTCATACCTCCTATTTCAATAGACCAATGTCATTCCTGAATGTGACCTCAACAGTAAACCAATTATTAAAGCCAGATGTGACTATTATTCAAAGAACAAAGAAATACAGTGCTTATAAATTTGCTAATTTGCTTACAAATTTCATTATTTTTCAACATTTACTAACCTGACACCTGGGGATGCTTGCTAATGCTCGGCCCATACTGTCAGCACCTTGGTCTGTTATTCCTGTTCAGACTAAGGAAGCTAGGTTAATAATTTATTATATGGCTATATATATATATATATATATATATATATATATGAGGTCTATTAGAAAAGTATCCGCCCTTTTATTATTTTTTTTCAAAAACCATATGGATTTGAATCACGTGTGATTGCGTCAGACAAGCTTGAACTCTTGTGCGCATGCGTGAGTTTTTCCACGCCTGTCGGTTGCGTCATTCGCCTGTGAGCAGGCTTTGAGTGAGGAGTGGTCCAGCCCCCTCGTCGGATTTTCATTGTCAGGAAATGACGGAATGATTTGGGCTTTTTTCCATCAGAATTTTTTCAGAAACTGTTAGAGACTGGCAGCTGGAAACCATTAGAAAAATTTATCTGGCTTTCAGTGAAAATGTTACGGGCTTGGTAGAGAATAAGGAGTGTTACTGTTTCTTTAAGGACAGCCCCCAGCGGCTGTGGGGCGCGCCGCACTCCAAAGCCGCCATCGACAGGCTGAACGACCATTTCATTTCTAAACGGATGGTTGTCTGGATCCGTGACCATCGTGTGCTATTTCTCTGGTTGTCACAAGAGCTGGACATCAACCATTTTCCGGCAGATTTCACTTTTAACAAGAGATTTTGTCATGGAAAGCCGAGCGGAGGCTTCGCGCGTCACGATGGATTCACTACTGGAGCGAGACAAAACCACCTCCGTTTTGGTCTCACAGGACGGCTTTGAGATGGCGTTCAGACAGCTGTCAGTGGTTTTTCCATCGAGTGATTATCCGAGAAATTGTGGATGTGCCTGGACATGCCAGAACATGTCCCGTGAGGCTTCATCATGGCGATGCTGTGCGCCATGCGGCTCCGCCGCGATGCGCAGAATTCCTCCGCATGTCTGTCTCAATGTCCCGAAAAAGTGCTGATGTCCACGTCTTTTCACAATTCCTGTGCTAGTCAGACAACGTCTCGGATAAAAAAGAACGTCCAGTTTGGAAATGAACGGCACTTTCCACTGTTACAGGAGTTTTTGTCATGGAAAGAGGAGCGGAGGCTTCGCGCGTCGCGGCGGTGCCGCATGGCGCACACCAACGCCATGATGAAGCCTCACGGGACATGTTCTGGCATGTCCAGGCACATCCACAATTTCTTGGATAATCACTCGATGGAAAAACCACCGACAGCTGTCTGAATGCCATCTCAAAGCCGTCCTGTGAGACCAAAACGGAGGTGGTTTTGTCTCGCTCCAGTAGCGAATCCATCGTGACGCGCGAAGCCTCCGCTTGGCTTTCCATGACAAAATCTCTTGTTAAAAGTGAAATCTGCTGGAAAATGGTTGATGTCCAGCTCTTGTGAGCTGGACATCTCGCCTGTGGGCAGTCTTTGAGTGAGGAGTCGCCCACCCTCTCGTAGATTTTTTTTTCATTGTTTAGGAATGGCTCAGAGACTGCTGCTTTGTTTGATCAAATTTTTTTCAAAACTATAAGGCACAACTGAGTGGACACCATTTGATAAATTCAGCTGGTTTTTGGTAAAAATTTTAACGGCTGATGAGAGATTTTGGTCTGGTAGTGTCGCCGTAAGCACGGCCCATGGCACCTGACGGCGATCTGCGCTTCGAGGCGGCAGCGTCTCGCCGTTTCAAGTTGAAAACGTCCACATTTCAGGCTCTGTTGACCCAGTAAGTCGTCAGAGAACAGAGAACTTTCAGAAGAAGTCGGCATGAGGAGTTTATTCAGACATTCCATTGTTAACGGACATTTTGTAATGAAAGAACGTGCGGGCAGAGTCGCATGTCGGGTCGGACCCGACCGCGGGGGGTCGCGACAGGAAAAACACCTCCGTGTTGGAAACCTTAACGGGCAAGTTGGAACATGCCCAAGCTGTTAAACAATTTCTCAGTTACTCACTTGTTGAAAGCCATCAAAAGCCGCCTGAATTTTACAAATGGTTTTCAACACGGAGGTGTTTTTCCTGTCGCGGCGCACACAGATTTGCCGAGTCGTCACGGAAACGACTCGGCGAATTTGCGCGCACGTCTTTCATTAAAAAATGTCCTTAAACAGTGGAATGTCCGCATAAAGTCCTCATGCCGGCCTCTTCTGAATCTTCTCTGTTCTCTCACCAACGTCCTGGGTGAATTAAGCCTTAAATGAGGATGTTTTCAGGTCGAAACAGGCCGACGACGGCGCCTGGAAGCGCTGCATGACGTCCCGCTCCGTGGGAAGTCCTTACACCGACAGAAACACCCCATAATCTCTCATCAGCCGTTAAATTTTTCACCGAAAACCAGCTTAATTTCTCGAATAGTGTCCACTCGGATATTCCTCACAGGTCCAGAAAAAATTTTGATAAAGCAACGCGCGCCGTCTCGAGCAGCGTGTGAAACAAAGGAATTCAGCCGAGAGGGCGGGACCACATCTCACTCAAGGCCTGCCCACAGGGAAATGATGTCACCGACGCGTGAAAAAACTCACGCATGCGCACGAGGGTTCAAGCATGATTGGTGTAATCGCACGTCATTCAAATCCATATAGTTAAAAAAAAATAAAAGGGTCAGTTTATTATCTAATAGACCTCGTATATATATATATATATATATATATATATATATATATATATAAAAGCACGCGAACATATGGTATCGCCTGAATATGAAAGCTGCTCTTGGCTCGTAGTCAGACCTGTTCAGTTCATCTCCATGAAGAACTTGCTAACAGATGGTCCGGTCATTAGTTGGTAGGCTTTCAATCTGTGTGTTTTTTCCAATGCTGTTTAGATATTTATGGAGTATAGTCATGTCCGACTTGGTTTTTCGAATCGTGTTTTTAGCTTTCTGGTTTGTAATGAATCTGATACGCTTTCCAGATCAATTGTCGTGGTAACCGGTCTGACATGGGAAAATATCAGCCAATCAGATCATAGCGTTGCAGCCATCTCCTTTACTTTTCACCATTCAGTGGCTTTATGCTTGTTTGAGATTCCAGAATCTAGAGCCTAAATTGAAATATATTTCCTTTACTACACCTCTCTGATCACTCCCTCCATCACAGTTGTGTGAAATGACATTTCCTTTCTACTACTTTTTCAATGACATGCTATTTTCCGTGAGCTACAGTTTGTGAAGAAATGACTCTGACTTGCCAGACACAGTGCCATACACAGACAGGTTAAGCAACTAAGCAAATGAATAGTTGAGGAGAGGCTACATCCATTCATGGCTAAAGACTGAAGTGGACAACAGGGTTGTGCGTGTCCACACAATTTCATGATAACAGTGAAGGCCACAGGCAAGACCCAGGACCATTTTGTGGACATTAGCATGGTGACATCACAGGCTGGTAGCTAGCTGCACAACTCTGTTTTGTTTGTGTATAAATATACCCTTTGTCATATATTATGTAAAAGCTGGCAAGAAATAAACACTTCTAAAACTGAAAATGCAGTTTATGTAACCTCATAACACCTCTGGAGTCATTTATAAGACATTTGGCAGACGTTAGTGTGCAAGCTAACTTCCACTAATTCAAAGCTGACTTTCTAGGGAATTACATTAATACCTGTCTCATTAATACCTGCAAATGCACAGAGGGTGATCTACAAATATTACTTGATTTGCACAACTTCCTCTATTAAAACGTAAATATTGTTTTTGATTGTTTGATTGGTCGAGGGGCTTTATTGAACATGTAGAAACTGTACGTAAGACAGTAGGATCTTAATAACTAAACAACTGCAAATAATAAAGAACACAATGCTCATACAGCTGAGGGTATTTTAGCATTGCATTATATTTATGAATTTGGTTGCTTCAGGCAGTACACACAAACAGTACACACTGCATTTTTTTTCTGTGATAACATGCAGACACATCAGTTTGCTTTTTGTTTATTGCCATTTTTCACTTGTCCAATCTTGTGATTGCAGATATTACATGACTTTTTTGAAGACATATTAATAAAATATTACAATATGTTCATTTCTCTGATGTACTGCTCCTAAACAAATACAATATGATCCAGTATGCCTTGTGACCCTGTGGGACCCAGCAGCTCCGGTGAAAGCATTAGATTCCATCAGTGCCGTTAATGGATATAAATGTCCTGTTGATCATATTGAATGTCACCCTTTGTTTGTGTTCATACTCTTTCATCTGCACCAAACATAAAAGTAGCACATTGACAACACATGTGCACGTTTGTTCATTGAAGAATGATGGCTTCAATAAAACAGCTTTTCTCAGTTGTGCAAAACTAAGATAAATGACAAGTTAATTTAACAAAGATGTCAGCCACTTTCACAGCATCTTGCATTTTTTCCTTAATGAAAATGATAAAACTGGTGCTGGCCTTTCAGAGGGAGGTTTTAATTAAGACTGATGTCTTTACCACAAAAGTAAAAATAGAATAAGAATGGAGTCTGAATCCAATTATGTGTTACTGCAAATGTAATGTTTGGAAAAAGATGCAGCGAGTCAAAGCGGCACCTCATACAGTCAAATGACAGTGTGATAAGTGATATCATGATGGTTTCTCCACATGCAGAAGAAAAATTACTTTCCATTTCCAAATGTTACATTTGCTTCTTCTGTACAACTGTGTTCATTCTACTCTGAGATGCTGCAACTCACTAATATATGCTTGACTGTAACAGCCTTTTTTTTCTTGAAGATTCAAGCGTATCCTGATGAGATGGTGTTATAATGACCCCCTCAGATTTGCCTGAAATGCTTTTGGGTTTTTTTTGTTTTTTTGGTAAGCCAATGGGTAGACAGAAAAATTCTAAATTTGTTACTGCCAAACCGCACCAAGGGACTTTGAGATATTCTTGAGGTCTAAAACTTGACTTCTTAAGAAACTTACACTGTATCCAAGTATTCACAGTGGTTCACTTTTTACAAAATTTGTTAAGTTCCCAGTGTTTGTTAAGGTCCCAATGAGCACACTGGCCTCAATCGTCCATAAAAGAAAGAAGTTTGGATACACCCGAACTCTTCCTAGAGCTGGCCACCTGTCTAAACTGAGCGATTGGGGAGAAGGCGAGTCAGGGAGGTGACCAAGAAGTCAAGGGTCATCCTGTCAGAGCTCCAGCATTCCTCTGTGGAGAGAGGAGAACCTTCCAGAAGGACAACCATCTCCGCAACAATGCACCAATGAGGACTGTATGGTAGAGTGGCCAGACGAAGGCACCCGAAGGACTCTCAGACAATGAGAAACAAAATTCTCTGGTCTGATGAGACAAATATTGATCTGTGGCGTGAATGCCAGGCGTCATGTTTGGAGGAATCCAGGCAGCATCCCTTCAGTGAAGTATGGTGGTGGCAGCAACATGCTGTGGGGATGTTTTTCAGTGGCAGGAACTGGGAGACAAGTCAGGATTGAGGTAAATATGAATGCAGCAATGTACAGAGACATCCTGGATGAAATCCTGCTCCAAAGCGCTCTTGAACTCAGACTGGGGTGACAGTTAATCTTTCAGCAGGACAATGACTCTGAGCACACAGCCAAGATATCAAAGGAGTGGCTTAAGGACAACTCTGTGAATGTCCTTGAGTGGCCCAGCCAGAGGCCAGACCTGAATCCAACTCAACATCTCTGGAGAGATCTGAAAATGGCTGTGCACCGAAACTTCCCATCCAACCTGATGGAGCTTGAGAGCTGCTGCTAAGAGGAATGGACAAAACTGTCCAAAGATAGGTGCACCAAGCTTGTGGCATCATATTCAAGACTTTCATATTCAAGATTTGAGGCTGTAATTGCTATCAAAGGTGCATCAACAAAGTCTTGAACAAAGGGTGTCAATACATATGTACATGTGATTTCTTAGATTGTTATTTTTCATAAATATGCAAAAAATGTTAAAGATCATGTTGTTATTATGGGGTGTTATGAGTAGAATTTTGAAGGGGAAAAAATGTACTCCATTTTGGAATAAGGCTGTAACCAAACAGGATGTGAGTAAAGTGAAGTGCCGTGAATACTTTCTGGATGTACTGTAGCTTTTGAAAATGACATATGTGAATGTCCCAGTGCTCAGCAGCATTAATGCTAATGTATGATGGAAGGTGTTCTGGAAAATAGCAATATTTTGGTGGGCAGTTTAAGAAGCTGCCTATAGGTGGTGCTGTGAAATGCTACTTTTGGCTGAAGGGACTCTTACTTTTTACTTTTAAGATAGCACCAGTGCTGGGGTGGTTATTCAAGAGTAATGTATTTCACATTACTCACAATTTTTAAAAAATGGAATAGATTACCTCTTTACTGTTTATGGAAAGCCAGGTCTCATTACTTGTTACTTTTGCATTTCTCAGAAATAGACTATATCCAAACCTCAAAATTTTCTTTGCACACTGGCAGCTGTGCACAGTTCACACACAGTTTATAACTGTTGACCATGAGTTTACTCAATGGCACCAAGACCAGTGCCAGTGCAAGGATCAAATTTGTACAAGTGTCAAGGTGCTTTAACATTATACCGCTTAGTTCCACAGGATCTCACACTCTGAAAGGGGTCATAGCATGAAGTATTCATACATACTAATGAAAAAACAAAGTTCATTTAAAGCCAGGCCTTAATCCTAAACCCATCTCTTAGCCTTAACCATAACTCCCAATTCTAACCATAACCCCTAAGAAAGCTGTACTAACACACACACATTTGTGACCATGGTTAAAGTGAAATTACTTTGATGAAAATATAATTAGTAAGCGGTTGACTTAGATGTGCAGGGAGATGGCAGGAGAAGGAATAAAGTTAACCCACACATTTTTGCCACCAATTTTGACTTTTTTTCCATTGAAGCATGCAACATCCATTGATAATTAATTGGAATGTACAGTTGTATGCAAAAGCTTGGGCTCCCCTGATCATTTTCATGATTTTCCTTTATAAATCATTGGCTGTCTGGATCAGAAATTTCAGTTAAATATATCATATAGCAGATGAACACACTGATATTTGAGAAGTGAAAAAAAGTTTCTAGTATTTACAGAGAGTGTGCAATAATTATTTAAATAAAATTGGGTAGGTACATAAATTTGGGCACCCTTGTCATTTTATTGATTTGAATACATTTAGCACTAATTAATGGAACACAAAATTGGTTTGGTAAGCTCATTGACCCTTGACCTCCTTACACAGGTGAATCCAATCATGAGAAAAGGCATTTAAGGTGGCCATTTGCAAATGTTTCCCCTCTGTTAGACTCTGAGTTCTTTGGGTCTGTCCTGAATCAATGAGACTCTGTTACAAAAAGGAGAGTTTAATTCATTTCATGTGGAGTTAATCATACCAGATCTGGTGTTCATTCAGGAATGTGACCCCCAAACACAGTTGACAGTAAGGTTTGATAGACATCTATTGACATCATTGATAAAGAAGTGCGTGTGCTTACGTGATAAAAAAAAAAAAAAAATGCCATGTCCTGTTTATGCCATGTGGCTAACTAGGTCAGTCTTGAAAGATGTGAAAAGCAGAGCCTTATGTTAGTGGAACCACTGCCTGCTGTTTATGTCTTTTCACATGATAACAAGATAATAAAAGGTGCATAGCTTTTACAAGATATGTTTTTGTTGCAGACAAAAGTACAGAAACTTACTCTGCAGATATCAAGAACATATTGATCCAGTGCAAACTTGCTGACAGTCATCGCTCGTAAACTCACATAACCCCAACAGAAATGCAACAATGTATTTATATGGGTTTTAGAGAGTCTGAAATCAATAATATTATATGACATGTGTATTTCAATGTAATTTATTAACACCTCTTTGCATCTCTTGTAATAAGTGGTAACATGGTAGCCTTTCAACAACTCTCAAATGACCTGAAAACAAAGATTGTTCAACATCATGGTTTAGAAGAAGGGTACAAAAAGCTATCTCAGAGATTTCAGTTGTCAGTTTCCACTGTGAGGAACATAGTGAGGAAATGGAAGACTGCAGGCACAGTCCTAGTTAAGGCCCGAAGTGGCAGGCCAAGAAAAATCTCAGATAAACTGAAGCAAAGGATGGTGAGAACACTCATAGTCAACCCACAGACCTGCTCCAAAGACCTACAACATGATCTTTCTGCACATAGCGTCTCTGTGCCTCAGAATATCAATTTGGATTTAAAGCCATGCATAGTACTGATTTGTGTATATATGTTTTAAAATCAGATCAAATCAATTTTATTTATATAGTGCCAAATCACAACAAACAGTTGCCCCAAGGTGCTTTATATTGTAAGGCAAAGCCATACAATAATTACGTAAAACCCCAACGGTCAAAACGACCTCCTGTGAGCAAGCACTTGGCGACAGTGGGAAGGAAAAACTCCCTTTTAACAGGAAGAAACCTCCAGCAGAACCAGGCTCAGGGAGGGGCAGTCTTCTGCTGGGACTGGTTGGGGCTGAGGGAGAGAACCAGGAAAAAGACATGCTGTGGAGGGGAGCAGAGATCGATCACTAATGATTAAATGCAGAGTGGTGCATACAGAGCAAAAAGAGAAAGAAACACTCAGTGCATCATGGGAACCCCCGAGCAGTCTAAATCTATAGCAGCATAACTAAGGGATGGTTCAGGGTCACCTGATCCAGCCCTAACTATAAGCTTTAGCAAAAAGGAAAGTTTTAAGCCTAATCTTAAAAGTAGAGAGGGTGTCTGTCTCCCTGATCCGAACTGGGAGCTGGTTCCACAGGAGAGGAGCCTGAAAGCTGAAGGCTCTGCCTCCCATTCTACTCTTACAAACCCTAGGAACTACAAGTAAGCCTGCAGTCTGAGAGCGAAGCGCTCTATTGGGGTGATATGGTACTACGAGGTCCCTAAGATAAGATGGGACCTGATTATTCAAAACCTTATAAGTAAGAAGAAGAATTTTAAATTCTATTCTAGAATTAACAGGGAGCCAATGAAGAGAGGCCAATATGGGTGAGATATGCTCTCTCCTTCTAGTCCCCGTTAGTACTCTAGCTGCAGCATTTTGAATTAACTGAAGGCTTTTCAGGGAACTTTTAGGACAACCTGATAATAATGAATTACAATAGTCCAGCCTAGAGGAAATAAATGCATGAATTAGTTTTTCAGCATCACTCTGAGACAAGACCTTTCTAATTTTAGAGATATTGCGTAAATGCAAAAAAGCAGTCCTACATATTTGTTTAATATGCGCTTTGAATGACATATCCTGATCAAAAATGACTCCAAGATTTCTCACAGTATTACTAGAGGTCAGGGTAATGCCATCCACAGTAAGGATCTGGTTAGACACCATGTTTCTAAGATTTGTGGGGCCAAGTACAATAACTTCAGTTTTATCTGAGTTTAAAAGCAGGAAATTAGAGGTCATCCATGTCTTCATGTCTGTAAGACAATCCTGCAGTTTAGCTAATTGGTGTGTGTCCTCTGGCTTCGTGGATAGATAAAGCTGGGTATCATCTGCGTAACAATGAAAATTTAAGCAATACCGTCTAATAATACTGCCTAAGGGAAGCATGTATAAAGTGAATAAAACTGGTCCTAGCACAGAACCTTGTGGAACTCCATAATTAACCTTAGTCTGTGAAGAAGATTCCCCATTTACATGAACAAATTGTAATCTATAAGATAAATATGATTCAAACCACCACAGCGCAGTGCCTTTAATACCTATGGCATGCTCTAATCTCTGTAATAAAATTTTATGGTCAACAGTATCAAAAGCAGCACTGAGGTCTAACAGAACAAGCACAGAGATGAGTCCACTGTCTGAGGCCATAAGAAGATCATTTGTAACCTTCACTAATGCTGTTTCTGTACTATGATGAATTCTAAAATCTGACTGAAACTCTTCAAATAGACCATTCCTCTGCAGATGATCAGTTAGCTGTTTTACAACTACCCTTTCAAGAATTTTTGAGAGAAAAGGAAGGTTGGAGATTGGCCTATAATTAGCTAAGATAGCTGGGTCAAGTGATGGCTTTTTAAGTAATGGTTTAATTACTGCCACCTTAAAAGCCTGTGATACATAGCCAACTAACAAAGATAGATTGATCATATTTAAGATCGAAGCATTAAATAATGGTAGGGCTTCCTTGAGCAGCCTGGTAGGAATGGGGTCTAATAGACATGTTGATGGTTTGGATGAAGTAACTAATGAAAATAACTCAGACAGAACAATCTGAGAGAAAGAGTCTAACCAAATACCGGCATCACTGAAAGCAGCCAAAGATAACGATATGTCTTTGGGATGGTTATGAGTAATTTTTTCTCTAATAGTTAAAATTTTGTTAGCAAAGAAAGTCATGAAGTCATTACTAGTTAAAGTTAATGGAATACTCAGCTCAATAGAGCTCTGACTCTTTGTCAGCCTGGCTACAGTGCTGAAAAGAAACCTGGGGTTGTTCTTATTTTGTTCAATTAGTGATGAGTAGTAAGATGTCCTAGCTTTACGGAGGGCTTTTTTATAGAGCAACAGACTCTTTTTCCAGGCTAAATGAAGATCTTCTAAATTAGTGAGACGCCATTTCCTCTCCAACGTACGGGTTATCTGCTTTAAGCTGTAAGTTTGTGAGTTATACCACGGAGTCAGGCACTTCTGATTTAAAGCTCTCTTTTTCAGAGGAGCTACAGCATCTAAAGTTGTCTTCAATGAGGATGTAAAACTATTGACGAGATACTCTATCTCACTTACAGAGTTTAGGTAGCTACTCTGCACTGTGTTGGTATATGGCATTAGAGAACATAAAGAAGGAATCATATCCTTAAACCTAGTTACAGCGCTTTCTGAAAGACTTCTAGTGTAATGAAACTTATTCCCCACTGCTGGGTAGTCCATCAGAGTAAATGTAAATGTTATTAAGAAATGATCAGACAGAAGGAAGTTTTCAGGGAATACTGTTAAGTCTTCTATTTCCATACCATAAGTCAGAACAAGATCTAAGATATGATTAAAGTGGTGGGTGGACTCATTTACATTTTGAGCAAAGCCAATAGAGTCTAATAATAGATTAAATGCAGTGTTGAGGCTGTCATTCTCAGCATCTGTGTGGATGTTAAAATCGCCCACTATAATTATCTTATCTGAGCTAAGCACTAAGTCAGACAAAAGGTCTGAAAATTCACAGAGAAACTCACAGTAACGACCAGGTGGACAATAGATAATAACAAATAAAACTGTTTTTTGGGACTTCCAATTTGGATGGACAAGACTAAGAGTCAAGCTTTCAAATGAATTAAAGCTCTGTCTGGGTTTTTGATTAATTAATAAGCTGGAATGGAAGATTGCTGCTAGTCCTCCGCCTCGGCCCGTGCTACGAGCATTCTGACAGTTAGTGTGACTCGGGGGTGTTGACTCATTTAAACTAACATATTCATCCTGCTGTAACCAGGTTTCTGTAAGGCAGAATAAATGAATATGTTGATCAATTATTATATCATTTACCAACAGGGACTTAGAAGAGAGAGACCTAATGTTTAATAGACCACATTTAACTGTTTTAGTCTGTGGTGCAGTTGAAGGTGCTATATTATTTTTTCTTTTTGAATTTTTATGCTTAAATAGATTTTTACTGCTTATTGGTGGTCTGGGAGCAGGCACCATCTCTACGGGGATGGGGTAATGAGGGGATGCCAGGGGGAGAGAAGCTGCATAAGCTGTATAAGTGTATTTTATTCAAGGGTGTTTAGTGTCCCTATTTTATTTATTTATTTAAATATTTTTCTTTGTTGTTGTATGTATGGTGTTTTGTTTCTTTTATCTGGACCTTGAGTCTGTAATAAAGTATCTATCTATCTATCTATCTATCTATCTATCTATCTATCTATCTATCTATCTATCTATCTATCTATCTATCTATCTATCTATCTATCTATCTATCTATCTATCTATCTATCTATCTATCTATCTATCTATCTATCTATCTATCTATCTATCTATCTATCTATCTATCTATCTATCTATCTATCTATCTATCTATCTATCTATCTATCTGTGCATCATTCAGTTATACAGCGCACTTTGCACAAAGAGATGCTGTATCATGCTGCAATGCAGCGGAAGCCTTTTCTGCGTACACGCCACAAACAGAGTCACTTGAGGTATGCTAAAGCACATCTGGACAAGCCAGCTTCATTTTGGAATAAGGTGCTGTGGACTGATGAAACTAAAATTGAGTTATTTGGACATAACAAGGGGCTGTATGCATGGCTGAAAAAGAACACAGCATTCCATGAAAAACTGTATTTTACCTACAGTAAAATTTGGAGGTGGTTCCACCATGCTGTGTGGCTGTGTGGCCAGTGCAGGTACTGGGAATCTTGTTAAAGTTGAGGGTCACATGGATTCCAGTCAATATCAGCAGATTCTTGAGAACAATGTTCAATGAATCAGTGACAAGGTTGAAGTTGTGCTGGGGCTGGATCTTTCAACAAGACAACGACCCTAAACACTGCTCAAAATCTACGAAGGCATTCATGCAGAGGAATAAGTAGAATGGAATGGCTATCTCAGTCCCCAGACCTGAATATTATTGAAAATCTGTGGTGTGATTTTAAGCAGGCTGTCCATGCTCAGAAACCAACTGAGATGTTTTGTAAATACGAATGGTCCAAAATACCTTCAACCAGAATCCAGACTCTCATTGGAAGCTATAGGAAGCACTTAGAGGCTGTTATTTCTGCAAAAGGAAGATCTACTAAATATTAATGTATTTTTTTTTTCTGTTGGGGTGCCCAAATGTATGTACCTGCCTAATTATGTTTAAAGAATTATTGTGCACTTTCTGTAAATCCTATAAACGCCATTTCACTTCTGAAATATCACTGTGTTTGTCTGCTATATGATATATTTAACTGAAATTGCAGATGCAAACAACTAATGTTTTATAAAGGATAATCATGGAAATCATCAGGGGTGCCCAAACGTTTGAGTTCTCACATTAATTCCCCAAAGCTCCACCGTCATTGTGAAAGTAAACAAAATTACTGGCTTGCCAGCCAAATTCTCAAGTTCATTCTGTGTTCAAGGGAAAATAGGAACTAGAGTGCAATTACTGAATTTACAGCAGTACCATTTACATTCCTGTGATACAGACAAATATAATGTGATTACAGTAACATTACTTTGCAATATCCTAACACCCAGCACTGGTTAGTCCATGTATAGAACTCATTCATTCATTTTTTTGCCAC
Organism: Thalassophryne amazonica; assembly: GCF_902500255.1. Classification (NCBI taxonomy): domain Eukaryota; kingdom Metazoa; phylum Chordata; class Actinopteri; order Batrachoidiformes; family Batrachoididae; genus Thalassophryne; species Thalassophryne amazonica. The sequence goes on along the minus strand of NC_047106.1, from coordinate 94,870,864 downwards.
TTATCCTGGTCGAGGTTGAAGTGGCAGTAAACCAAGCAGCTTATCCCTAACCCTAGCCAAGTTTGCTAACTCTTCCTGGGGGATCCCAAAGGCATTCCTAAACCAGCTGGGAGATATAATCTCTCCAGCGTGTCCTGTGTTTTCCCTGTTGCCACCTCCCAGTTGGACTTGCCTGGAAGATGTCCCTGGGGAGCTGACCAGGGGTATTCAGATGCCTGAACCACCTTAGCTGGTTCCTTTTGATGCCCCCCCCCCCCCAAAAAAAACAAAAAAAAACAGCAGCTGTACACATAATCCCTCCTGGACACTTGAATTTCTCGCCCTGTCCTGGAATGTAAGCCTCCTAAATTGACTCGTAAATCAACAGTCTTGCTTTCTGGCTCAGATCTTTCTTCACCATGATGGTCTAGTACAGTGTCCATAAACCATTTGATGCAGCCCCAATGCATCTATCAACCTCATATTCCAGCTTGCCCACACTTGTGAACAAGACACTGAGATACTTAAACTCTTCTACTTGAGCCAATAACTTTCCCATGACCCTAATGGTACAATCCACCCTTTTACAAAGACCATGGTCTCATGGTCTTTGTAAAAGGGTGGATTGTACCATTTATCAGCATGAAACCATATTGCTGCTCACAAATCTTCACCCCTTTTCTAAGCCTAGCTTCCACTGTTCTTTCCCATGACATCATGCTGTTGCTTCATGCTCATTTAGTTAATGCAACTCTGCACATCACCCTTGTTCTTAAAACTCAGAACCAGCACACTTCTTCTCCACTCCTCAGACATTCTCTCACTTTCCAAGATTTTATTCAGCAATATGGTGAGAAACACCACTGCCATCTCTCCTAAACATTTCTATCCCTCCAATGGAATGTCATCTGGACCAACTGCCTTTCCACTCTTCATCCTCTTCATATAACTATACTGACTTCATCCTTACTAATCCCTCGTACTTCCTGATATACTTACTCTGTACATCATCCATCCTTCTCTCTCTCTCTCTCTCTCTCTCTCTCTCTCTCTCTCTCTCATTGTCTTCATTCATCAGTTCCTCAAAGTATTCCCTCTACTTTCTCAACACACTCTCTTGCTTGTCAGTAAATTGCCATCTGCATACTTTATCACCCTAACCTGATACACACCCTTTCCAGCTCAGTCCCTTTGTCTGTCCAGTTGGTGCAAGTCATTTTCTCCTTTCATCGTGTTTCACTTCATGTACAGCTCAGTACAGTATATACTGTACTGCCTTATCCTTAACTCTTGCCATGTCTCTTTTCATTTTATGCTGCATCTCCTTGTCCTCTTGTCTACTTTTTTGTCTCTCTGACTATCCCAGTTATTTTTCACCACCCTCTTTCTCCTCATACTTTCCTGAACATCTACATTCCATCACCAAGTCTCCTAGTCTTCCTCCACTGTCTCTCTTAGCTGTCTCCCTCACCACATCTGCAATACTTTGCCAGTGGTCCAAAATCCCTTCACTTCCATCCAGTGCCTGTCTCACCTCCTCCCTGAATTTCACACAACGGTCCTCCTTTGGTTTTCACAATGTGATCCTTTGTTGAAGTCTCACTCTCTTCGTCTTCTTTACCTCTAAAGTCATCCTACAAACCTGTATCTGATGCTGTCTAGCTATATGCTCTCCTCTGCCACCACCAGTTTCTTTTACAGAGCTCTCAACTGCCCAGTGAAATTTTGCTGTTGTCTGGAACTACTCCCATCACAGATTGACAAAACTGAATCTGGGCAGTAATTTGTCACTTTTTTAAAGATGTCCAACTTTGGCTCTAAAAAAAATTACCCTTCTGAAGGATCTGGGGCAAATCCCATCTAAAAATCCCAGTGCAAGTGCTTTTGGTCATTTTCACACACAGCACCTGTGTTCGACTGGTGTGTTGGTATAAAGATGAGGTGTTGGTGAGCACTGAGGTGGTCATTGTTATCTTTCATCACTAGAGACTTTAGATCACCAAAATCTTGTCTGAAGTCCACCATTGTCAAGCACTGTACAACGAGAGCAACAGTCATATGCTCAGATGTGCCTTACTGAAGCAAGTTTACAATGCACAAACACACTGCCTGCACCTAACCAATAAAAACAGAGTAGCAGAAGGGAGGAAAAACATAGATCTCCATCTCTCTCACACACACACACAGTAAGTCCCTTCAGCTGATGTTCACTCAGGATCACCACAGTAGATGCGAGGTGGATCTGCATGTTGAGTTGGCTCAAGTTTTATGCCAGATGCCCTGCCTGACGCAACTCCATATCACATGGAGAAATGTGGCAGGAATGTGAACTGGGAACCTTCTGCATTTAAACCAAGTGCACTAACCACTTGGCCACCACCCCATACACAACCAAACTGAAATGAACGTCATTCAATGCAACACAGTCAGCAAAAAAAAAAAATAAAAATAAAAAAAACACTTTACTGCTGCAACATTTCACAGCAGGGAGCCTTGGTGGCAGCTGTCTGCTGTGCACTCTGACAGGTTTTATTTCCTCATTTTTCAAGCTAGAAATACATTAATTTGAATCTACTTTAGTAATACCACAACCAATATCATGTTTGAATGACAAAATCCCTATGAATAATGAACATGGCAAATCTAACACTTTTGTACACAGCACCCTCCTGTTTTAAATCCTGTATCTCTATTATTTACCAGGTCAAGATTGTCAGAAATTTCCAGACCACCTCTTCCAGGGTCAGATTAATCAAGTCCTCTTTCACAGTGCCTATTTACTGCACAAATATGGCATGTCTTTCGGGCTATATTCAATGACTTATCTGTCCAGAAATTCTATCATTTTAAACATAAGCACAATAAAATACTCCAAGCAGCCTACAAAGTGTTTTTTTTGTTTGTCTTTTTTTAATCCCAGCAGATCATCTGTCTCCATTTCATCCAATTTGGTAAATGGTAAAATGGTAAATGGACTGCATTTCTATAGCGTTTTTCCATCTGCATCAGACACTCAAAGCGCTTTACAAAATAATGCCTCACATTCACCCCAATGACAGGATGCTGCCATACAAGGTACTCACTACATACTGGGAACAACTAGGGGATTAAGGATCTTGCCCAAGGGCCCTTTGTGATTTTCCGGTCAAGCTGGGATTTGAACTGAGGATCTTCTGGTCTCAAGCCCAGCGCCTTAACCACTAGACCATCACCTCCCCAGATGGAACAGGGATGTTTAAAAAAAAAAAAAAAAAAAGTAAAAACTAAATTAAATTATAGTAGAATATTGAGTCTTGCGGACAGTTACACTGATGCCCCACCTAAATGTACAGTTTTGTATTCAGGACCTGGAAAGTAAATCATCCTTCCTCAGTCAATGATCTCACAGTATCCCAGACATTTCAAAAATCAAATATATTGCTCAGTGATCTCATTCAAACACGGTAGGTGTTCCAGGTTCTGTCTATCCTCTGTGCTCGCCAAGGTTTCTGTCCGAAAAACAAATTAAGTGCATTCCAAGTCATCTTATCACCAATGATTTACCGTACATTTGACTGGATGACACAACTACCTTGGCCCTTTCCACTATGCAAATTAAAACAACATGTGGCTATTCAGATTTTGGTTCTTTTTTTGTTTTGTTTTGTTTTTTTTCTGGTTGAAATGGGTCATAAAAATTGTCAGGAAATTGGATAAAACAAAAGTATATGGAAAAAGTCAAGCTTTCACAGTTTTCCTCATTTAGGTTTTGGAGATATGCCACATCATGCAACATGACATGTAAATCTGCTAGCGTTTTGCAGTAATTTAAAATTTGTAATTTCAGAAAAACAATCATACATGTCCAGTGGAGATTATCAGGCAGTTATTTGTTTATTTATTTATTCATTCATTCATTCTTGGCCACTGCACCATCCCGATGGGCACTCAGGAGTGCCTACCTTTGCCACAGTAAAGGTCTAACCATTATTACAGAGTATTGCCAGCCAACAGAGTTGGTACAGGCAGGCAGAATTAATTTCAATTTGTCATAAAGAGCAAATACTAAAGGCAGAGAGAAATGAAAGTCCTATCTCACTGTAGCGTAGAGATGAAAAATAAATTTTGGAGGCAGATCATGATCACCACCAAAATACATCATAGTTTTGTAAATTTGTTTTTGCTAAATGAAACTGAAATGGCCTTGAATGCAGTAGGGGAATGGACTCTGGAGCCAGCCTGCGGGATCTGATTATGTTAAATGTGCAGCTGTATCTGATCTGACTGGTCTCAGGACTGCATTATCACAGCTCTGATTTTCCATTTGCACAATTCAGGCTGGACCATGTAGGACCAGCTACTGGGTCAAAGTCAAATGCTGAACAGTGAAAGCATTAAGGAGCCAACGGCTCTTCAAGTTATTGATACACATTTTCAGCTGTGAGTCACTGTATCTCGTGTTTCCTCCAACACACAGATTACAGCACATCTGTTTACCAGAGGTGGCTGTACAGTCATTTAGGATTGATTCATGTTGGACAGTGCTTAGGAGTTCATCCTTCTTAGATATTTGTGGCATGTGTTTCACTTGAAATGGTTACAGATCATTGAGGCATGGTTTCTGTGTCTGATTTCTATTTGCATGTGTATCAAGTGAAGTCGTTTGATTATTACTGCAGTGTGGGGGTATACGGAGCAATGAAGTGTAGTATGTGCATACATTTGTATACAGACAGTATATGGCTGTTGGTATACTGCTTATTGCTTTGTGTGAACACAAAACCTAAAATGAAAAACAAAGAACCCCCCCCCCCCAAAAAAAAATGCAGTGATACTGACATTTGACATTTGACTTCTGTTTCATTGCAGACAGAATAATATTTCATGTTTTGTGTGGTCAGCTTCATTTGCACTTTATGTTTGCAACATTTAAACAAAGCATTTACCACTTTCTATTGTTGCCATAACTTCTCAAAACACAAGCCATTTTGGCATTGAGGACACCTAGCAATGAATTATTTTAGGCATTATTTGATCCCATTGTTACTGCAAACATGTCTTAAGGTATGCAACAGTACAGGGTCATCGTTGGATTTTCCATTGCCACACATTCTCTACTGAGGCCAGGTCAGGACTATAGGCCTGTAACTTCTGCTGCAGCAGAAGTAATGTGTGCAGAATGTGGTTTTGCATTGTCTTGTTGAAAAATGCATGGATGTCCCTGGTAAAGGGAGCATATGAAGGAAGCATATGTTGCTCTAATATCGCAATGTATTTTTGCATTGTGTAAATAATGGTTGCCAAGGGAACTGACACAACCCCATACCATGACCGACCTTGGCTTTTGGGCTTCTTGCTAGCACTATGTGTAATTTCCCCAGTCACAGCCACAGAAGCCTATAACTTGCTCAGGGTTGTCTGGGTGTGTTGGTGACCCTCCTCACTCGCTTCCTTCTTGCAAAGTCACTCAGTTTTTGAGAACTGTCTCCTCCACACAGATTTACCATAGAGTGCAATACTGTATGTATTTCTTTTCATTCCTGATGGAGAGATTACTTTTCACTGAGAGTTTAAAGGGAAGAATTTTTAATAAACCAAGCCTCAATTATTGTTTTGTTTTTGATATTCTAAAAAATTAAATCATGTAAAAGCTCAACAGGGCAATAACTTTTTCACAGCACTGTAAGCCACTGGTTAGGACTGATTAAGACATCTTTCACTTGTCAGTATCAGCAAATGTAAAACGATCATGGCAGCTGCTGACCAGACAGGGTTGGGGGATTTTAGAGGACATATACAACTGTCAACTCACATACAGTGCCATTTTAACACACACTAACAATGCAGTTTACAATGCCTTTCCCAAAAAATAAATAAATCTTGATGTGAACACTCACATGCCATTCTTTAACTTTTATGTTAATCTTATTTTAGTTAGTGTAATTAAATGTTTGTTTGAATCCTGTCTCCTCAAAGTGATTTGGCAGATATGTCTTACTTTGTGCCGAGATTGCCAATGGTGGGTTTGTTTGTCATTTGGCTGCCACAGTAATTAAAAATTTGCACGATTATGTTTTCCCTACCTACAATGACTCCAAGCTGTCACTGATGTTAAAGAGGGCAATAAATGGTATTAAGAACAGGGATATATAAACTTTTGATCAGTGTCATTTGGGTAGTTTCTGCTGTCATTATGATTTAAAAACAGTATAAACACAGTTGTTTGACAATAAATGGCTTCACCCAACCACTAACCATGGGTGAAAACCAACCTGGTCTCACGGCAAGTCGTGATTCAGTAGCACGAAATATACATTAATCTATTGGTTTGTGATATTGTGACGGAAAGTGCCTCATTTTCATCACAGCAGCACAAATTCATTCTAATTCATTCCGTGATGGCGGCACAAAATTAAAACTGAAGCGTGGGGGAGGGGTTGGGTGGTTATGGTTAGGGTTGGGGGAAGGAGTAGGGTTAGTAACAGTGAGTTTAAAAAAAAAAGTCACGAAAACTTGACTCATTTTGTGACGGGAGCACAAAAAAAAAAAACAAAAAACGTGAGACTGGGCTGGTGAAAACAGTTTTTGTGTTATCATTCATATTCTCTGAAAATTGGCCAAAAAATTAAACGTTCTGCCACAGTATGTAAACTTTTGAGCACAACTGTGGGTATTATATCATATTTGATGTATGACCACAAATGTATGAGTCATTCATCAAATATGATAATTAAAACTGCTGATTAGCTACTCTTCTCAAGATATTTAATGTTTTAGATATAATGCCATATGTATTGTGTGAGGGGTGTCAACCCACGCAAAGTAACAGGCCCCGAAAGTCAAGACTCCACTTTCTGTCTCTGTACGTGGTTTTCCAGCTGCATGAGGGCAAACAGGAAAGAGCTCCAGAAGGTTACCAAAATGGCAGAGAAGAACAATACCCTCTATCTACACTGGAGGACCTCCATGACTTACTGTCTCAGGAGAGCCAACACCATCCTAAAGGACTCATTCCACCCTGGCCACTCTCTGTAGACGGTAGACGGTACAGGGCCATTAAAGTCTACATGTGGTTTACTCAGGTTTACATTTGCACTGAAAGGCTTGCACCTTACCTTTCATTGCACTTTGTTAGAGTGACAACTAATATATCTGTATCTGCAGAAACATTGAATAAGGAATAAACTATGTACTTATACAGGGCTGCCAAAAGAGGACACTGAACACCAAAGGTGTTTCCATTAGTCATGAGCTCTCAACCAGTAGGAACCATGCACATTCCTTAAAACATCAATGTTCTCACTCACTTCTCACTGTTTACAGATCACTGACAAGACATCCCATCCTCCACCAGCAGTTTTCATCAGCAGGGACCAGCACCAAATCTGATTCACCATAAACTATAACATTCTATGCACCATCTTGTTGCACTGAAGTTATCAACTTTAACATGCTTTCTGAATGCTTCTGGCAGAACTACCTCCTCCAGACAGATTGGCCATGCAGTGCCATGCTATTATTATTACCTCAACCAAGGAGGTTATGTTTTCGATCGAGTTTGTTTGTTTGTTTGTTTGTTTGTTTGTCTGTCTGTTTGTCAGCAGGATAACTCAAAACGTTTTGAACGGATTTTGATGAAATTTTGTGGAGTGGTTGGAAATGAAAAGAGGAACAAGTGATTAAATTTTAGTGGTGATCCGGATCACGATCCGGATCCAGGAAGTTTTTAAAGGATTCTTCACCATTGCGGGATAGGGGGAATTTTGACATTCTAGTTTCTAACTCCACAAAAACAAGACAGAAAGGCTTGAAAAAAATTAGGGTGTAACATAGTCAAATGTTCTATCAAGTAACAACGTTTGGTGATGATTGGATCCGGATTCCGGATCTGATGATCCAGAATATGCAAAAATATAGGGAAAATAGAAAATGTGTCAGTGTGAGGTGACAAATGAAACTAGAGATGCACAACTAACACCAAATTGTAGCTGAATCTGTACTGATTCAGTAAGGTGTCATCAGATTTGATGTAACTTCAAATGTTATGGAGCCAGAGCCAGAAGAAAACCACCATTACCGTAAAATCTTTTTTATACAATAACTTTTGAACTAATAAAGACTTAAAAGTAATTCCAAGTTCTAGTGGTATGTTATTCATGGTCAAGGATGTCAAATATAAAGGAAAAAAAAAGTGTATGTATCATAGGTTTGGTTGTAACACTGAATTGTTGAATAGATCACCGTGCCAAGGAGGGAATCTCTTTAGGGTCAGTGACCCTATGGCCTTGTGTAGCATATGCAACACTTAAAAAATAGTTCTATTTCAGAATTTACTGTTATTTATTTAGAGAAGTGTTTCATAAATGTTAAAAAAATTCATATATTTGCAGTTTAGTTGAATAATAAATTGAATTTTGTCTCTTATTTGTTTTTGTCTATAAGCACATGCAATATCAATATCAGTGCTCAGATGACAGTAGCTTCTGGGAAAGGTGCAAGTTGGAATAAACTGTGATACCAAGCGCTAAGGATACATGCTATCCAGTCACAGTAGATTAAACTGTTTTTACTACTGCACTGTAAAAAAAAAAGTTGAGAATACTTCAAATTTGCAGGCAACAGTCTGCACTAAGACTTTTATGTTGTGCCGATGATGAACTATATACTATAACATACAGTATATAGTTCATACTATACTATAACATACTATAACATATAACACTATAACATCATCGGCACAACACAAACGTCTTAGTGCCGACTGTTGCCTGCAAATTTGAAGTATTCTCAACAATTTTTTTTTACAGTGTGAGCAGACATCAATGTTAGACTTTTTTGGGTTCGATGATTCCACGGCGTGTAGATGTTATGGCGTCAGTGACCCCATGGCCTTGGCGGAGGTTTGCACTCTCCGAGTGCTTCTAGTTTCATATTGATTGATGTAAATGAAATCAAAAATACATTCATTGATCGAAAATGTTCATGTTTCCATTCCCTGTCTTGTCTGATAAAAACTGGCTGTTAAAGCTATGATTTAGTTGTATTAGACTTAAATGTATACTTATGCACAGCATTGTAATAGCTTTTATATTTTTAACTCATTTATGTCATGAATTTAAGTTTTATTATGGAGACTGAATTAGTATTTGTACTGGTCATAGTATTATTTCTCATCATTACAAAACTCAAAGCTCAGCGGTGCACAAAGGGTTGGCAGCACTGTATATACACAGAGTTTTTAAATTCTGTTTCAGTTAATTTTATTCCAATAAACCTTTTGCTAATTTCAAGTGTTATATGAAGAGGACAGTTGAAATTATGACTATGATGCACTTTTCTGCCACCATTCCAAATTCAAGGATTGTAAATACTGACCCAGTGGCATTTCTTGAAATCAACAGCAATTTTAATTTTAAACATCATTTCAGTTCTCAGTGACCCAGAATTAGGGCCCCTTCACACATAGTATGAATAAGTACTAGTACAAAAAGCTGCTTGGGACTCCGACGAGGGCGGTCGCATCTCCTCCACTCTCCCTTATCTCTGTTCTCTCTGTTCTCTGCCTTTAACCTTCAAGTCCCGACTTCACCAGACTGTGAATTCCTCAAATTATATTGGATTCTGGATCTATTGGACTACTATTGGATAAACCATGGAATTGATCAGCTGGTCTCTGAACGCTTGGTCTCTGAACGCTATTGACACCATTTTTTCTACAAGAAGGTCAGGACCGGGGGATCCTACCTGCCCAGATGTAATGTATCCTGCGGGCTATGTCCTCGACTCCTGGGGGTCTTGGCGTGTTGCATGCTTGGCACCTTTCTCCGTTGAGGACATCGAGGATTTATTCATTTTTGGTCTCATGGTAGCAGGACTGGTACTTTTTGGCATATGTGCTGCCCTGATCTACCGGAAAATTGTCAAGACGGCGGCATCAAGAACCACGGCCCCTCGATTGTTCATCATGATTAACGAGGTTGGCAAGGCAGTGCATTCTCAGACTGCGTTGACTCTTGAACTCAGATGCAAATTGGATGACACCTTGGAGCTGATGCGTGCCTTGCAGTTGAAGCTGAAGGTTTCGGAGGCCGGTGAATATTCTTAATTCAAATTGGGATTTGGTTGTTCAAGTGGAACTGTTAAAAGAGTTTTTCACTGCTCAACCACAACACTCCAGGCTTATCTAGCCTCAAGGACAAATTGCCCAATGTTTACCTCCAGAGAAATGTCTTCAGGCTCTGGTGAGATTATTCGTCTCCTTCTTATCTCAACCCACAAAGACAATAAACTGACAGACTTACACATGTACAAGACTGAAGCATGCTCCATATTTTTTTTTCCCTTTACCTCCTTTCCTGCTCCCCATCACTTTACCCCATCCCGGCCACCGCTCACGCTACCTCTCCCCCCTCCAGGGGCTGCGTGGTTTTTAAGCTGCTGCAGGTCCCCGTTCCCCCCCAAGCTAGCAGCAGCGCGACTCCAGTTGCAGCGGCCTTCACCCACTTACCTCAATTCGGGTGACGGACTTCTTCAAGTTTAGTACACATAAACAATGTCAAATGTATATGCGTTGTCTTTAATTTTGATGTGTGCCATTATTACAGTAAACAAGTAATAATTGTGGATTAATTGCTGTATCTTGTCTGAGGTAATTGGAGTGTAAACGTAATTGCCCTTTTTTGGGATCAATAAAGTTGTCTGAAGTCTGAAGTAAAAATCAGGGTGAATCACAGCGGAATAGCTCGCATGAGTGAACCACAAAAACATCAAGCCAACGAGCAGGCGTTTACGAACCCGCTGCGACAGCTTCATGCATGCGACGGTGTCGTGCACGAGTGTGCATAATATAGTTGCAGTGGGAACACAGTGCAAGGGGTTGGTAAGGTTAGACCTTACTTGTGTAAAGCACCTTGAGGCAACTTTGTTGTGATTTGGTGCTATATAAATGAAAATAAATTGTAATTGAAATTGAGCAGCTGGAGCATGTGTAACCACATCGCGCAGCAGCTGTGAAAAAAATAAATACATTCCACCCACAGGATTCAAACCTGCAATTTACAAAAGCTCTGATTGCCAGCCAGAAAATTTACCATTGCACTACCATCACTGTCCTGTAAAAGCTGCGGAAAAATGCCTGAAATCAACAAGGACATAGATGTATTTTTTTTTAAAAAGAGAAAAAAGCACCATGATAACTGACCAAACAGCATTTGTTATGGCATATTTCTGCTGATACGTGACTGAAAGTGGACTATTTGTCACACTGTTGGCTTGTCATATAGTCCTGCGACACGCGTGTCCTGTCAGACAGACGTGACATTCAGATCACCTGTTGAGTGTCCACATGAACTGACGGTCCGTTGCAACTGGGACAGCCTGTCAATGTGCACGCTCTCCAGCCCGTTGCAAAAGCGATATGTGTCTTTATGTATTTCCACGTGAGGACAGTAAGCACACACATGCACGTCCGTCAAAACACCTTATGTGTTCTGCAGCTGTGACGTCCAGGACCAGAGTTGTCAACAGCAGGAGATGTTGACAGCCAGAGCACAGACCAAGGGGTCACTCTGTGTTCAGATGAGAGGCGCCTTGCCTGTGGGGGTGGGGGCACGCGAACCACATGCATGCACATGTTGGGGGAGGGGGGGGGCGACAGTCTGGCACACCACATGCGTACTCTGCAACTCCACAGTTGTGTGGGCACTTAGACAAATTTCACCACCAGCTGGAAAGTGATCGTCCGCTCACTGTTTTTGTGCGAATAGTGCGAATGGCCACACATTTTCTAAGTACCAAGCCAAGCGGTGTCTGATGTTCATGTATGTCACCTGGAATTTGGCCGACACCTGCCGCGAGATGGATCAAATGGGCTCTCACACCGCACACTCTGTCTTTCAGCTGCCGGTGTGCACAAATAGTTGTAGTAACAGGTGTACGAGGTGTTGGAGGCAGCTACGATTTTACATGTATTGCATACGATTCCTGATTCATGCACAATTCAACCACATTCGTACTATGTGTTAAGGGGCCCTGAGTCATGTTTGATGACATTTAATTCTGAACCTTTTTGCTGTAGGCCAGTGGAATCCAGTTCCTATCTTACTTTGACTTTTCCAGCCGATTGTAATCCTTTGTTCAACAACTTTGGCTCTTCAAATAATTTCTCTCTTTTATCAGCTACAAACATGTTACATCAAACTTTAGGATCTCCATTTGAAAATCTGTAGAATGTAAAACTTGATTTTGTAGAGGTTTGCATGAGACCTGATCCTTTCTGTATGGAGTTTGCGTGGGTTCCCTCCTGGTGCTCCAGCTTCTTGTGAACTGGTGACTTTAAATTGACAGTATGTGTGAACATGTCCAGATTATATCATATGAAATGTCTCAATCCTCAGGTTTGGTGATGATCAGTGTTATAGAAGAGGATTGGTCATTTCTCTCTATTGAACATGAATAAAAAAAATACAATAACTTGATTAATATAAATGTAAAAAAAAAACAAAGAAATCGTTTGATAAAAATAAGGCCGTCTAACTGCTGTCGTTTTTAGATTCAAGGTTGTCCCTGTTCCTGTGCAGTTGACATGTGCCTGAGGTCTTACAGCAGTTGTCTTGTGTTATCCCGCCATCTGCTGGTGACACATGTAACCACAATAGTATTATCTTGCAACTGCAACTGGCTTTTTACCACACATGAGCCAAATTCAGATTTTAATGTGACACAATTTTGCTTCAACATTGTCAAGGTTAGCAGTGATACATATTTGAAAATCGAGTAATGTTTAATTTCTGATAGGCTCATTGTATGTCAAGACTGTCATCACTTCTAATATATATATATATATATATATATATATATATATATATATATATATATATATATACACACTCAACAAAAATATAAACGCAACACTTTTGGTTTTGCTCCCATTTTGTATGAGATGAACTCAAAGATCTAAAACTTTTTCCACATACACAATATCACCATTTCCCTCAAATATTGTTCACAAACCAGTCTAAATCTGTGATAGTGAGCACTTCTCCTTTGCTGAGATAATCCATCCCACCTCACAGGTGTGCCATATCAAGATGCTGATTAGACACCATGATTAGTGCACAGGTGTGCCTTAGACTGCCCACAATAAAAGGCCACTCTGAAAGGTGCAGTTTTGTTTCATGGGGGGGGATACCAGTCAGTATCTGGTGTGACCACCATTTGCCTCATGCAGTGCAACAAATCTCCTTTGCATCATCCGTGAAGAGAACACCTCTCCAACGTCCCAAACGCCAGCGAATGTGAGCATTTGCCCACTCAAGTCGGTTACGACGACGAACTGGAGTCAGGTCGAGACCCCGATGAGGACGACGAGCATGCAGATGAGCTTCCCTGAGACGGTTTCTGACAGTTTGTGCAGAAATTCTTTGGTTATGCAAACCGATTGTTTCAGCAGCTGTCCGAGTGGCTGGTCTCACACGATCTTGGAGGTGAACATGCTGGATGTGGAGGTCCTGGGCTGGTGTGGTTACACGTGGTCTGCGGTTGTGAGGCTGGTTGGATGTACTGCCAAATTCTCTGAAACGCCTTTGGAGACGGCTTATGGTAGAGAAATGAACATTCAATACACGAGCAACAGCTCTGGTTGACATTCCTGCTGTCAGCATGCCAATTGCACGCTCCCTCAAATCTTGCGACATCTGTTGCATTGTGCTGTGTGATAAAACTGCACCTTTCAGAGTGGCCTTTTATTGTGGACAGTCTAAGGCACACCTGTGCACTAATCATGGTGTCTAATCAGCATCTTGATATGGCACACCTGTGAGGTGGGATGGATTATCTCAGCAAAGAAGTGCTCACTATCACAGATTTAGACTGGTTTGTGAACAATATTTGAGGGAAATGGTGATATTGTGTATGTGGAAAAAGTTTTAGATCTTTGAGTTCATCTCATACAAAATGGGAGCAAAACCAAAAGTGTTGCGTTTATATTTTTGTTGAGTATACATATATACACAAGGTTGGGTAGGATTACTGTGAAATGTAATCCAAAAGTAATCAGATTACAAGTAATCCAAATGCATGTACATACACACATGTAATCCACATCTAGTATTCTTTCAAAGTAATCCTACCCAACCTTGTGTATATATATATATATATATATATATATATATATATATATATATATACACACACGAGGGCTGTCAATAAAGTATAGGTCCTTTTTTTTTTTTTTTCCAAAAACTATATGGATTTCATTTATATGTTTTTACGTCAGTCATGCTTGAACCCTCGTGCGCATGCGTGAGTTTTTCCACGCCTGTCGGTGACATCATTCGCCTGTGAGCACTCCTTGTGGGAGGAGTCGTCCAGCCCCTCGTCGGAATTCCTTTGTCTGAGAAGTTGCTGAGAGACTGGCGCTTTGTTTGATCAAAATTTTTTCGAAACCTGTGAGGCACATCGAAGTGGACACGGTTCGAAAAATTAAGATGGTTTTCGGTGAAAATTTTAACGGCTGATGAGAGATTTTGAGGTGATACTGTCGCTTTAAGGACTTCCCACACAGTGGGACGTCGCGCAGCGCTCTCAGGCGCCGTCGTCAGCCTGTTTCAAGCTGAAAACCTCCACATTTCAGGCTCTATTGATCCAGGACGTCGTGAGAGAACAGAGAAGTTTCAGAAGAAGACGGTTTCAGCATTTTATCCGGATATTCCACTGTTAAAGGAGATTTTTTTAATGAAAGATGTGCGGACGGGTCCGTGCGTCGGGACGCAGCCGGCGCGGTGCGGCGGCACAGGAAAAACACCTCCATGTTGATAACCATTTGTAAAATTCAGGCGGCTTTTGATGGCTTTCAGTGGAGTGAGTATATGAGAAATTGTTTAACAGCTGGACATGTTCCAACTTGTCCTTAAGGCTTCCAACAGAGGTGTTTTTCCTGTGGCGGAGCGTCACAGCGGCTGCGAGCCGACGCTGCAGTCCGTCCGCACGTCTTTCATTATAAAAATCTCCTTTAACAGTGGAATATCCGGATAAAATGCTGAAACCGACTTCTTCTGAAACTTCTCTGTTCTCTCACGACGTCCTGGATCAATAGAGCCTGAAATGTGGAGGTTTTCAGCTTGAAACAGGCTGACAACGGCGCCTGAGACCGCTGCGCGACGTCCCACTGCGTAGGAAGTCCTTAAAGCGACAGTATCACCTCAAAATCTCTCACCAGCCGTTAAAATTTTCACCGAAAACCAGCTTAATTTTTCGAACCGTGTCCACTTTGATGTGTCTCACAGGTTTAGAAAAAATTTTGATCAAACAAAGCGCCAGTCTCTTAGCAACTTCTCAGACAAAGGAATTCTGACGAGGGGCTGGACGACTCCTCCCACAAGGAGTGCTCACAGGCAAATGACGTCACCGACAGGCGTGGAAAAACTCACGCATGCGCGCGAGGGTTCAAGCATGTCTGACGTAAAAACATATGAATGAAATCCATATAGTTTTTGAAAAAAATAAAAAGGACCTATACTTTATTGACAGACCTCGTATATCTGGGCTGATGCTAGTCAGTTGGGTGTCCTACGCATAATTTCTTTGTGATGCCCCAGTCTCCAACTCCTAGTGGACCGCCCCCTCAAAAAAAAAAGATCTGCTGATATATGCATAGAAAATAGGAATGACTCTAAACATTTCCTTATCATACCCTTATGACAAAGAAATGTAATTGAGGCTTGATAGTTTACAGTTTAAATATGAGCTTTATTAAATATTATATGCG
The DNA here is from genome assembly GCF_902500255.1 of Thalassophryne amazonica. Taxonomy (NCBI): domain Eukaryota; kingdom Metazoa; phylum Chordata; class Actinopteri; order Batrachoidiformes; family Batrachoididae; genus Thalassophryne; species Thalassophryne amazonica. The sequence goes on along the minus strand of NC_047106.1, from coordinate 94,855,140 downwards.
AAATACAGTGCATCCAGCAAGTATTCACAGGACTTAACTTTTCAATATTTTATGTTGCAGCCTTATTCCAAAATGGAGTAAATTCATTTTTCCCTCAAAAGTCTACCCACAACATCCCATAATGATAACATGAAAACTTTGAATTTGTTTGCAAATGTATTTAAAACAAACAAACAAACAAAACAAAAAAACTAAGAAATCACATGTACATAAGTATTCACACCCTTTGCTCAATATTTTGTTGATGCACTTTTGGCAGCAATTACAGCCTCAGGTCTTCTTGAATATGATGCCACAAGCTTGGCACACCTATCTTTGGGCAGTTTTGTCCATTCCTCCTTGCAGCATTTCTCAAGCTCCATCATGATGGATGGGGAGCATCAGTGCACAGCCATTTTCAGATCTCTCCAGAGATGTTCGGATTCAGGTCTGGGCTCTGGCTGGTCCACTCAAGGACATTCACAGAGTTGCCCTGAATCCACTCCTTTGATATCTTGGCTGTGTGGTTAGGGTCATTGTCCTGCTGAAAGGTAAACCGTCACCCCAGTCTGAGGTCAAGAGCGCTCTGAAGCAGGTTTTCATCCAGGATGTCTCTGTACATTGCTGTATTCATCTTTCCCTCAATCCTGACTAGTCTCCCAGTTCCTGCCACTGAAAAACATCCCCACAGCATGATGCTGCCACCACCATGCTTCACTGTAGGGATGGTGCCTGGTTTCCTCCAAACATGACACCTGGCATTCACACCAGTGAGTTCAATCTTAGTCGCATCAGACCAGAGAATTTTGTTTCTCATGGTCTGAGAGCCCTTTAGGTGCCTTTTTGGCAAACCCCAGGTGGGCTGCATGTGTCTTTTACTAAGGAGTTACTTCAGTCTGGCCACTCTACCATCCAGGCGTGGATTGGTGGATTGCTACAAGAATGGTTGTCCTCTCTGTCCTCTGGTTCACCTCTCTCTATGGAGATCACTCTCTATGGAGCTCTGACAGAGTGAACCATTGGGTTCTTGGTCATCTCACTGCCTAAGGCCCTTCTCCCCCGATTGCTCAGTTTAGACAGGTGGCCAGCTCTTGGAAGAGTCCTGGTGTATCCGAACGTATTCCATTTACAGTTGATAGTTTATAGTTTATAGTATATCCATTTATAGTTGATAGATAATGACACTTCTTCATTTTTCATTCATACCCTCACTGCCTGCCTGGAGGAGACAGAGGCATGGATGAATGACAATTTTCTCCAGCTAAACAACAAAAAAACTGAAGCCATTCTCATTGGCACCCCACATCAACTGAAATCATCCCCCCTCAAAGTATTTTCATTCTCTGGCCACAACATTCCATTATCAACATCTGTTACAAACCTGGGAGTCCGTTTTGACCCCAACTTTTCATTTGACATCCATATCCAGCATATCTGTAAGACAGCATTCTTTCATCTCAGGAACATCTCCAAACTCTGTCCCTCCCTGTCGTTGTCTGATGCTGAGAGGCTGGTCCACACCTTTGTCTCCTCCAGGCTGGACTACTGTAATGCACTCCTCTTCGGGATCTCTGGCAGAAATTTACATCTCCAGTCCATTCAAAACTGTGCTGCCAGGGTCCTGATAGGGGTGCCCAAAACTCAACACATTACTCCCATCCTCAATAAACTCCATTGGCTTCCTGTTAGGTTCAGGGTGGAATATAAGATCTGCCTCATGACCTATAAGTGTGTCTACGGCGGTGCACCAGTGTACCTCAAAGAACTTCTGTCCCCCTATGAGCCCATGAGACGCCTCCGCTCAAACAACAGTCACCTCCTCCAGGTCCCCAAAACCAAGCTCCACACAATGGGGGACAGAGCCTTTCAGGCAGCAGCACCACGCCTGTGGAATGCCCTGCCCATCCACCTGAGGGCGCCACAGTCAGTGGACTCTTTTAAATCAAATCTTAAAACGTTTTTATTTCAGAAAGCTTATGACTTATAGTTGCTAATTTTAATTGATTTTAATTTATCCTATTTTTTTATTATTGTTGTTGATTGTTGTTTTATGCTTCTGTTTAACTTCTGTGGCACTTTGAGCTTTGTTTACAAATGTAAAGTGCAATATAAATAAAATTATTATTATTATTATTATTATTATTATTATTATTATTATTATTATTATTATATACTCATCATCACCAGTGATCAGTCCAACCACAGCAGTGTGGTGTGTGAACTTAATAACAGAGTTAGATGGAAATTTTGGTGAACAGTCAGAGGTGTATAGTGAGTACAGGAGGGGGCACAGCACATCCTGGAAATCCAGCTTTTTTCTGCTGCAAAGCAGTCCTCTAACGATTTTTTTCTGTATGAGGTTACCAGCAGTTATCAGCATGTACAACTGAGTATCATCAGCATAGCAATGAAAGGGAATCCCAAAACGCCACAATATGTGCCAATGGTGTACAAATTAAAGGGAGAAAAGCAGGGGGCCTAAGACAGACCCCTGTGGAACCCCATATTTCATGTCACCAAGGTTGGAGGTAGTATTGTTGTTCAAGACAGTGAGAACAACTGGTTAGGTATAATGTCAACCACGCAAGAACATTCCCAGTAATCCCAAAAAGATTCACGTAGAATACAGTGATCCACCATATCAAACACAGTGCTAAGATCTAACAGCAGCAGAACTGAAGTGGTGTCCGATCATTAACCGCTTTAGCGAGAGTTGTCTCAGTGGAATGATATGTTCTAAATGCAGACTGCAGTGGCTCAAATAGATTAGTAAGGTAGATCTCAGTAAGATGGTCCATGAGCTGAAACCACTTTTTCCAGAATTTTAGAACAAAATGATAAATTTGATATCAGCCTATAATTTTTCAATACACAAGGGTCAAGACTACATTTCTTAAGGGCACCTTCACACATAGTACGAAGTTTGGACGAAGTGCACACTTAGTGCGCATGACGCAGGAATCGCGTGCAAACTGTGTAGTTTCGTCCCTGCCTCTAAAGCATCGTACAACTGGTGCTACAACTATTTGTGGACACAAGCGTCTGAAAGACAATGTGTGTTGTGCAAACACATCGCACCCTCTCGCGGCAGGTGCCAGCCAAATTCCAGGTGACATGCACAAACATCTAACACCTCTCAGATGGCACTGAGAAAATGTGTGGCCAGTCGCACTCTTGGCATGACAGCAGACTGCAGACGACCAGTGTCTAACTGGGAGTGAAATTTGTGTAAGTTTCACACGACTGTGGAGTTGCCAAGATGTGGCGTGCTGTCCGCTCCCCCCACAACACGTGTGTGTGTGTGTGTGTGTGTGTGTGTGTGTGTGTGTGTGTGTGTGTGTGTGTGTGTGTGTGTGTGTGTGTGTGTGTGTGTGTGTGTGTGTGTGTGTGTGTGTCGTGCACTCCCCCGCTCCCACTCAACATGTACATGCGTGTGGTTTGCGCTAATCCCCCCCCGAAGGTGAGGCACATCTCATCTGATCACAGAACGACACTTTGGTCTGTGTGCCGAATGTACAGGGGAGTGGAAGTTGATGACATCTCTGGACCTGGACATCAGCTGCAGAACACACATCGTGTGTTGACGGATGCCTGCATGTGTGCGCGGTTGTTGTACTCACATCAAAAACATAAAAACATGTATCGCTTGTGACGGGCTCTAGAGCGCGCACACTGACAGGTCCAGCTGGACCAGAGCATCAGTTTATGTGGACACGCAGGAGGCGATCTGAACGTCACGTTTGTCTGACAGGACAGTGAGCGGCGCACCGCAGGACCATATGACAGGCCAACAGTACAACACATATGCCACGTTCAGTCACATATCAGTAGAAATACACTGCAGCAAACGCTGTTTGTTCAGTTATCACAGCACTTTTTTTTTTCTTTTTTTGAGAAAATACGTTTGTCTGCTTGTTGATTAGAGCCAGTTCACACCATTTTACAAGACAGTGATTATGGTGCAGTGGTAGAGTTGCCATCTGGTAATTAGGACAAGTGGGTTCAAATCTTGTGAATGTTGTATCTTTTTAACCAGGGTTATTTAACCATAGGGTTCTGTATTGCGCCCCCCCCCCCCCATCAACCCAGTGATATTCACTAATTATACAGCTGGTTTTTATTTCATTTTTCTCCAAATCAGCAGCGTGATGTGGTGCAATTTGTCCCATGGAACACAATGCGAGCATGAGCTGTTGTTCCTGCTCGACAGACACCATCACATGCACGAACCGTTACGCTGGCATCGTGCACATCTGCTCATCAGCGCAATGTTTTGTGGTGCGCTAATTTCGAACTGTTTCGCACTGTTTCGCTGTCATCCACACGTTCGTCCACACTTCGCACTATGTGTGAAGGGGCCATTAGCAGGCCCGGCGCCAGAAAAAAAATATTAAGGCGGCGATGAGTTTATCACAGGGAGCGGGGTCGCCCCCCCCCCCCCAAAAAAAAGTGCGCACCGGAGGGTACGTGCCTTGGGTGCGCTCCTAGAAAGCTCGTGTATTTAGGCTACACCGCTGTAAGAGACTGACTGAGTAATAGTAAAGCGTGATGACAGTATTTTTTAATTATTATTTGAACGTATAGACCCTCAGTCAAGTGTTCTCCTGCATACCACAAAACCAAACCAACAACTGATCTGAGAAACGACCCGAGACAGTAGATTAACCCCACATACAGCCCTCCATCACAAGCACAAACACAGCGCAATTGGGCATGACAGTCACACAATGTGTCAAAGATAAACCTTTCATGTAGATATACAGTGGTCCCTCCTTTATCACGGGAGTTATGTTCTAAAAATAGCCCGCAATAGGCGAAATCCGCGAAGTAGTCAGCATTATTTTGTACAATTATTATAGATGTTTTAAGGTTGTAAAACCCCTCACTACACACTTTATACACTTTTCTCAAACAGGCATTAACATTTTCTCACTTTTCTCTCGTGTGTAAACACTCTCAAAGTTCAAACCTTAGTAGAAAAATAAGACCAACCTGTTTTCAGGCCCAAACATTTGTTTGAGAAATAAAAATAGAATGTTTTTCTATAAATAATTATGATGGCTTTTAGAACTAATGAATTTAATTTTAACGATCAACCTACGAGACTGGACACATAAGAAATTATTAATAGTGACTGACCAGTATTTCACAGATCCTCTGATCACGCCTCTTCGTTGTGGCGCCACTCCGCTGAAGGCCTCGGTGCAGGTGTCTTTTTCCGAGTGAAGAACACAGTTATGGGTAGTTGTTGGCGCTCTTTTTTTCTTCTGGGCAAAAAGATTCTTATAAACAGACACGCAGAACATAATGTGCGTACTCTCCCTTCGCGGTGCCGCAACAGGTGTCCTGTCATCTCGACAGAACACCGGCCTGCTTGATGAGGATGCAGAGCACAATGTGCTGTTTTAAAAAAAAAAAAAAAGCATGCAAAATTGGACTAAAAAAATCCGCAAAACTGCGAGGCGCTATATTTTCCAGTATTTCTTTTTCTTTCTTTTTAATTTTTATTTTTGATAACTCTCACATCCGAGGGGGCGAGGTTGATGACGTGAGGGCCCCCAAACGCCCCCTCGTGGCGCCGGGTCCGGCCATTAGTAATGGTTTAATCACGGCACATTTGAAACACTTAAGAACAGATCCTGAGGTTAATGACAGATTAATAATTTCCAACACAGTAGGCCCAAGAGTGGGCCACAATTTTATTTTTTATCAGGTTGAATAAGCAGGATGTGCCTTTAGCAGACGTTACAAGTTTTGTCAATGACCACCATGAAAAAAAAAAAATTCCAATGAAGTTGGGACGTTGTGTAAAATGTAAATTAAAACAGAATACAATGATTTGTAAATCCTGTTAAACCTATATTCAGTTGAATATACCACAAAACAAGATATTTAATGTTCAAACTGATAAATTTTATTGTTTTTGTGTAAATATTTGCTTATTTTGAAATGAATGCCTGCATCACGTTTCAAAAAAGCTGGAACAGTGGTATGTTTACCACTGTGTTACATCACCTTTCCTTTTAACGACACTCAATAAGCGTTTGGGAACTGAGGACACTAATTGTTGAAACTTTGTAGGTAAAATTCTTTCCCATTCTTGCCTTATGTACGACTTCAGTTGTTCAACAGTCCGGGGTCTCTGTTGTCATATTTTGTGCTTCATAATGCGGCACACATTTTCAATGGGTGACAAGTCTGGATGGCAGGCAGGCCAGTCTAGTACCTGCACTCTTTTACTACGAAGCCACGCTGTTGTAACACGTGCAGAATGTGGCTTGGCATTGTCTTGCTGAAATAAGCAGGGACGTCCCTGAAAAAGACGTTGCTTGGATGGCAGCATGTGTTGCTCCAAAACCTGGACGTACCTTTCAGCACTGATGGTGCCATCACAGATGTGTAAGTTGTCCATGCCATGGGCACTAACACACCCCCATACCATCACAGATGCTGGCTTTTGAACTTTGTGCTGGTAACAGTCTGGATCGTCTTTTTCTTCTTTTGTCCGGAGGACACTATGTCCATGATTTCCAAAAACAATTTGAAATGTGGACTCATCAGACCACAGCACACTTTTCCACTTCGCATCTGTACATTTCAAATGAGCTCGGGCCCAGAGAAGGTGGCGGTGTTTCTGGATGTTGTTGATGTATGGCTTTCGCTTTGCATGGTAGAGTTTTAACTTGTAGATGTAGCGATGAACTGTGTTAACTGACAATGGTTTTCTGACGTGTTCCTGAGCCCACATGGTAAGATCCTTTACACAATGTTGGTTTTTAATGCAGTGCCGCCTGAGGGATCGAAGGTCATGGGCATTCAGTGTTCATTATGTGTAGAAAGTTCTCCAGATTCTCTGAATCTTCTGATTATATTATGGACTGCAGATGATGGAATCCCTAAATTCCTTGCAATTGAACATTGAGAAACATTGTTCTTAAACTGTTGGACTATTTTTTCACACAGTTGTTCCCAAAGTGGTGATCCTCGCCCCATCTTTGCTTGTAAACGGCTGAGCCTTTTGGGGATGCTCCTTTTATACCCAGTCATGACACTCAACTGTTTCCAATTAACCTGTTCACCTGTGGAATGTTCCAAACAGGTGTTCTTTGAGCATTCATCAACTTTCCCAGTCCTTTGTCCCAACTTTTTTGAAAAATGTTGCGGGCATCCATTTCAAAATGAGCAAATATTTGCACAAAAACAAAAAAGTCTATCAGTTTGAACATAAAATATCTTGTCTTTGTGGTGTATTCAGTTGAATATAGGTTGAAGAGGATTTGCAAATCACTGTATTCTGTTTTTATTTACATTTCACACAACGTCCCAATTTCATTGGAATTGGGGTTGTACTATCAAATTTGGTAAATCTAGTTAATGTATCAGCGATGGCATCCACCTCGATAACAGGGTCCAGTGGCTGAATTCAGGCATGTTAGGATATATTTAACCTAATGTCACCAGTTTTCTTCTCAAAATAATCTGAACAATCTTGGGCTATAAAAGGAGAGCGACTTACATCTGGTTGTCCATGAATAAGTGTTGCCACCGTGTCAAACAGGAGCTTTGAATTATACTTGTTTTTGTTGATCAAATCAGCCTAATAGGCTCACTTTGTAGCCAGTAGTGCGTGCTTATTGTCTAGAATAGCCTTGCGCCATGGGAGGTGGAATACTTCTAGTTTTAAACAATGCCATTTTCATTCTAGACCTCTAGCCTTATGCTTGAGGCCATGTAAGTAATCACTGAACCAAGGCGACTGTGCCTTTGGGGGAGGGGGAGGTGTGCTTTTAATATAGATGGAGCCATCATGTCGCATTTGGTTGTGAGCACTGAGTTTAAGCCATCCACATGACTGTCTACTGAATAGTCATGTTCCAAAAGTGATGCTAAGACATCAGGCAGTATGACTCCAAGTTCAATTGGACTTGAAGAGTTGATGTGTCGCCACAAGGTTCTTGTACCAGTAAACATGGCAACCAGACTGTAAACTTAATAAGTGAGTGATTGGAGACCACTGACCCAAGAGTCATGTGACAGTGATACTGTGAACGAGGACCAAATCCAGGGTATTTCCACTAAACTATGTTGAACCCTGAATGCATTGCTGGAATGCTAATACATCCATAATTTCCATAAATGATTTGCAAAGGGGGCCAGAAGGCTTATTTATATGAATGTTGAAGTCACCAACAATCAAAATGTCATCTGCATGTGTTGGGGAAAGTGTAATGCACGGACCCACAACAGGGGGCGTAAATGAACGGTCAATAGATAAACCAATAAATACAATTTATTGCGGCAAATGTGCACAACAGGTCGAATACTGCTTTTAACAATCAATCACAAAATACAACAGGTGACGTGTGGGCATGCCCGAAGGTAGGAGACACCTATCCAGAGAAGAGCCGGGGCCCACAAGGTTCCACCGCCAACGGAGACCTGCAGTATGCCTAAGCCGCCAAGTCCTGAGTCCCCAGGTGGCCTCTGCTTCCAGCTGTCAGATCCGGCACTGCTGGTAGGAACAAAAACAGGTTAATGGTGGGTGTGTAGACACCCAATAAACAGTCAGCAAACAGTCACAGTTTCTTCCTGAGGGAAAGATCCACCACTCCCAGAAACAGGAACGCTGAGAACGTGCAGTACCAATAGTACACTTAAGGTTCAGGAAAGTGAGGAGCAGGAAACGCCAACTCCCTCCAACCTCCACAAATCCCAGCTCCAAGCTGCGAGCATACAAAGGTTACGACTGCCAACTCAGTAGTGAATAATGTGTGAACGGCACAGAAACGGCTGAGAGGTTACCTGTGAGGTAAGCTGATATCTCAACAGAGATGTGGTGTCTCCTCCACGCTTTTATGGTGCAGTTGATGGTGATTGCTGACAGCTGTCAGTCCTGCATGGCTCCTGGATGGCAACTGCACCCTCAGGTGTGTGCAACCCGACAACAGGCAGGGCGCCCTCTGGCGTTGGCCAGCAGTACCTCATCTTCGGGTGGCCCACACAACAGGACCCCCCCTCAACGGGCACCTCCAGGGGTGTTGGGGTGTCGCTGGTAGAACTCGGCCAGGAGGGCCGGATCTAGGATGAAGCTCCTCTTCACCCAGGAGCGTTCTTCAGGTCCGTAACCTTCCCAGTCCACCAGATATTGGAGACCTCGACCCCTCCAGCGAACATCTAGGAGCCTGCGGACTGTCCACGCAGGCTTGCCATCGATGATGCGGGCAGGAGGCGGCGCTGGTCCGGGGGTGCAAAGGTCTGAGGTGTGATACAGTTTGAGCTTGGAGACATGAAAAACTGGATGGATCCGCAGTGAAGCTGGGAGTTTCAGCTTCACTGTGGCTGGACTGATGATTTTGTCAATCTTGAATGGTCCAATATATGTGTCCATCAGTTTGGGGACTCCGTGTTGAGCGGGATGTTCTTTGTAGACACCCAGACCTCCTTCCTGGGCTGATATTCTGGGGCCGGGGCGCGTCGTCAGTCTGCATGGCTCTTCACCCTTGTCCGGGCTTTCAGCAGGGCAGAGTGGGCTGTTCGCCACACCCGACGGCACCTTCTGAGGTGGGCCTGGACCGAGGGAACCCCGACCTCTCCCTCCACAGCCGGAAACAATGGGGAGAGGCCGGTTGCAGATGAGACTTGGATGTTATGAGTGTACTCGATCCAGGCCAGATGTTGACTCCAGGCTGTCGGGTGTGCGGATGTCACACATTGCAAGGCCTGTTCCAGCTCCTGATTGGCCCACTCTGCCTGTCCGTTGGTCTGAGGGTGGTACCCGGATGAAAGGTTCACGGTGGCCCCCAGTTCCCTACAGAAACTCCTTCAGACTTGCAAGGAGAACTGGGGACCACGGTCGGAGACAATGTTCGCAGGGATACCATGCAGACGTATGACGTCGTGGACCAGGAGGTCTGCAGTCTCCTGGGTCGTCGGGAGCTTCGGGATTGCCACGAAGTGGGCCGCCTTGGAGAACCAGTCCACTATCGTCAGGATGGTTGTCATTCCCTAGGACGCAGGGAGACCCGTGACGAAGTCCAGGCCGATGTGGGACCAGGGGCGACGAGGCACTGGCAGTGGTTGGAGGAGTCCCTTCTCTGGTTGGTGGACTGCCTTGCCCCTGGCACAGGTGGTACAGGCCCGGACATACTCCTGGACGTTGGCTTCCAAAGACGCCCACCAGAACCGCTGCCGGACGACTGCCATGGTCCTTCGCACCCCTGGATTGCAGTTGAGCTTAGAACCGTGACTGAAGTCCAAAACTGCAGTCCTAGCGTCTGGTGGGACGTACAAACGGTTTGATGGTCCACCGTCGGGGTCCGGGTGACACGTCAGGGTGACACGTCAGGGCCTTCCTGACGATGTTCTCCACGTCCCACGTCAGTGTGGCGACGATAGTGGACTCCGGGATGATGTTTTCTGGTGGATCCGACAGCTCCGTTTTGACTACTTCTTCATGCACCCGGGACAGTGCATCTGACCGCTGGTTCTTGGTCCCAGGGCGATAGGTGATCCTGAAGTCAAAACGTCCAAAAAATAGAAACCAACTTGCTTGCCTGGGGTTCAGACGCTTAGCGGTCCGAATATACTCCAGGTTCCGATGGTCAGTGAAAACCGTGAATGGAACCACAGCTCCCTCCAACAAGTGTCTCCACTCCTCCAGGGCCTCCTTCACCGCCAGGAGCTCCCGATTGCCGACTTCATAATTCCGCTCTGCCGGGGTCAACCTGTGGGAGAAATAGGCACAGGGGTGAAGAACCTTATCGGACTCCCCGCTCTGGGACAGCACGGCTCCTATCCCTGAGTCAGAGGCATCAACTTCCACAACAAACTGGCGGCTAGGATCGGGCTGCACCAGAACTGGCGCAGTAGAGAACCGGCGTTTCAACTCCCTAAACGCGGCTTTGCACCGATCTGACCAGGTGAAGGGAACTTTTGGGGAGGTCAGGGCTGTAAGGGGACGAACAACCTGACTATAGCCATTGATAAACCTCCGATAGAAATTAGCGAAGCCGAGGAACTGTTGCAGCTTCCTACGGTTTGCCGGTTGGGGCCAATCTCTCACCGCCGCTACCTTGGCCGGATCGGGTAGACGGAGTTGGAGGAGATGATGAACCCCAGAAAGGACAAAGAAGTACGGTGGAACTCGTACTTCTCACCCTTCACAAACAGCCGGTTCTCCAACAACCGCTGCAGGACCTGACATACATGCTTCACATGAGTCTCAGGATCCGGGGAGAAGATGAGGATATCATCTAGGTATATGAAGATGAACGGATGCAGGAAGTCCCGCAAGACGTCATTTACCAATGCTTGGAATTTCGCGGGGGCGTTAGTGAGGCCGAACGGCATGACCAGGTACTCAAAGTGACCTAACGGGGTGTTAAATGCTGTCTTCCATTCATCTCCCTTCCGGATCCGAACCAGGTGATGCGCATTCCTAAGATCCAATTTTGTAAAGATTTTGGCTCCATGCAGGGGCGTGAACACTGAATCCAACAGAGGCAACGGGTATCGGTTGCGAACCATAATCTTGTTCAGCCCTCTGTAATCAATGCATGGATGGAGTCCGCCGTCCTTCTTGCCCACGAAAAAGAAACCCGCACCTAACGGGGAGGAAGAGTTCCGGATCAACCCGGCAGCCAAACAGTCCCGGATGTAGGTCTCCATTGATTCGCGCTCGGGGCGTGAGAGGTTGTACAGCTTGCTGGATGGATACTCAGCGCCCGGGATCAAATCAATGGCACAATCATACGGTCGATGCGGAGGAAGCGTGAGTGCCAGATCTTTGCTGAAAATGTCAGCAAGATCGTGGTACTCAGCCGGCACGTCGCAAGATTGGGTGGGACTCGAATCTCCTCTTTAGCAGTCACACCGGGTGGAACCGAGGATGTTAAACACTCCCGGTGGCAGGTTTCGCTCCATTGAGCCACAACCCCAGATGGCCAATCGATCCGGGGATTGTGCTTACTAATCCATGGATAGTCCAAAATCACTCTGGAGGTAGAAGGTGTTACAAAGAACACAATCTCCTCCCTGTGGTTTCCAGACACAACCAGTGTTAAGGGCTGTGTCTGGTGAGTTATTAGTGGAAGAAGGGTGCCATCTAGTGCCCGTCCCTTCACTGGAGAAGTAAGGGCCACTAGAGGGAGGCCCACTTCCTTAGGCCATCTGCTATCCAGCAGATTCCCTTCTGACCCCGTGTCGATCAGTGCTGGGGCTTGAAGGGTTAATTCCCCACAGAGGATCACAACTGGGATTCATGCGGATTTTCGTGCATTACCCGCGTGTGTGTTATGGCCCACCCTTAGCCCAGTCTTTAAGGGCGAGCATTGGTGTTTAACCGCTTGGGGCATTGTTTCTGCAAATGCTCGTTAGAGCCGCAGAAAAAGCATTCTCCACGGGCCAGCCTCCTCTGTCTGTTTTCTAATTTCATTTTGGCCCTGCTCATGTCCATAGCTTCGTCAGCAGGGGGAGCTGTCGTTACACGGAACACTCTGGCTCTGGAACATGGGGAAGGCGGGGCTGCTTCGGATCGGGAAGGCAGAGGGGCGGTGCGTGCCCGGCCACGTCCTTCGTCTCACTCCCGTCGACGTTCTTCCAACCGGTTGTCTAAACGTATAACCAAGTCAATAAGCCCGTCTAAATCCCGCGGCTCGTCCCTACCCACCAGGTGCTCCTTCAGGACCGGAGGCAGTCCATTTAAGAAGGCAGCACGGAGCGCTACCGCATTCCAGCCGGCCCTTGCGGCCGTGACGCGGAAGTCGACTGCATACTCCGCAGCGCTCCAACACCCCTGTCGAATGGACAGCAGCATAGTGGAAGCAGATTCGCCTCGATTTGGGTGATCAAACACCTGTCTGAACTCCCTTACGAACCCAGTGTATGACATTAGGAGCCGTGAATTCTGCTCCCAAAGTGTCGTAGCCCAGGCGTGTGCCTCACCTCGAAGCAAATTGACGACAGCCACCTTGCTGGAGTTTGACGCATACATTATGGGCGCTGTGCGAAGACGAGCGAGCACTGCATTAGGAAGTCCGCGCACATCTCTACACAGCCTCCGTACGGCTCTGGGGGACTTATGTATGCTTCAGGGGATGGGGGGGTCCATTGAACGACCACTGATGGGTCCCTGTTCAGCAACAGGTCGGCAGGAGGAGAAGCAGCAGCCGCGCCCTGTGCACGTGCTTCCACCTCTGCGGTGAGAGCCTCCATCCTACGACTGAGTAGTACATTCTGCTCGGTTACCAAATCCAACCGAGCAGTGAAGGCGGCCAAGATTTGCTGCAACTCACCCATTATTCCTCCTGTGGAAGCCTGTGCACCTTGCATCTCCATTGACTGTTCAACGGGTGGGTTGTGCCCCTCGGGATCCATGACGTTACAAAAACACCAGGAGCAATAATACATTCTTAAATATTTTGACATTTTTGACAAACATATATATATATATATATATATATATATATATATATATATATATATAGTAGTGTTCAGAATCATAGTAGTGCTATGTGACTAAAAAGATTAATCCAGGTTTTTAGTATATTTCTTATTGTTACATGGGAAACAAGGTACCAGTAGATTCAGTAGATTCTCACAAATCCAACAAGACCAAGCATTCATGATATGCACACTCTTAAGGCTATGAAATTGGGCTATTAGTAAAAAAAAAAAAAAAAAAAAAAAGTAGAAAAGGGGGGTATTCACAATAATAGTAGCATCTGCTATTGATGCTACAAACTCAAAACTATTATGTTCAAACTGCTTTTTTAGCAATCCTGTGAATCACTAAACTAGTATTTAGTTGTATAACCACAGTTTTTCATGATTTCTTCACATCTGCGAGGCATTAATTTTGTTGGTTTGGAACCAAGATTTTGCTCGTTTACTAGTGTGCTTGGGGTCATTGTCTTGTTGATACACCCATTTCAAGGGCATGTCCTCTTAAGCATAAGGCAACATGACCTCTTCAAATATTTTGACATATCCAAACTGATCCATGATACCTGGTATGCGATATATAGGCCCAACACCATAGTAGGAGAAACATGCCCATATCATGATGCTTGCACCACCATGCTTCACTGTCTTCACTGTGAACTGTGGCTTGAATTCAGAGTTTGGGGGTCATCTCACAAACTGTCTGCGGCCCTTGGACCCAAAAAGAACAATTTTACTTTCATCAGTCCACAAAATATTCCTCCATTTCTCTTTAGGCCAGTTGCTGTGTTCTTTGACAAATTGTAACCTCTTCTGCACATCTTTTATTTAACAGAGGGACTTTGCAGGGGATTCTTGCAAATAAATTAGCTTCACACAGGTGTCTTCTAACTGTCACAGCACTTACAGGTAACTCCAGACTGTCTTTGATCATCCTGGAGCTGATCAATGGGTGAGTCTTTGCCATTCTGGTTATTCCTCTATCCATTTTGATGGTTGTTTTCCATTTTCTTCCACGCGTCTGTTTTTTTTTTTTTTTCTTCTTTTCCATTTTAAAGCAGTGGAGATCACTGTAGATGAACAGCCTATAATTTTTTGCACCTGCATATAAGCTTTCCCCTCTCCAATCATCTTTTTAATCAAACTATGCTGTTCTTCTGAACAATGTCTTGAACGTTCCATTTTCCTCAGGCTTTCAAAGAGAAAAGCATGTTCAACAGGTGCTGGCTTCATCCTTAAATAGGGGACACCTGATTCACACCTGTTTGTTCCACAAAATTGACAAACTCACTGACTGAATGCCACACTATTATCATTGTGAACACCCCCTTTTTTTTACTAATAGCCCAATTTCATAGCCTTAAGAGTGTTCATATCATGAATGCTTGATCTTGTTGTATTTGTGAGAATCTACTGAATCTACTGGTACCTTGTTTCCCATGTAACAATAAGAAATATACTAAAAACATGGATTAATCTTTTTAGTCACATAGCACTACTATTATTCTGAACACTACTGTATGTGATCAAATCTGTGGTGCAATCCATTATTGACTTCTGTGCAGCAGCTAAAAATGAAGAAGAAACATTCACTCACACGTGGACATCTTTTTGAAGATATGTCAGTGTGGATGCAAGCCGTTTTCAGTGGAGGCTTCATGTTCACTCGATCACGGTTTTTAAAGTCAACAAGAACAATCAGAAATTTCTGACAGATCCGGATCACCTCCAAAATTCAGTGGAGTCTTCCATGGCCTAATAAATTTGGTGAGAATCCGTGAAATATTTTTGAAGCAATCCTTCAAAGTGTATATAAAGTGAAAACCTGAGCAGAATCTGGAACTGGATCACCTCCAAAATTCAGTGGAGTCTTCCATGCCCTGATATCTATGTTTGGTGCAAATTTGGTGAGAATTCATGAAGTAGTTTTGATGTAATCCTTCAAAGCTTACATAAAGGGACATCTTGATCCAGAATCTGGATCCAGATCACCTCCAAAATTCAGTGGAGTCTTCCATGCCCTGATATCTATGTTTGGTGCAAATTTGGTGAGAATCTGTGAAGTTGTAATGCTTCAAAGCCTATATAAAGTGAAATGTTGATCCAGAATGCGAATCCGTGAAGTAGTTTTGAAGTCATCCTTCAAAGCCTATATCAAAGGAAATTTTAATATAGAATCTGGATCTGTATCACCTCCAAAATTCAGTGGAGTCTTCCATGCCCTAATATCTATCGGTTGTGCAAATTTGGAGAGAATCCATTAAGTAGTTTTGACATAATCCTTCAAAGCCTATATAAAGAGAAATTTTGATCCAGAATCTGGACTCAGATCTGGATTACTTCCAAAATTTAATGGCATCTTCAATGGCCTAATATGTATCCGTGGTGAAAATCTGGTGAGAATCCTTGTAGTAGTTTTGACGTAATCATTCAAAGCCTATAAAGTGAAACTTGAATCAGAATCCAGATCTGGATCCAGATCACCTCCAAAATTTAATGGTGTCTTCTGTGGCCTAATATATATCTGTGGTGAAAATCTGGTGAGAATCCTTGTAGTAGTTTTGATGTAATCATTCAAACCCTGTATAAAGTGAAACTTGATCCAGAATCGAGATTCGGTTCCAGATCCGGGTAGTTTTCACTTGCACACAAAGCCTTACAATAACTTGCACAATCTGTAAGTTAGAATAGGTCCTTAGTTCAATTAAGTTAGATATCACAGGCACTCCAGATAAGCTTAGTGTCGGGGTGGCTAGCGTGCCCATTAGCACCAGCTTAGCTCCACCAGCAAAAGACGATGGCTTTTGGACTGTTGTTCGGCAGAAGAAAACCAGTAAGGCTTGGTGCCCGGTTGTTGTGTGTTGTGGGACCCAGCTCACAGTCACTGCTAGCGAGTGTGAACCATTTTTCCTCTTTTGACATACATGTTGATAGCTTACATTAAATGTATTCCTGGGGCATCTGACATTGCCTCTCATCTTAGGGTGCTGACAATGCAAAATTACATACAAATGAAGGAACATGAAATCGGCAAACGTCACATAGGTATTCATATCTACACCAATTATATTAGGAGGTGACAATCAGAGGTCACAAAGATGGACATAGAGAGGACTTGTGACTTTGCCAGAAAGATGTGTCGGCATCAATTAATAATCTCTGGTCCCCTCCCCTCTCAGGGTAATGATGAGGCATTTAGCAAGATGACATCTTTGAACAAGTGGCTGGCACAGTTTTGCAAGCAGCAAGGTTTTACCCCTCGCTCACACTGCCTCTGGTGTTACAGTTGCGGGGTACAGATGTGGGACCTGCAGAGAATCCAAATCATTAAAAAGATACAAACCTCTCTCAGTGGCCACAGAGTTCTGTGGCTGCAGTTACCGAGACCCTGCGGCGCTGCGGATTTTTCCGCAAGAAGTCTATCCTTGCGGGCTGCCGGAGCGCTCCGCGTCAAAACAGTGAGCATAGTCTCTGGACCTTTTGCCGGAGTTGGCCGCAGCTCCACACAGCAGACAGGGGGGCTGTGTGAGTGGCCCGCTGCGGCATTTACCGAGCCCGCTGCGGCATTTACCGAGCCCGCTGTGGCATTTACCGAGCCCGCAGACTCGGTAAGCGCATCAGAGGCAGTGAGAGCAAGGCCTTAATCTTATTGATTACTGGGGTCACAATGGCTTGTTGATGCCGGACAGCCTTCACCCTACTGGGGAAGGTGGCGCCATATTATCTGTAGATATAGATAGAGTTCTATGGGAGTGTAGCATTAGGATTCTACAGCAGGCCATGGAGCAAGTGATTAGAGAGCCTGCAGGGTCTACTATTACTGTGGAAAAAAATTCTTGAAAGGGTAGTTGTAAAACAGATAACTGATCATCTGCAGAGGAATGGTCTATTTGAAGAGTTTCAGTCAGGTTTTAGAATTCATTATAGTACAGAAACAGCATTAGTGAAGGTTACAAATGATCTTCTTATGGCCTCGGACAGTGGACTCATCTCTGTGCTTGTTCTGTTAGACCTCAGTGCTGCTTTTGATACTGTTGACCATAAAATTTTATTACAGAGATGAGAGCATGCCATAGGTATTAAAGGCACTGCGCTGTGGTGGTTTGAATCATATTTGTCTAATAGATTACAATTTGTTCATGTAAATGGGGAATCTTCTTCACAGACTAAAGTTAATTATGGAGTTCCACAAGGTTCTGCGCTAGGACCAATTTTATTCACTTTATACATGCTTCCCTTAGGCAGTATTATTAGACGGTATTGCTTAAATTTTCATTGTTACGCAGATGATACCCAGCTTTATCTATCCATGAAGCCAGAGGACACACACCAATTAGCTAAACTGCAGGATTGTCTTACAGACATAAAGACATGGATGACCTCTAATTTCCTGCTTTTAAACTCAGATAAAACTGAAGTTATTGTACTTGGCCCCACAAATCTTAGAAACATGGTGTCTAACCAGATCCTTACTCTGGATGGCGTTACCCTGACCTCTAGTAATACTGTGAGAAATCTTGGAGTCATTTTTGATCAGGATATGTCATTCAATGCGCATATTAAGCAAATATGTAGGACTGCTTTTTTGCATTTGCGCAGTATCTCTAAAATTAGAAAGGTCCTGTCTCAGAGTGATGCTGAAAAATTAATTCATGCATTTATTTCCTCTAGGCTGGACTATTGTAATTCATTATTATCAGGTTGTCCTAAAAGTTCCCTGAAAAGCCTTCAGTTAATTCAAAATGCTGCAGCTAGAGTACTAACGTGGACTAGATGGAGAGCATATCTCACCCATATTGGCCTCTCTTCATTGGCTTCCTGTTAATTCTAGAATAGAATTAAAATTCTTCTTCTTACTTATAAGGTTTTGAATAATCAGGTCCCATCTTATCTTAGGGACCTCGTAGTACCATATCACCCCAATAGAGCGCTTCGCTCTCAGACTGCAGGCTTACTTGTAGTTCCTAGGGTTTGTAAGAGTAGAATGGGAGGCAGAGCCTTCAGCTTTCAGGCTCCTCTCCTGTGGAACCAGTTCCCAATTCAGATCAGGGAGACAGACACCCTCTCTACTTTTAAGATTAGGCTTAAAACTTTCCTTTTTGCTAAAGCTTATAGTTAGCGCTGGATTGGGTGACCCTGAACCATCCCTTAGTTATGCTGCTATAGACGTAGACTGCTGGGGGGGTTCCCATGATGCACTGTTTCTTTCTCTTTTTGCTCTGTATGCAACCACTCTGCATTTAATCACTAGTGATCGATCTCTGCTCCCCTCCACAGCATGTCTTTTTCCTGGTTCTCTCCCTCAGCCCCAAACAGTTCCAGCAGAAGACTGCCCCTCCCTGAGCCTGGTTCTGCTGGAGGTTTCTTCCTGTTAAAAGGGAGTTTTTCCTTCCCACTGTAGCCAAGTGCTTGCTCACAGGGGGTTGTTTTGACCGTTGGGGTTTTACATAATTATTGTATGGCCTTGCCTTACAATATAAAGCGCCTTGGGGCAACTGTTTGTTGTGATTTGGCGCTATATAAAAAAATTGATTGAGTGATTGATTGATTGGAGGTGGAGTCCATTAGCTTAGCGGAGAAACTAGCGCTTGAAATCCACTATGGTAACAGTGTAGTCTATGTGCCAGGAAAGGAAATTTTTCATGTTGAGACTGCTGTTCTGCAACATACGTATAAAGAGTGCAGAAGGTCATATGTTGCAAATTTAGTGTCTGTTACTACACTGGATAACACAATAACTGAGGGTGCCTTACTGGCTGTTTGTGCAAAGTATTCCAGTATTCCATGTCTGCTGCCTTCAGCCCGTGTGGAAATTCACAAACCCAAACCAACCTAATCTAAGGCATTTTGCATATATTACATGGGAAACATCCCCAAATCCAGTCAAAATGCCAACCCTAGTGAGGTCTTTAGTTGAGGTCTCATGAATATAAGGTCACTGTCCTCAAAATCATTGTTGAAAAATTATCTAATTATGTAACACCACCTAGATATGATTGGTTTATGTGAAGCCTGGCTGAGACCTACTGTCCACCTGCATTCACATTTAGTCATGTCCCTTACGATACAAAGCAAGGCAGAGGTGTTACTTTAATTCATAAATCTGGGTTTAGGTTAATATCTCTTGGGCGTCAAAAATATAAATAATTTGAAAATGTGACTCTCTACTCTGCTGAGGATGCCAGGCGTAGTCAAGGTTAAAAGGATAAAATTCAATATGTTACTCTGTTATGGTTTAAAAGTCCCCTGGACACATATTCTGACTTCTTAGATGGATTTGGTGAGTTTGTCTCGAACTTGGCAACTCGTGCAGAAAACATTTTGATTGTTGGCGACTCCAGCATTCATGTAAACAAGCCTTCTGAGCCCCTCTGCAAATTATTCATGGACATTATAGATATATTATGATTCCAGGTTCAAAATGCTAATGCCAGAATTTTAACAAGAAGCAGAGAGTTTGAAACAATGCCGATTTTGGGCTCGTCACTGGCTGCCTGTCTCTGTGACGCCCTTCTTGACAGGGACCCTGTTGTGTGGGCCGCTGAAGAGGAGGTACTGCTGGCCCATCACCACCAGATGGCGCCCTGCTTGGAGTGCGGGCTTCAAGCACGAGAGGGCGTCAGAACTACTGGAGTGACAGCTGTCACACATCATCAACACCAGCTGTCACTCATCAACTTCATCCTCCATAAAAGCCGGACTGCAACTCCACCTCCCCGCTGAGAAATCAGCTACCATTCAGGTAATTTTCTCTGCTGTGATTATTCATTGTTGTAAACAGTGGTCTGTGTGCAGCCATGTTCCTGCGGGGTCTACTGAAGGCTGTATTGGCGGACAGTGAGAGGACGACGGTCTTCGTCTCTCACTCCATCCAGGAAGGAGACCTACAGGAGCTGCACGGGTGATTCTGTATCTGGAGGTGGAGGTTTTCCCTCCTGGAGGACTATGCACTGTAAGATTGCTGGGTGTGTATTCACACACCCACCACTAACTGTTTCTGTTTCTGCCAGCAGTACCGGGTCTGACTGCTGAAGACGGTGGCTTATCCATTGTCCGTTCATTAACACCCCCTGTTGTGGGTCCATGTCACGACACCTTCCCAACAGGATTTCTCGGCCAGCGTCATGGATCCCGAGGGGCGTCAACCATTGCTTGAACAGCCAATGGAAGAGCGAGGTGAACAGGTGTCAGCAGGAGGCGTGTTAGGTGAGCTGCAGCAAATCTTGACCGCTTTCACTGCTCGGTTGGACTTAGTCATTGAGCGGAATGTGATTCTCAATCGGAGGATGGAGGCTCTCACCGCCCTGGTGGAAGCGCAGGCTCAGTGCGCTGCTGCAGCACTTCCCCCTGCTGACCGGAGGCCTGAAACAGACATTCCGCTGGTCGTTCAACGAACCCCCCCACCGTCCCCTGAAGCATACATAAGCCCTCCAGAGCTGTACGGAGGCTGTGTCGAGACGTGCGTGGACTTCTTAATGCAGTGCTCGCTCGTCTTTTCACAGCGTCCCGTCATGTACGCGTCAGATGCTAGCCGGGTGGCTTACGTAATAAATTTGCTTCGAGGAGAGGCACGCGCCTGGGCTACGGCACTCTGGGAGCAGAATTCACGGCTCCTAATGTCATACGCTGGGTTTGTGAGGGAGTTCAGACAAGTGTTCGACCACCCTCATAGAGGCGAGACCGCTTCAAGCGTGCTGCTGTCAATAAGACAGGGGTGCCGGAGCGCAGCTAAGTATGCAGTCGACGTCCGCATCGTGGCAGCGCGAGCCGGCTGGAATGCTGTTGCGCTCTGCGCCTCCTTTGTAAACGGACTGTCTCTAGTCCTTAAGGAGCACCTGGTGGCGAAGGACGAGCCACGGAATTTAGACGGGCTTATCGACCTGGTTATACGGTTGGACAACTGATTAGCAGAACACCGACGGGAGCGAGACGAAGGGCGTGGTCAGGCACAAGCCGTCCCTCTTCCTCCCACGTGACGACAGCTCCCCCTGCTGCCGTTGCTATGGAGACAAGCAGGGCCAAAAGGCGATCAGATCAGAGACAGAGGAGGCTGGTCCGTGGGGAGTGTTTTCTCTGCAGCTCAGCTGAGCACACGCAGAGAGACTGCCCCAAACGGTCAAAACAGCAGCACCCGTCCTTAGAGACTGGGCTAAGGGTGGGTCACAATACCCACACGGGGAAACCCCGTAAATCTGCATGAATCCCAGTCACGATCCTAAGTGAGGATTTAACCCTTCACGCCCCAGCACTAGTAGACACGGGGTCGGAAGGGAATCTGCTGGACAGCAGATGGGCAAAGGAAGTAGGGCTCCCTCTGGTGGCTCTGCCTTCACCTTTGAAGGTACGGGCACTAGATGGCACCCTTCTTCCATTAATCACACACCAGACACAGCCCGTGACATTGGTTGTGTCTGGGAATCACAGGGAGGAGATCGTGTTTGATGTAACACCTTCTACCTCCCGAGTGATTTTAGGGTTTCCATGGATGGTGAAGCACAATCCCCGGATTGATTGGCCGTCTGGGGTTGTGACGCAGTGGAGCGAAACCTGCCACCGGGAATGTTTAGGATCCTCGGTTCCACCCGGTGTGACAGCTAATGAGGAGGTCAAAGTCCCCCCCAATCTGACGGTGGTGCCGGAGGAGTACCATGATCTTGCTGACGTCTTCAGCAAAGATCTGGCACTCACTCTTCCCCCACACTGACCGTACGTTTGCGCCATCGATTTGATCCCGGGCGCTGAGTACCCGTCCAGCAGGCTGTACAACCTCTCACGCCCGGAACGCGAATCAATGGAGACCTACATCCGGGACTCCATAGCTGCCGGATTGATCCGGAACTCCACCTCCCCGATGGGTGCAGGTTTCTTTTTTGTGGGTAAGAAGGACGGCGGACTCCGTCCATGCATCGATTACAGAGGGCTGAACGAGATTACGGTTCGTAATCGATTCCCATTACCTCTGTTGGATTCGGTGTTCACGCCCCTGCATGGAGCCCAAGTATTCACCAAACTCGATCTTAGGAATGCGTACCACCTGGTTCGGATCCGGAAGGGAGACGAGTGGAAGACGGCATTTAACACCCCCTTAGGTCACTTTGAGTACCTGTTCATGCCATTCGGCCTCACTAACGACCCGTGACGTTCCAAGCATTGGTTAATGACGTCTTGCGGGACTTCCAGCACCGGTTTGTCTTCGTATATCTAGACGATATACTCATCTTTTCTCCGGACCCTGAGACTCATGTCCGGCATGTACGTCAGGTCCTGCAGCGGTTATTGGAGAACCGGCTGTTTGTGAAGGGCGAGAAGTGCGAGTTCCACCGTACTTCTTTGTCCTTCCTGGGGTTCATCATCTACTCCAACTCCGTCGCACCTGATCCGGCCAAGGTTGCGGCGGTGAGAGATTGGCCCCAACCAACAAGCCGTAGGAAGCTGCAACAGTTCCTCGGTTTTGCAAATTTCTACAGGAGGTTTATTAAGGGTTACAGTCAGGTAGCAAGCCCCCTGACTGCCCTGACCTCCACTAAAGTCCCCTTCACCTAGTCGGATCGGTGCGAGGCCGCGTTTAGGGAGTTGAAACGCCAGTTCTCGTCTGCCCCAGTTCTGGTGCAGCCTGATCCTAATCGCCAGTTCATAGTTGAAGTGGTTGCCTCTGACTCAGGGATAGGAGCCGTGCTGTCCCAGAGCAGGGAGTCCGATAAGGTTCTCCACCCTTGTGCCTATTTTTCCCCCAGGTTGACCCCGGCTGAGAGGAATTATGATGTAGGCAATTGGGAACTCCTGGCGGTGAAGGAGGCTCTTGAAGAGTGGAGACACCTGTTGGAGGGAGCGACGGTGCCCTTCACGGTTTTCACGGACCATCGGAACCTGGAGTACATCCGGACCCCCAAGCGGCTGAACCCCAGGCAAGCCCACTGGTCACTGTTCTTTGGGCGCTTTGACTTCCAGATTACATAATGCCCCGGGACCAAGAACCAACAATCGGATGCCCTGTCCCGGGTGCACAAAGAGGAAGCCAAGGCCGAGTTGTGGGACCCAACAGAGACCATCATCCCCGAATCCACTGTCGTGGCCACCCTCACCTGGGACTTGGAGAAGACCGTCTGGGAGGTCCTGACATGGAACCCAGACCCGGGGAATGGCCCGAGGAACAAATTGTACATCCCACCAGAGGCCAGAGCTGCGGTTTTGGACTTCTGTCATGGTTCCAAGCTCTCCTGTCATCCTGGGGCGTGCAGAACCATGGCAGTGGTCCAGCAGCGCTTCTGGTGGGCGTCTATGGAGGCCGACGTCCGGGATTACGTCCAGGCCTGCACCACCTGTGCCAGGGGCAAGGCCGACCACAAGAGGACTTCGGGACTCCTCCAGCCCCTACCGGTGCCTCACCGCCCCTGGTCCCACATCGGCCTGGACTTTATCACGGGCCTCCCGCCATCCCAGGGCAACACCACCATCCTCACGATAGTGGACTGGTTCTCCAAGGCGGCCCACTTCGTGGCCCTCCCGAAGCTCCTGATGGCCCAGGAGACGGCAGACCTCCTGGTCCACCATGTCGTGCATCTGCATGGGATACCAGCGGACATCATCTCGGATCGTGGTCCTCAGTTCTCTTCCCAAGTCTGGAGGAGTTTCTGCAGGGAACTGGGGGCCACCGTGAGTCTCTCATCCGGGTATCACCCTCAGACAAATGGACAGGCAGAGCGGGCTAACCAGGAGCTGGAGCAGGCCCTCCGCTGCATGACCTCCGCTCACCCGACTGCCTGGAGCAACCATCTGGCCTGGGGGAGGTCGGTGTGCCCTATTGAAGGCTGGACTGGCGGACAGTGAGAGGACGACGGTCTTCGTCTCTCACTCCATCCAGGAAGGAGACCTACAGGAGCTGTACGGGTGATTCTGTATCTGGAGGTGGAGGTTTTCCCTCCTGGAGGACTAAGCACTGTAAGATTGCTTGATTGATTGTATTCACACACCCACCACTAACTGTTTCTGTTTCTGCCAGCAGTACCGGGTCTGAATGCTGAAGACAGTGGCCACCTGGGGCACAGGGCTTGGCGGCTCCGGTGTTCTTCAGATCCGTTGGTGGTGGAAGCTGTGTGGGATCCGACTCTTCTCTCGCCAGACGTCTTCTATCTTCGAGCCTGCCCACACGTCACCTTGTGTATAATTGACAATCACAGTATTGTTATTGTCTGTATTTCGTTGTGCGATTCACAACATTAAATTGTTACTTTTGGCTTATCCATTGTCCGTTCATTAACGCCCCCTGTTGTGGGTCCGTGTCACGACACCTTCCCAACAGACCCTGTGTGTCAATAGGCAGAGCAGGCCTGTAGTAGTTATGTACTATATGTTGTATTTGTCAAGTTACTGTGTTGTAGTTTTATTGTGCTAAAAGAAATTCTGCATTATGCAATACACAAATCTAATCCTAAAAAAACCCCAGTATATGTTAACATAATATGTTAAAATGTATTTAAAACAGCATCATTATTTTTTTGTTGTTTATATTGTTGTTTATATACTTTATATATAATATCCGCTGTAACTTCATTGTCTTTTTCTGGGTCATTAAGAATGTTTCTTACACCAACAACTAAATATGCTACTACACCCTCCCCAAAATCCTGATAATGAAAACTGTAAGTAAATATTTGTCACACAATCTGTGTTTTAACTTTTAATATGCATATGTCGCGGACATGAATGAGTGAAGCTCGTCAGCATCTCACCATGTCATTTAAGTCCTTCAGACTTTATTTTGAGTATTCGCATGGCAAAAACCTTTCAGCTTCTGGGACATCCCCCCCGAACCCCCGCCTTTTTAAGCATTTTTCTTTATTTGCCTCTCACATGTCAGGAAAAGCTCCACGCCATCTAACCATGTCCTTTAAAATCAAATCAATTTTATTTATATAGCACCAAATCACAACAAACAGTTGCCCCAAGGCGCTTTATATTGTAAGGCAAAAGCCATACAATAATTACAGAAAAACCCCAACGGTCAAAACGACCCCCTATGAGCAAGCACTTGGCGACAATGGGAAGGAAAAACTCCTTTTTAACAGGAAGAAACCTCCAGCAGAACCAGGCTCAGGGAGGGGCAGTCTTCTGCTGGGACTGGTTGGGGCTGAGGGAGAGAACCAGGAAAAAGACATGCTGTGGAGGGGAGCAGAGATCAATCACTAATGATTAAATGCAGAGTGGTGCATACAGAGCAAAAAGAGAAAGAAACAGTGCATCATGGGAACCCCCCAGCAGTCTACGTCTATAGCAGCATAACTAAGGGATGGTTCAGGGTCACCTGATCCAGCCCTAACTATAAGCTTTAGCAAAAAGGAAAGTTTTAAGCCTAATCTTAAAAGTAGAGAGGGTGTCTGTCTCCCTGATCTGAATTGGGTGCTGGTTCCACAGGAGAGGAGCCTGAAAGCTGAAGGCTCTGCCTCCCATTCTACTCTTACAAACCCTAGGAACTACAAGTAAGCCTGCAGTCTGAGAGCGAAGCGCTCTGTTGGGGTGATATGGTACTATGAGGTCCCTAAGATAAGATGGGACCTGATTATTCAAAACCTTATAAGTAAGAAGAAGAATTTTAAATTATATTCTAGAATTAACAGGAAGCCAATGAAGAGAGGCCAATATGGGTGAGATATGCTCTCTCTTCTAGTCCCCGTCAGTACTCTAGCTGCAGCATTTTGAATTAACTGAAGGCTTTTCAGGGAACTTTTAGGACAACCTGATAATAATGAATTACAATAGTCCAGCCTAGAGGAAATAAATGCATGAATTAATTTTTCAGCATCACTCTGAGACAAGACCTTTCTAATTTTAGAGATATTGCGCAAATGCAAAAAAAGCAGTCCTACATATTTGTTTAATATGCGCATTGAATGACATATCCTGATCAAAAGTGACTCCAAGATTTCTCACAGTATTACTAGAGGTCAGGGTAATGCCATCCAGATTAAGGATCTGGTTAGACACCATGTTTAAAAGCAGGACATTAGAGGTCATCCATGTCTTTATGTCTGAAAGACAATCCTGCAGTTTAGCTAATTGGTGTGTGTCCTCTGGCTTCATGGATAGATAAAGCTGGGTATCATCTGCGTAACAATGAAACTTTAAGCAATGCTGTCTAATAATACTGCCTAAAGGAAACATGTATAAAGTGAATAAAATTGGTCCTAGCACAGAACCTTGTGGAACTCCATAATTAACCTTAGTCTGTGAAGAAGATTCCCCATTTACATGAACAAATTGTAATCTATTAGATAAATATGATTCAAACCACCGCAGCGCAGTGCCTTTAATACCTATGGCATGCTCTAATCTCTGTAATAAAATTTTATGGTCAACAGTATCAAAAGCAGCACTGAGGTCTAACAGAACAAGCACAGAGATGAGTCCACTGTCTGAGGCCATAAGAAGATCATTTGTAACCTTCACTAATGCTGTTTCTGTACTATGATGGATTCTAAAACCTGACTGAAACTCTTCAAATAGACCATTCCTCTGCAGATGATCAGTTAACTGTTTTACAACTACCCTTTCAAGAATTTTTGAGAGAAAAGGAAGGTTGGAGATTGGCCTATAATTAGCTAAGATAGCTGGGTCAAGTGATCGCTTTTTAACTAATGGTTTAATTACTGCCACCTTAAAAGCCTGTGGTACATAGCCAACTAATAAAGACAGATTGATCATATTTAAGATCGAAGCATTAATTAATGGTAGGGCTTCCTTGAGCAGCCTGGTAGGAATGGGGTCTAATAGACATGTTGATGGTTTGGAGGAAGTGACTAATGAAAATAATTCAGACAGAACAATCAGAGAGAAAGAGTCTAACCAAATACCAGCATTACTGAAAGCAGCCACAGATAACGATATGTCTTTGGGATGGTTATGAGTAATTTTTTCTCTAATAGTTAAAATTTTATTAGCAAAGAAAGCAATGGCAATGCCGATTACACGGCATTGCCTTACTCATTAACCATGACAGACAGATGAGGGGTTTGAGAGTCTGGTAGCAGTTGTCTTGCAAATATTCCTGTAGGTCAGGGCAGCACACAAACCAATCAGCGCCAAACCTGCCACCATAAAAGCGAATAGAAATGAATCCTCAATGTCTTCCACAGAGAGTGGAGCCAAGCATGCCACACTCCATTTCTCTCAGGCGTCGAGAGCATAGCCCGCTGGTTAGGTTCCATCAGGGCACGCAGGGTCCCCAGTCCTGATTTCCTTGTCGAAAAAATGGTGTCAATACCATTGCAAGACCAGCTGATCAATTCCATGGTTAATCCAAATCTTAATTTGAAGAATTCACAATCTGGTGAAGCTGGGACTTTGAAGGTCAGAACAGACAGAGAACAGAAAGGAGGAGAGGAGAGGGGAGGAATGCGACTGTCCTTGCCACAGTCCCAAGCTGACAAGGTTTTGTTATTAACTTACAAAAATATTCATGAACGAGTGACTCCCTATCGAGTTGATCTAATTATACCTTACATACCAGCCCATGTTCTGCTTTCTCAGGATGCATGACTACTATGTCTCAAAGGTGGAACAGAAGTCAGGAGGCCACAAAGCCTTTTCTTATTATGCACCTGTTCAACAGAACAATCTGCCTGTGGACATAAAACAGTCAGATTCTCTGGATTCATTCAAGTTCAGATTAAAGGCTCATCTATTCTCCCTCTCATACAGCTAACATACCAGAAGAGTATGGAACTATGTTTCCTCTCATTTTAGTTCATATTATTAGCAATGGAGTAGGTCACAGCCTCACTATATTGAAATTCTGGGTCTGTTAATGAAGCACAGGGCTAGCTGCCAGTGACCACTTTGGTAATCTCTCTGCTTCCTTGTTAATTTACTGCTGGTGAATAGGTGCCGTCTCTTAGGTGCCGTTATTTCCAGCCAACTGATTCTGCTCTCTTTCTCCCTGTCCAAGGCACTGATGAACACCTTAATCGATGCTGGCCCTGCACCCTACGATGTCAGACTGACCTGGGGATGCCCTACCTATTCAAGACTATGATGCAGAGGTTAAGAATAAGGATGGACAGTTTTATCTCAATAACGGACTGTGTTTTTGTTGCTTATCTGTTTTCTGTTTCTTCTGATTTTTTTCCTCATCTTTTGTAAAAACCTTGCATGTTAGAATGGCCCAAGCATTGGGTCACCCCCCTGGTTCTTGTCTCCATAAGTTTCAACCTGACTCCAGAAAAGGAAAAGACAGTGCAGGTTTCTTTGTACCCACCAACTCCACCGGGTGCCTCATGTACAAACAAAGCGTGCGTACGCACAAAAACGTAGTGTACGTCTGTCTCCACACTCACATTTAGGTGTATCAAAAGTGAAATGACCGTGGAAATGTGGTGTGTCATGCAAAATCCTGGCTGGCGTACTCACATTTCTACACCTATTGTGCCACCTCCAACACATACAGGTGACTCAGGGAACCGTTAATAGTGTGAAAACAATAAGTCATCAGAGTGAACATTTAACATTTAAGGACCTTGCAAATGGTGCAATCTGACATGAGCTTGTATTCAGGGAATGTGAGGATTTACTTGCAAATGATGATAATTGGCTCATAAACCAATTTTGATTGCCAAGGCCACCGTTACAGGAGTTACGCACAGAACTGCTGCTGTCCCAGAGTGCAATGCGGCGAGGTGCCAGTACGTTGTCTGTGCGCACACAGGTGCCCCCTTTAACATCAGTGACAGCTTGGAGTCTTTTGTAGTAGTTGTTGGTGAGGTTCTCTGATGGTAAAGCTGCCACTGACCATGTCTTGGACTTTATTTACAACAATTACGAAGAAATGCAAACAGTATGGCACTCTATGGTAAATCTGTGTAGACAGTTCTCAAAAACTGAGTGACTGTGCAAGAAGGAGAAGAGTGAGGGAAGCCACCAAGACACCAAGAAGAAGTTATAGGCTTATGTGGCTGTGATTGGAGAAATTGTGCACAGTGCATGCTTTGCATTTTGTATCACCAGGTAAAAAGCTTCATGGTGAAAAAAAAACCTGAAGGTTAAGCTACAAACTACAAATTGCCATAAGGTACATTTGAGATGCAAGCCTAGGTTTGATCCATTTTGGCGAAAGGAAATCCTTCTCCGCTCCACTTCACTATGAAGCTAATTAAGAACAGAGGTATGTAAACTTTAAACAAAATTAGGCAGGTGCATAAATTTGGGCATCCTTGTCATTTTATTGATTTGAATACATTTAGCACTAATTACTGGAACACAGAATTGGTTTGGTAAGCTCATTGACCCTTGACCACCTTACAGGTCAATCTAATCATGAGAAAGGGTATTTAAGGAGGCCATTTACAAATGTTTCTCCTCTTTTAATGAGTGGCAACATGGGAGCCTCTAAACAACTCTCAAATAACCTGAAAACAAAGATTGTTCAACATCATAGTTTAGGGGAAGGATACAAAAATCTATCTGAGAGATTTTAGCTGTCAGTTTACACTGTGAGGAACATAGTGAGGAAATGGAAGACCACAGGCACAGTGCTAGTTAAGGCCCCAAGTGGCAGGCCAAGAAAAATCTCAGATAAGCTGAAGCGAAGGATGGTGAGAACAGTCATAGTCAATCCACAGACCTGCTCCAAAGACCTACAACATGATCTTGCTGCCTATAGTGTGCATCGTTCAACTATAGAGCACACTTTGCACAAGGAGATGCTGTATGATGCTGTAATGCAGAGGAAGCCTTTTCTGTGTACATGCCACAAACAGAGTCGCTTGAGGTATGCTAAAGCACATTTGGACAAGCCAGCTTCAATTTTGAAGGTGCTATGGACTGATGAAACTAAAATTGAGTTATTTGGACGTAACAAGGGGTGGTATGCATGGCTGAAAAACAGCACAGCATTCCAAGAAAAACGCTTGCTACCTCCAGTAAAATTTGGAGGTGGTTCCAGTATGCTGTGTGGCTGTGTGGCCAGTGCAGGTACTGGGAATCTTGTTAAAGTTGAGGGTCGCATGGATTCCAGTCAATATCAGCAGATTCTTGAGAAAAATATTCATGAATCAGTCAATCAATCAATCAACTTTTTTCTTGTATAGCGCCAAATCACAACAAACAGTTGCCCCAAGGCGCTCCACATTGCAAGGCAAGGCCATACAATAATTATGAAACACAGTCTACGTCTAAAGCAACATAACCAAGGGATGGTCCAGGGTCACCCGATCCAGCCCTAACTATAAGCCTTAGCGAAAAGGAAAGTTTTAAGCCTAATCTTAAAAGTAGAGAGGGTATCTGTCTCCCTGATCTGAATTGGGAGCTGGTTCCACAGGAGAGGAGCCTGAAAGCTGAAGGCTCTGCCTCCCATTCTACTCTTACAAACCCTAGGAACTACAAGTAAGCCCGCAGTCTGAGAGCGAAGCGCTCTAATGGGGTAATATGGTACTACGAGGTCCCTAAGATAAGATGGGACCTGATTATTCAAAACCTTATAAGTAAGAAGAAGAATTTTAAATTCTATTCTAGCATTAACAGGAAGCCAATGAAGGGAGGCCAACACGGGTGAGATATGCTCTCTCCTGCTAGTCCCCGTCAGTACTCTAGCTGCAGCATTCTGAACCAACTGAAGGCTTTTTAGGGAACTTTTAGGACAACCTGATAATAATGAATTACAATAGTCCAGCCTAGAGGAAATAAATGCATGAATTAGTTTTTCAGCATCACTCTGAGACAAGACCTTTCTGATTTTAGAGATATTGCGTAAATGCAAAAAGGCAGTCCTACATATTTGTTTAATATGCGCTTTGAATGACATATCCTGATCAAAAATAACTCCAAGATTTCTCACAGTATTACTAGAGATCAGGGAAATGCCATCCAGAGTAACGATCTGGTTAGACACCATGCTTCTAAGATTTGTGGGGCCAAGTACAATAACTTCAGTTTTATCTGAGTTTAAAAGCAGGAAATTAGAGGTCATCCATGTCTTTATGTCTGTAAGACAATCCTGCAGTTTAGCTAATTGGTGCGTATCCTCTGGCTTCATGGATAGATAAAGCTGGGTATCATCTGCGTAACAATGAAAATTTAAGCAATACCGTCTAATAATACTGCCCAAGGGAAGCATGTATAAAGTGAATAAAATTGGTCCTAGCACAGAACCTTGTGGAACTCCATAATTAACTTTAGTCTGTGAAGAAGGATTCCCCATTTACATGAACAAACTGTAATCTATTAGACAAATATGATTCAAACCACCGCAGCGCAATGCCTTTAATACCTATGACATGCTCTAATCTCTGTAATAAAATTTTATGGTCAACAGTATCAAAAGCAGCACTGAGGTCCAACAGAACAAGCACAGAGATAAGTCCACTGTCCGAAGCCATAAGAAGATCATTTGTAACCTTCACTAATGCTGTTTCTGTACTATGATGAATTCTAAAACCTGACTGAAACTCTTCAAATAGACCATTCCTCTGCAGGTGATCAGTTAGCTGTTTTACAACTACCCTCTCAAGAATCTTTGAGAGAAAAGGAAGGTTGGAGATTGGCCTATAATTAGCTAAGATAGCTGGGTCAAGTGATGGCTTTTTAAGTAATGGTTTAATTACTGCCACCTTAAAGGCCTGTGGTACATAACCAACTAACAAAGATAGATTGATCATATTTAAGATTGAAGCATTAAATAATGGTAGGACTTCCTTGAGCAGCCTGGCAGGAATGGGGTCTAATAAGCATGTTGATGGTTTGGATGAAGTAACTAATGAAAATAACTCAGACAGAACAATCGGAGAGAAAGAGTCTAACCAAATACCGGCATCACTGAAAGCAGCCAAAGATAACGATACATCTTTGGGATGGTTATGAGTAATTTTTTCTCTAATAGTCAAAATTTTGTTAGCAAAGAAAGTCATGAAGTCATTACTAGTTAAAGTTAATGGAATACTCAGCTCAATAGAGCTCTGACTCTTTGTCAGCCTGGCTACAGTGCTGAAAAGAAACCTGGGGTTGTTCTTATTTTCTTCAATTAGAAAATAAGATAGATAAGATACTTATAGTGGGCGATTTTAACATCCACACAGATGCTGAGAATGACAGCCTCAACACTGCATTTAATCTATTATTAGACTCTATTGGCTTTGCTCAAAAAGTAAATGAGTCCACCCACCACTTTAATCATATCTTAGATCTTGTTTTGACTTATGGTATGGAAATAGAAGACTTAACAGTATTCCCTGAAAACTCCCTTCTGTCTGATCATTTTTTAATAACATTTACATTTACCCTGATGGACTACCCTGCAGTGGGGAATAAGTTTCATTACACTAGAAGTCTTTCAGAAAGCGCTGTAACTAGGTTTAAGGATATGATTCCTTCTTTATGTTCTCTATTGTCATATACCAACACAGAGCAGAGTAGCTACCTAAACTCTGTAAGGGAGTTAGAGTATCTCGTCAATAGTTTTACATCCTCATTGAAGACAACTTTGGATGCTGTAGCTCCTCTGAAAAAGAGAGCTTTAAATCAGAAGTGTCTGACTCCGTGGTATAACTCACAAACTCGTAGCTTAAAGCAGATAACCCGTAAGTTGGAGAGGAAATGGCGTCTCACTAATTTAGAAGATCTTCACTTAGCCTGGAAAAAGAGTTTGTTGCTCTATAAAAAAAGCCCTCCGTAAAGCTAGGACATCTTTCTACTCATCACTAATTGAAGAAAATAAGAACAACCCCAGGTTTCTTTTCAGCACTGTAGCCAGGCTGACAAAGAGTCAGAGCTCTATTGAGCTGAGTATTCCATTAACTTTAACTAGTAATGACTTCATGACTTTCTTTGCTAACAAAATTTTGACTATTAGAGAAAAAATTACTCATAACCATCCCAAAGATGTATCGTTATCTTTGGCTGCTTTCAGTGATGCCGGTATTTGGTTAGACTGTTTCTCTTCGATTGTTCTGTCTGAGTTATTTTCATTAGTTACTTCATCCAAACCATCAACATGTTTGTTAGACCCCATTCCTGCCAGGCTGCTCAAGGAAGTCCTACCATTATTTAATGCTTCAATCTTAAATATGATCAACTTATCTTTG
Organism: Thalassophryne amazonica; assembly: GCF_902500255.1. Classification (NCBI taxonomy): domain Eukaryota; kingdom Metazoa; phylum Chordata; class Actinopteri; order Batrachoidiformes; family Batrachoididae; genus Thalassophryne; species Thalassophryne amazonica. The sequence continues at coordinate 94,821,655 of NC_047106.1, read as the reverse complement.
TTAGTTGGCTATGTACCACAGGCTTTTAAGGTGGCAGTAATTAAACCATTACTTAAAAAGCCATCTCTTGACCCAGCTATTTTAGCTAATTATAGGCCAATCTCCAACCTTCCTTTTCTCTCAAAGATTCTTGAGAGGGTAGTTGTAAAACAGCTAACTGATCACCTGCAGAGGAATGGTCTATTTGAAGAGGTTCAGTCAGGTTTTAGAATTCATCATAGTACAGAAACAGCATTAGTGAAGGTTACAAATGATCTTCTTATGGCTTCGGACAGTGGACTTATCTCTGTGCTTGTTCTGTTGGACCTCAGTGCTGCTTTTGATACTGTTGACCATAAAATTTTATTACAGAGATTAGAGCATGTCATAGGTATTAAAGGCACTGCGCTGCGGTGGTTTGAATCATATTTGTCTAATAGATTACAGTTTGTTCATGTAAATGGGGAATCTTCTTCACAGACTAAAGTTAATTATGGAGTTCCACAAGGTTCTGTGCTAGGACCAATTTTATTCACTTTATACATGCTTCCCTTAGGCAGTATTATTAGACGGTATTGCTTAAATTTTCATTGTTACGCAGATGATACCCAGCTTTATCTATCCATGAAGCCAGAGGACACACACCAATTAGCTAAACTGCAGGATTGTCTTACAGACATAAAGACATGGATGACCTCTAATTTCCTGCTTTTAAACTCAGATAAAACTGAAGTTATTGTACTTGGCCCCACAAATCTTAGAAGCATGGTGTCTAACCAGATCTTTACTCTGGATGGCATTTCCCTGACCTCTAGTAATACTGTGAGAAATCTTGGAGTCATTTTTGATCAGGATATGTCATTCAAAGCGCATATTAAACAAATATGTAGGACTGCTTTTTTGCATTTACGCAATATCTCTAAAATCAGAAAGGTCTTGTCTCAGAGTGATGCTGAAAAACTAATTCATGCATTTATTTCCTCTAGGCTGGACTATTGTAATTCTTTATTATCAGGTTGTCCTAAAAGTTCCCTAAAAAGCCTTCAGTTAATTCAAAATGCTGCAGCTAGAGTACTGACGGGGACTAGCAGGAGAGAGCATATCTCACCCGTGTTGGCCTCTCTTCATTGGCTTCCTGTTAATTCTAGAATAGAATTTAAAATTCTTCTTCTTACTTATAAGGTTTTGAATAATCAGGTCCCATCTTATCTCAGGGACCTCGTAGTACCATATTACCCTAATAGAGCGCTTCGCTCTCAGACTGCAGGCTTACTTGTAGTTCCTAGGGTTTGTAAGAGTAGAATGGGAGGCAGAGCCTTCAGCTTTCAGGCTCCTCTCCTGTGGAACCAGCTCCCAATTCAGATCAGGGAGACAGATACCCTCTCTACTTTTAAGATTAGGCTTAAAACTTTCCTTTTCGCTAAGGCTTATAGTTAGGGCTGGATCGGGTGACCCTGGACTATCCCTTTATGCTGCTTTAGATGTAGACTGTGGGGGGGTTCCCATGATGCACTGTTTCTTTCTCTTTTTGCTCTGTATGCATCACTCCGCATTTAATCATTAGTGATCGATCTCTGCCCCCCTCCACAGCATGTCTTTTTCCTGGTTCTTTCCCTCAGCCCCAACCAGTCTCAGCAGAAGACTGCCCCTCCCTGAGCCTGGTTCTGCTGGAGGTTTCTTCCTGTTAAGAGGGAGTTTTTCCTTCCCACTGTTGCCAAGTGCTTGCTCACAGGGGGTCGTTTTGACCGTTGGGGTTTTTCATGATTGTTGTATGGCCTTGCCTTACAATATAAAGCGCCTTGGGGCAACTGTTTGTTGTGATTTGGCGCTATATAAAAAAAAAGTTGATTGATTGATTGATTGAATTAGTGATGAGTAGAAAGATGTCCTAGCTTCACGAAGGGCTTTCTTATAGAGCAACAAACTCTTTTTCCAGGCTAAGTGAAGATCTTCTAAATTAGTGAGACGCCATTTCCTCTCCAACTTACGGGTTATCTGCTTTAAGCTACGAGTTTGTGAGTTATACCACGGAGTCAGACACTTCTGATTTAAAGCTCTCTTTTTCAGAGGAGCTACAGCATCCAAAGTTGTCTTCAATGAGGATGTAAAACTATTGACAAGATACTCTAACTCCCTTACAGAGTTTAGGTAGCTACTCTGCTCTGTGTTGGTATATGACATTAGAGAACATAAAGAAGGAATCATATCCTTAAACCTAGTTACAGCGCTTTCTGAAAGACTTCTAGTGTAATGAAACTTATTCCCCACTGCAGGGTAGTCCATCAGGGTAAATGTAAATGTTATTAAAAAATGATCAGACAAAAGGGAGTTTTCAGGGAATACTGTTAAGTCTTCTATTTCCATACCATAAGTCAGAACAAGATCTAAAATATGATTAAAGTGGTGGGTGGACTCATTTACTTTTTGAGCAAAGCCGATAGAGTCTAATAATAGATTAAATGCAGTGTTGAGGCTGTCATTCTCAGCATCTGTGTGGATGTTAAAATCGCCCACTATAATTATCTTATCTGAGCTAAGCACTAAGTCAGACAAAAGGTCTGAAAATTCACAGAGAAACTCACAGTAACGACCAGGTGGACGATAGATAACAAATAAAACTGGTTTTTGGGACTTCCAATTTGGATGGACAAGACTAAGAGACAAGCTTTCAAATGAATTAAAGCTCTGTCTAGGTTTTTGATTAATTAATAAGCAGGAATGGAAGATTGCTGCTAATCCTCCGCCCCGGCCCGTGCTACGAGCATTCTGACAGTTAGTGTGACTCGGGGGTGTTGACTCATTTAAACTAACATATTCATCCTGCTGTAACCAAGTTTCTGTTAGGCAGAATAAATGAATACGTTGATCAATTATTATATCATTTACCAGCAGGGACTTAGAAGAAAGAGACCTAATGTTTAATAGACCACATTTAACTGTTTTAGTCTGTGGTGCAATTGAAGGTGCTATATTATTTTTTCTTTTTGAATTTTTATGCTTAAATAGATTTTTGCTAGTTATTGGTGGTCTGGGAGCAGGCACCGTCTCTACGGGGATGGGGTAATAGGGGGATGGCAGGGGGAGAGAAGCTGCAGAGAGGTGTATAAGACCACAGCTCTGCCTCCTGGTCCCAACGCTAGACAGTCACAGTTTGGAGGATCCCAAAAAATTGGCCAGATTTCTAGAAATGAGAGCTGCTCCCTCTAAAGTGGGATGGATGCCGTCTCTCCTAACAAGACCAGGTTTTCCCCAGAAGCTTTGCCAATTATCAATGAAGCCCACCTCATTTTTTGGACACCACTCAGACAGCCAGCAATTCAAGGAGAACATGCGGCTAAACATGTCACTCCCGGTCTGATTGGGGAGGGGCCCAGAGAAAACAACAGAGTCCGACATTGTTTTTGCAAAGTTACACACCGATTCAATGTTAATTTTAGTGACCTCCGATTGGCGTAACTGAGTGTCATTACTGCCGACGTGAATTACAATCTTACCAAATTTACGCTTAGCCTTAGCCAGCAATTTCAAATGTCCTTCGATGTCGCCTGCTCTGGCCCCCGGAAGACAATTGACAATGGTTGCTGGTGTCGCTAACTTCACATTTCTCAAAACAGAGTCGCCAATAACCAGAGTTTGATCCTCGGCGAGTGTATCGTCGAGTGGGGAAAAACGGTTAGAGATGTGAACGGGTTGACGGTGTACACGGGGCTTCTGTTTAGGGCTACGCTTCCTCCTCACAGTCACCCAGTCAGCCTGCCTTCCCGACTGCACGGGGTCTGCCAGGGGGGAACTAACGGCGGCTAAGCTACCTTGGTCCGCACCGACTACAGGGGCCTGGCTAGCTGTAGAATTTTCCACGGTGCGGAGCCGAGCCTCCAATTCGCCCAGCCTGGCCTCCAAAGCTACGAATAAGCTGCACTTATTACAAGTACCGTTACTGCTAAAAGAGGCCGAGGAATAACTAAACATTTCACACCCAGAGCAGAAAAGTACGGGAGAGACAGGAGAAGCCGCCATGCTAAAACGGCTAAGAGCTAGTAGCTACGCTAAGCTAGCGGATTCCCAAACAGGGAATCCGACACTAGACAGGCTGTGGAGCAGCACAGGCAACGCACGACAACAGTGCTAAAATAAAATAAAAATCCACTAGACAGGCTGTGGAGCAGCACAGGTAACGCACAACAACAGTGCTAAAAAATAAAATAAAAATAAAAATCCACTGGACAGGCTGTGGAGCAGCACAGGCAACGCACGACAACAGTGCTAAAACAAAATAAAAATCCACTAGACAGGCTGTGGAGCAGCACAGGTAACGCACGACAACAGTGCTAAAAAATAAAATAAAAATAAAAATCCACTGGACAGGCTGTGGAGCAGCACAGGCAACGCACGACAACAGTGCTAAAACAAAATAAAAATCCACTGGACAGGCTGTGGAGCAGCACAGGTAACGCGCGACAACAGCGCTAAAAAATAAAATAAAAATAAAAATCCACTGGACAGGCTGTGGAGCAGCACAGGTAACGCACGACAACAGTGCTAAATCAAAATCCACTGGACAGGCTGTGGAGCAGCACAGGTAACGCACGACAACAGTGCTAAAACAAAATAAAAATCCACTAGACAGGCTGTGGAGCAGCACAGGTAACGCACAACAACAGTGCTAAAAAATAAAATAAAATAAAAATCCACTGGACAGGCTGTGGAGCAGCACAGGCAACGCACGACAACAGTGCTAAAACAAAATAAAAATCCACTAGACAGGCTGTGGAGCAGCACAGGTAACGCACGACAACAGCGCTAAATAAAAATCCACTGGACAGGCTGTGGAGCAGCACAGGTAACGCACGACAACAGCGCCAAAAAAAAAATAAAATCAAAATCAAAATCCACTGGACAGGCTGTGGAGCAGCACAGGTAACGCACGACAACAGTGGTAAAAAATAAAATCAAAATCCACTGGACAGGCTGTGGAGCAGCACAGGTAACGCACGACAACAGTGCTAAAAAATAAAATAAAAATCCACTGGACAGGCTGTGGAGCAGCACAGGTAACGCACGACAACAGTGCTAAAAAAAAATAAAATAAAAATCAAAATCCACTGGACAGGCTGTGGAGCAGCACAGGTAACGCACGACAACAGTGCCAAAAAATAAAATAAAAATCCACTGGACAGGCTGTGGAGCAGCACAGGTAACGCACAACAACAGTGCCAAAAAACAAAACAAAAATCCACTGAACAGGCTGTGGAGCAGCGCAGGTAACACACGACAACAGTGCCAAAAAATAAAATAAAAATCCACTGGACAGGCTGTGGAGCAGCACAGGTAACACACGACAACAGTGGTAAAAAATAAAATAAAAATCCACTGGACAGGCTGTGGAACAGCACAGGTAACGCACGACAACAGTGGTAAAAAATAAAATAAAAATCCACTGGACAGGCTGTGGAACAGCACAGGTAACACACGACAACAGTGGTAAAAAATAAAATAAAAATCCACTGAACAGGCTGTGGAGCAGCACAGGTAACGCACGACAACAGTGCTAAAAATAAAATAAAAATCCACTGGACTGGAATCAGTGACAAAGTTGAAGTTGCGCCGGGGCTGAATCTTTCAATAAGACAACGACTCTAAACACTGCTCAAAATCTACTAACGCATGCATGCAAAGGAACAAGTACAACATTCTGGAATGGCCATCTCAGTCCCCAGACCTGAATGTTATTGAAAATCTGTGGTGTGATTTTAAGCGGGCTGTCCATGCTCGGAAACCAACAAACCTGAGATGTTTTGTAAAGAAGAATGGTCCAAAATACCTTCAACCATAATCCAGACTCTTGTTGGAAGCTATAGGAAATGTTTAGAGGCTGTTATTTCTGCAAAAGGAGGATCTACTAAATATTGATGTATTTTTTTCTGTTGGGGTGTCCAAATTTATGCACCTGCCTAAATTTGTTTAAAGAATTATTGCACACTTTCTGTAAATCCTATAAACTTAATTTCACTTCTCAAATATCACTGTGTTTGTCTGCTATATGATATATTTAACTGAAATTACTGTTGTGTGGGCCGCCAGAAGAGGAGGTACTGCTGGCCCACCACCAGAGGGCGCCCTGCCTGGAGTGCGGGCTCCAGGCACCAGAGGGCGCAGCCGCCTCACAGGAGCAGCTAGGGTGACAGCTGTCACGCATCACCTGCAACAGCTGTTACCAATCAGCAGGGGTACATCAGCAGGACGACGTCTCCACCTCTTTGCCGAGATATCGTTCTACCTGGAAGGTAATATTCTCAGCTGACTGCTTGACAGTAACCTTTTGTGATTTTTGTGAGTGATAACAGACCTTTTTTTCCAACGAGAGGTGGAGGTAGCTTTCCTGCCGTGCGGATTACTGGGTGCAAACGCGCCCACCTTTAATTGTGTTTTTGTTCCTCGCCAGCAGTACCAGGTCCGACACGCGGAGGCAGTGGCCACCTGGGAGTTCGGGACATTGCGGCTCCAGTATTCCCGGGGTCTGGTGGCGGAGGAAATCGTGTGGTTCCGGTTCTGCTTTGGACAGGTGTCTCCTATCTTCGAGCCTGCCCACACGACACCTTTGTGAATTGATTCTGATCTATTGTTGTAATCTGTTGTATTTGTTGTGCACATTCACAACAGTAAAGTGTTGTTATTTGACCTACTCCATTGTCCGTTCCTTTGCGCCCCCTGTTGTGGGTCAGTGTACCGACACTTTCCCAACAGGATATCTCGGCCAGCGTCATGGATCCCGAGGGGCGTCAACCGGCTGTTGAACGGCCAATGGAAGAACAGGGCGCACAGGCGTCCGCAGGAGGAATGATCGGTGAGTTGCAGCGGATCCTCACCGCTTTCACGGCTCGGTTGGATTTAATGACCGAGCAGAACGTCCTCCTTAACCGCAGGGTGGAGGCTCTCGCCGCGCAGGTGGAAGCGCGCCCTCAGGGCGCTGCTGCGGCTCTCCCTCCTGTCGACCCTGTGCGTAACAGTGACGTTCCACAGGTTGTTCAACGACCCCTCCCACCTTCCCCGGAAGCATACATAAGCCCTCCAGAGCCATACGGAGGTTGTGTGGAGACGTGCGCGGACTTTCTTATGCAGTGTTCGCTCGTCTTCGCACAACGTCCCGTCATGTACGCGACTGATGCTAGTAAGATAGCTTATGTCATTAATCTGCTTCGCGGCAAGGCACGCGCTTGGGCTACAGCGCTTTGGGAGCAAAATTCACGGCTCCTTCTGATATATTATGGGTTTGTGAGGGGTTCAGAACAGTGTTCGATCACCCAAATAGAGGAGAGACCGCTTCAGCCGTGCTGCTGTCAATGAGACAGGGGCGCCGGAGCGCAGCTGTTTATGCAGTCGACTTCCGCATCGCGGCTGCGAGGTCCGGCTGGAATAACACTGCCCTCCGTGCCGCCTTCGTAAACGGACTGTCGTTGGTCCTGAAGGAGCTCCTGGTGGCCAAGGACGAACCGCGGGATTTAGACGGGCTTATTGATCTCGTTATACGATTAGACAATCGGTTAGAGGAACGCCGTCGGGAGCGAGGCGAAGGACGTGACCGGATACGCGCCGCCCCTCTCCCTTCCGGGTTCGAAAAGGGGCCGCCCTCCCCACGCTCCACAGCCGCAGCGCTTTGTGGGGCAACAGCTCCCCCTGGTGACGTTGTTAGGGAAACGCACAGGGCCAAAATGGGGAGGTTGATCCGTGGAGAGTGTTTTCTCTGCAGCTCAACAGAGCACACACAGAGAGACTGCCCCAAACGGCCAAAACGTCAACACTCACCCTTAGAGACTGGGCTAAGGGGGGGTCAAGACATTCAAGTGAGACACACACAAATTGCCACACGACTCCCAGTCACAATCCTGAGCGGGGATTTAACCCTTCAAGCCCGAGCACTGGTGGACACGGGGTCAGAAGGGAATCTGCTAGACAGCAGATGGGCAAAGGAGGTAGGGCTCCCTCTGGTGGCGCTTGCTTCGCCATTGCAGGTGCGGGCACTAGATGGCGCCCTCCTCCCTTTACTCACACACAAGACACAACCAGTAACTCTGGTGGTGTCTGGAAACCACCGGGAGGAGATTGAGTTTTTTGTGACTTCTTCTACCTCCCGCGTGATTTTGGGCATCCCATGGATGTTAAAGCACAATCCCCGGATCGATTGGCCGTCTGGGGTGGTGGTTCAGTGGAGCGAAACCTGCCATCGGGTGTGTTTAGGATCCTCGGTTCCTCCCGGTTCCCAGGCTAAGGAGGAGGTCAAAGTCCCTCCCAATCTGACGGCAGTGCCGGTTGAGTACCACGATCTTGCTGATGTCTTCAGCAAGGATCTGGCACTCACCCTTCCCCCACACCGTCCGTACGATTGTGCCATTGATTTGGTTCCAGGCGCTGAGTTCCCGTCCAGCAGGCTGTACAACCTCTCACGACCTGAGCGCGAATCAATGGAGACCTACATCCGGGACTCATTAGCTGCCCGGCTGATCCGGAACTCCACCTCCCCGATGGGGGCAGGTTTCTTTTTTGTGGGCAAGAAAGATGGCGGACTTCGTCCATGTATTGATTACAGGGGGCTGAATGAGATTACGGTTTGCAACCGATACCCGTTGCCATTATTAGATTCCGTGTTCACCCCCCTGCATGGAGCCAAAATCTTTACTAAGCTGGATCTTAGAAATGCGTATCACCTGGTTCGGATCCGGAAGGGAGACGAATGGAAGACGGCATTCAACACCCCATTAGGTCACTTTGAGTACCTGGTCATGCCGTTCGGCCTCACAAACGCCCCCGCGACGTTCCAAGCATTGGTTAATGATGTCTTGCGGGATTTCCTGCACCGATTCATCTTCGTATATCTAGACGATATACTCATCTTTTCTCCGGATCCTGAGACTCATGTCCGGCATGTACGTCAGGTCCTGCAGCGATTGTTGGAGAACCGGCTGTTTGTGAAGGGTGAGAAGTGTGAGTTTCACCGCACATCTTTGTCCTTCCTGGGGTTTATCATCTCCCCCAACTCCGTCGCTCCTGATCCGGCCAAGGTTGCGGCGGTGAGAGACTGGCCCCAACCCACTAGCCGTAGGAAGCTGCAACAGTTCCTCGGCTTTGCAAATTTCTACAGGAGGTTCATTAAGGGCTACAGTCAGGTAGTTAGCCCCCTGACAGCCCTGACCTCACCAAAAGTCCCCTTCACCTGGTCGGATCGTTGCGATGCCGCGTTCAAGGAGTTGAAACGGCGCTTCTCGTCTGCACCCGTTCTGGTGCAGCCCGATCCTAGTCGCCAGTTAGTGGTTGAAGTGGACGCCTCGGACTCAGGGATAGGAGCCGTGCTTTCCCAGAGCGGGAAGACCGATAAGGTCCTTCACCCGTGTGCCTATTTTTCCCGCAGGTTGAACGAACTATGACGTTGGCAATCGAGAACTCCTTGCGGTGAAAGAGGCTCTTGAAGAGTGGAGACATCTGTTGGAGGGAACGTCCGTGCCATTCACGGTTTTCACTGACCACCGGAACCTGGAGTATATCAGGACCGCCAAGCGGCTGAACCCCAGGCAAGCCCGCTGGTCACTGTTCTTCGGCCGTTTTGACTTCCGGATCACCTACCGTCCCGGGACCAAGAACCAGAGATCGGATGCCTTGTCCCGGGTACATGAAGATGAAGTCAAAGCGGAGTTGTCGGATCCACCAGAACCCATCATCCCGGAGTCCACTATCGTGGCCACCCTCACCTGGGACGTAGAGAGAACCGTCCGGGAGGCCCTGGCACAAAGCCCGGACCCCGGAACTGGGCCGAAGAACAAACTATACGTCCCACCAGAAGCTAGGGCTGCAGTCCTGGACTTCTGTCACGGCTCCAAGCTCTCCTGTCATCCAGGGGTGCGAAGAACCGTGGCAGTTGTCCGGCAGTGCTTCTGGTGGGCATCCCTAGAGGCCGACGTCCGGGATTATATCCAGGCCTGCACCACCTGCGCCAGGGGCAAGGCTGACCATCGCCGGGCATCAGGTTTACTCCAGCCGCTGCCCGTGCCTCATCGCCCCTGGTCCCACATCGGCCTGGATTTTGTCACGGGCCTCCTGCCGTCCCAGGGTAACACCACCATCCTCACGATAGTGGACCGATTCTCCAAGGCGGCCCACTTCGTGGCCCTCCCGAAGCTCCCAACAGCCCAGGAGGCAGCGGACCTCCTGGTCCACCACGTCGTCCGGCTGCATGGGATTCCAACAGACATCGTCTCCGATCGCGGTCCCCAGTTCTCCTCGCAAGTCTGGAGGAGCTTCTGCCGGGAACTGGGGGCCACGGTGAGTCTCTCGTCCGGGTACCACCCTCAGACCAACGGGCAAGCAGAACGGGTAAACCAGGAGGTGGAGCAGGCCTTGCGCTGCGTGACTGCCGCACACCCGGCGGCCTGGAGTACCCATTTGGCCTGGATCGAGTATGCCCATAACAGCCAGGTGTCTTCAGCCACCGGCCTCTCCCCTTTTGAGGTATGTCTGGGGTATCAGCCCCCGTTGTTTCCGGTGGTTGAGGGAGAGGTCGGTGTGCCCTCGGTCCAGGCCCACCTGCGGAAGTGCCGTCGGGTGTGGCGTGCCGCCCGTTCTGCTTTGCTAAAGGCCCGGACGAGGGCAAAAGCCCATGCAGACCGTCGGCGGACCCCGGCCCCTGCATATCGGCCTGGGCAGGAGGTGTGGTTATCCACAAAGGACATCCCCCTCCAAGTGGACTCCCCCAAGTTACAGGACCGTTACATCGGCCCATTCAAGATCCTGAAGGTCATCAGTCCAGCCGCAGTGAGGCTTCGGCTGCCGGCCTCACTGTGGATCCATCCTGTGTTTCATGTGTCCCGGATTAAACCTCATCACTCCTCACCCCTCTGTACTCCGGGTCCGGTGCTGCCTCCTGCCCGGATCATCGATGGCGAGCCGGCTTGGACTGTACGCCGGCTTTTGGATGTCCGTAGGATGGGCCGGGGCTTCCAGTATTTGGTGGACTGGGAGGGGTACTGCCCCGAAGAACGCTCCTGGGTGAAGAGGAGCTTCATCCTGGACCCGGCTCTCCTGGCCGATTTCTACCGCCGCCACCCGGACAAGCCTGGTCGGGCGCCAGGAGGCGCCCGTTGAGGGGGGGGGGGGGTCCTGTTGTGTGGGCCGCCAGAAGAGGAGGTACTGCTGGCCCACCACCAGAGGGCGCCCTGCCTGGAGTGCGGGCTCCAGGCACCAGAGGGCGCAGCCGCCTCACAGGAGCAGCTAGGGTGACAGCTGTCACGCATCACCTGCAACAGCTGTTACCAATTAGCAGGGGTACATCAGCAGGACGACGTCTCCACCTCTTTGCCGAGATATCGTTCTACCTGGAAGGTAATATTCTCAGCTGACTGCTTGACAGTAACCTTTTGTGATTTTTGTGAGTGATAACAGACCTTTTTTTCCAACAAGAGGTGGAGGTAGCTTTCCTGCCGTGCGGATTACTGGGTGCAAACGCACCCACCTTTAATTGTGTTTTTGTTCCTCGCCAGCAGTACCAGGTCCGACACGCGGAGGCAGTGGCCACCTGGGAGTTCGGGACTTGGCGGCTCCAGTATTCCCGGGGTCTGGTGGCGGAGGAAATCGTGTGGTTCCGGTTCTGCTTTGGACAGGTGTCTCCTATCTTCGAGCCTGTCCACACGACACCTTTGTGAATTGATTCTGATCTATTGTTGTAATCTGTTGTATTTGTTGTGCACATTCACAACAGTAAAGTGTTGTTATTTGACCTACTCCATTGTCCGTTCCTTTGCGCCCCCTGTTGTGGGTCCGTGTACCGACACTTTCCCAACAATTGCTGATCCAAACCAATGATTTATAAAGGAAAATCATGGAAATCATCAGGGGTGCCCAAACTTTTACATACCAAGGTAAAATATGATACATAGATAGATGTTCTGCAACTTATTGTGGTTCCTGGTATTTCTTACACAACACACACTGACCATAGTGCTTTGAGAAAAACACTGTAGGCTGCACTGTAGCTTTGATGAAATTTAAAAACTTTGGTGAATGATTATCCAAATAGCTGAGGGTGCTTGTAGTTAAGAGATCTTTGTCATTATATCTTTGCACATTGAACTTGAGATAACATCTCCTCTTGTTCTGCATTCATAAAACAATGCTGTTGTGGTTTTCTCTCTGTCTGTGCCCTGATGGTAAGTGTCATTGTCATTGTATACAACAAGATACACCAATGAGATTCCTAAAGGATCACACTTTATTCACTTCTGTGTTCCACATTAGTTTTCTGTTTTTGTTCATAGATTTAGTTTTTGGTTGTTTGGTTCTTGGTGTATTTTGTGTTTTGAATGCCTCCTTTATTTGTTCTTAGTCTTCTTGATAGTTTTTCCACTGTTGCACTTTGTTCACTTTTGAGTTCTATGTTTGTTTTTGCATTCTGTAGTCTTGAATCTGTATTTTAGTTTTGTGATTTGCCTGGTATCAACCTCTCGTGAGCCACAACTGACCTGTCATTTGAGCCCCTTCCAGCCTCGAATAGCTCGTGTCATCGCATATGATCCACGTCCTCAAGCCACTTATGCTCCATGTAGCACCATGTAACGCGACATTGATGCACGTTTAGGCATGCGTTTGGTACAAACCTCCAACCCTCCCACACTTGGTCCCTTTAAGTGTGGGTTTTCAATTCACAGTATCCATTCACAATGATGTTACACAGTCTGGCTGGTGTGCACCGTGGCTGCTGTTCACCTGTGTTCCAGAGTCATTAAATGCACCAGACTAGCTAGAACCGAACCACAGGTTAGTGGTCAGTCGCCTCTACACTTCTTCTCGCTGGCCATATTTCTTCCGTGACTTACAGTCATTTTGACACCGTGATCCAACTTTTAACTTTGTGTTCGTCCGTTCATGTCTGCAAAATCACTCTTTTACAAAGCTTGCATCCTGCAGAATTGCTTATCTTGAGCATGAGTCATTGCATCAGCATGCTCAGAGTGCACCTCATCTGATCCATGACAAGATGTTAAATCTATCATAAACATACTTTTACAGATGCTTATAAAGAAGGAATGAACATGCAACTGTTTTACCAAGCTATACCAATATAAACATGACAAATAATTACTTTTTAGGCTGTTCCAAATATGTTCTCCACTTCAGAACACAAGACAGAGACAGGAAAAAAGCTTCAAATGGCCTCTATGATTCCAGAAGCAGAGGTGTTTTCACCGTCCAAGCTCTGATAGAAAATGATTAATCCGCTACAAAATAATTATTTTATATACAGCGTCCGGCGCACAAAGCAAGTGGTATTGTAGTGCACAAGAGGGCTGAGCCTGTCCAAAATAGCTTTTCCTGTCCTTGTAGCTGCCAGATGCTCAGATAATGGGCTTTCAACAGTCTCGTCCTCACTATAAACACACCTCTAAAATCCTCATTAGTCCTCATAGTACCTTGTACACAAACTGCGCCATGCTGTTATTTCTAAATTTTGAACTTCTTGAAATCAGCGCCACGTTCAGAGATGAGCCTCATTACCTGAATATTCTGCCTCTAAGAGCCTCTCAGAGCCACTATTCTCCCACAATTGTTGAATAACAGGACTCGTACCAAAAACAAACAAACAAACAAACAAAAAAACGTTATGTGGCTCATTATTCATCCTTCATTTTTCGGTGGGACCAGGGCTTTATGTGCTATTCCTAGTGCTTTTGATACATTCCTTGTGACTCAGTTTGGACTTTGGAGTGTATGCCACTGTTGGATGATAAATTGCCCGAGTTTTTGCACTTACCTCCTGCCTCTTCCCTGCCTGCATATTTGGTTCACTCTAACAATGTAACAAATGTAGTAAAAAAAAAATGTAGTCAGGTGAACTGTAAAATAGTCCATGAGCCAACCATGTGAATCCTTGTGCTCCACCACATCAATGGCCTGTATTTATCAAGATTCTCAGAATCCCTTCAGGGAGTGCCTAACAGTTTTAAAAAGACCAACTAGGAATCTTTGCTTAAGAGTGATTCAGGACCAATCTCAGAGCAACTCTGAGAAAGGAAAAGACAAAATCCTTTATTTTAGTGAGGAGATGGGGCTGACCTCATTGTTAGCTGTGACATTCCTTTGAAGACACACACAAATACATGCATTGATTGCATGAAATAGGCGTCCACGGTGATCAGCAACTTACTGTTGTCCCTGGAATTTCTTACTCAGCACAGACTGACCAGCACACTTTGAGAAAAACATTGTCGGCTGCAAAGTAACCTTTGGTACACTTTGGTAAATGAGTATACAAAGAGTTGAGGGTGCTTGTAGATATCTTTTTGTTATTTTATTTTTGCACAATGAACTTGAGATGTTGCTGTCCATTGCTCCAGGCTGCTCCTGTTTTTTTGTGTTCGGGGTCGCCACAGCGGATACAACCAGATCCACAATGATATTTGACACAAGTTTTTACGCCGGATGCCCTTCCTGACACAACTCCAGTGTTATCTGGAGAAACACACAGCAGCTGGTGTTCCAAAGACGTCTCCGATCCAAGTACTAACCAGGTCCCGCACTGCTTAGCTTCTGAGATCTGACAGGATCAGGCTTACACAGAGCAGATCGGCTGCACAATGAACTTGAGATATCTCCTCTTTTTATGTATTCATAAAACAATGTCATAAAACATGAGCTGTAAAATAATCCATGGGCCAACCAGGTTTTCATTGTTACCTAAGGTAACTCAATAACACAATACAGCCTCATTATACAATGGCCAGCACAAAAAAAAAAAAGTGTATGCTATCAATTCCAGAGTCACAGCCATAGCCAAATAGGGGTCAATGAAGGATAACACAGGGGTGAAAATATAAAAATTACTCCAGTTGTAACGAAAGGTAACCAGTAGTATTTGTCTGATCATAAAGATTCCCAAAAGGTGTAGTTTGGACTATATAAGACTGAGAATTATGACATTATTAGTGCAGTGGTGGGCACAGTTCCGCTAACCACTAATTATCAAAGCTAATGTTTTCATTATCAGATTAGCTTTCAGATAACTTTGAAAACCATCATAGGACCAATTATCTTCCGATATATTTTGGTCCAATAATTTTTAGGCAGCTAACATATTTTTGGAGGTGTGGTGAACAAAGCTTTACAGTTACAAACATTTATTAAGTTTAAAATCAGTTGAGTACCTACCCATTAAATGTTTTGTACTAAATATGGAGTTCTAGCCTCTGCAAACAGAAGAGACCTGGTTTCAGAAGAAACCACTCTATCTTCTGCAGGCAAAGGAGAACTGGTCACAGAAAACAAAAAGCTCATTTCTTTTGACCCCATACTGATATGCTGGCAATATCAGTCAAGTCCAGAGGCATACAGTTTTAACTTATGGTTAAAATTTTAACCAAACTCATTTCGGACAAGTTATTTAAATTAACGTCACGTCTGAAGTTTTATAAAGTGAAAATATCAGATATTTTTTAGTTTTAAAGTAATGCACTAATTTTGAAGGTTTTATTGTGAACATGCTGTGTCCAGGTGCATTATGGGTAATATCAGTACATTCATGACAGAAGAAATGCATTTGAGATGCTCTGATCAGGCTCCACACGACCAACAGCATTAAACCCTTTGTATATTGTGCCTAAAACTCTTGTGAATATATTCTCTG
Organism: Thalassophryne amazonica; assembly: GCF_902500255.1. Lineage (NCBI taxonomy): Eukaryota > Metazoa > Chordata > Actinopteri > Batrachoidiformes > Batrachoididae > Thalassophryne > Thalassophryne amazonica. Next base: position 94,806,015 of record NC_047106.1, on the reverse strand, counting down.
GGTTTATAGATGTTGTTATTGTGTTTGTTTTATGTAAAAATGCCAGAAGAAGCCCAGGTTGCTTCACCATTATTTTCAGTTGGAATCATTGCAATCGATTCCTGTTTGCTCTTTAGAAACCTGCTTATGTCAAACACTGTCTGTCGTCTTTGTTCCAGAGTAAGATAAGATGTCTGAAATTCAATTTGTGTTTATTAAATTCCATGCATCTTAAACGTAGCAGACACGGATTATCTGGAATTTTGTTTTCACGGTCTGTACTGCCATCTACTGGCCCGTAGTATTCATGGCAGTATGAGCATCTGGATGCCAGTAGATGGCAGTGTTCTATTTATTTTGACCCCGGTTATATCAGACGGTTGTCAAATAACAACTTCACTTTTTGGCTTTTTGCAAATGGCTTTTTTTTTTACAAATAAAAAAGGCATATTTTACAAAAGCACATATATATGTAAATACCAACACACACACCTCACATTATCGTGTTGGTTTTTGCATAGAATGAATGAGTCAACCAATCAGTGATAGCGGATGAACATTTTACCCATAATCCCTTTGGCATCTGTCTGTGTTTGTTACAAAACTTCAGAATTAGTGCATTATTTAAAATTAAAAGATATATGTTATACTTTTTAACTTTGTACAAATAACAGAATTGACATTAATGGAGTTATTCTATCGGTATTAATTTTATTCATAAATCAAAACCATAAGTCAGCACTGCTTTATTTTTCAAGACCTCCACCTCACGGAGACACTGCTATTGAGTAGAGAGTTGAGCTTCATTGCTGGAAGCTATGTAGTAAACAGGACCTTCCAGCAGTGGGTAGGGTGTACAAAGAAGTGTTAACTCATTGTTTGGGTCTGTGGTCGCCTTTGATGCTATCAGAAGTGACTGTGGTGTTAAAACTCAAAATCAGCTTGTTAGTAGTTGCACGTGTACCGGAGAAAATCGGTTAGCTGTAGCCTCTGATAAATTTTTGGATGGTTTATCGGTTTAGCTTTATAAAAGATAAGTTTTCAGTTAGTTGATTACCTGTTATTGAAGCTAACTTTTTGGTTAGTTGTGCCCACCACTGGTTACCAGGTAAAAACAACAAAAATGGTGACAACGGGCAATTTCAGTTTGCATAAGAGTCAAGTTAAAGTTGCTCCAAAAAAAAAAAAAAAAAAAAGCTATGCAATTTATTTGTAGAACCAACAGGATTTTATAAACACAACAGTTGGCACTATCCTTTTGTAATAGCTATTGTTTAGCTGATGATCTCTAAGCAGAAAACAACCGTGGATGAAAGTTCAAACAGGCTATTTACTGTACAGGTGGCAGGCCATTAGCATGTGATTAAAATCCTCACAGCGGAGGGTTGTGTACCATTCATCAACAAATAGCCATTCATCGACAAATAAGTGTTGTCTATGGCGATGCCTGTGTGGATGCCAGCACACATCTGGACACTTTGGGTAGGTTGCAGTTATGGAATACGATGGCACTGGAGGATCATGGGTTCCTGGTTGCGCTTCTTTCTTCTTCTTCTGAATTGTTTTGCAGTTAATTTCTGCCTTTTCTTCCGCAAATGTTTCTTGCAACCCTCTTGACTATTTCAAACAAAATGTTTGATTGGTCAGTGATCATGCCTGAACAAGCTATTTCCAGAGTGTCGCATCTCTCTGGAAAGACATATTACAACTTTTGACTTTACAGCGTCTGTTAAATCTCTTATTGTGCTCATTTTTCCGGAGGTAAAGAAGCTAACTAATAATTATTTATACCTTGATACTGGGTGTTAATCACATTAGGCCACACACTCTCTCAATACACAAATGCATGTCATTTGAGAATGTTTAAATAATAAAAAAAAATCGGCTTTATACAGCTTGGAGTTGAAAAATATGCAGAGAAATGACAAGGATACACACTCACTCACCTAAAAATTGGTCACACTGGAATCCCAACTTGTATCTGGGTAATTCTTTATAACAGGGTCCCAACTTGTGACATGAAGGTCAAATTTATTAAGTCATTATGAAACAGTGCTCATTACAAAGAGTCATGTGCATATTTTACTAAATTGAAGCCCATAATTAATTTATGGTCCACATTTTTTTTTTTATTATTTACACCAAATGAAGCAGTGTCTTTGTCTTTCAAAAATCAAAATGGAGCAGTGGGTGGGGGGGCATTAAACTTCATCCCAAATTCACTGCCTGAAGCAACAATGGCAGCTGGGGGCAGTTGCAGGCCCTATGTAACTGGTGTAGAAGAATTTTTAGGTCCTTATTTGATTTTTAGGTCCTTATTTGAACTATGATGAACTATCAAGTGTCCTGATCTGAACTATATGTCCTCTGGCTGAACTAGCAGGTGTTCAACCCAAAAAAGGGGCTCTATTAGCCATTCGGTCTGTCAGGTGCTTTCCAAGGCCTCTTAGGTACTTTCCCGCAGGCCAGGTGCAGTGGGCCTCAGGCCAGCTGCACCTGTGGCAGAAGGGGGTTTTTAAAAAATCAGTTGTAAATCCTTCAAGTTTTAATGGGAGCGTTTGTCACATTGAAATAATGGCCTAACACCTGCTTAGGGTTCACTAGAGGACGCTTCCAATAGAAAACCATGTCTTGGGAATAAAATAAATAAAAAGTCGAAGGAGGAGCGATGCCCGTGGGTCTCCAATAAATAGATGAGCGCGGTCGTCACATATTCAGTCTCTCTAGAGGACTCAGTTTGTATAAGCTCTGTGTCAAAGGCTTAAATAACTTAAAAACTCTGTGCATTTTATCTTGCTTAAGGCTGAATTATTCCAAAGTGTTGTGTCCTTTTCTAGCAAATCACTTGCAATTAGTTTGTGTTATCTAACGAAGACATCCTGAGACGACCAAAAAGAGGACCACGACACTGGTCCTGCAACTAGCTAACTGGGACAGGCTTGCCCCTTGACACTAAGATGGAGTAAGTGGGTATAGAAAAGGATTGACTGTAACTGGATAATTGTCATTCAGACACTTCACTGCTGAATCCTTGTGCTCCAGGACATTGATAGCAAATTTAAATCAAAGGCCTGTATTCATCAAGATTGTAAGAATCCCTTCAGAGACTGCGAAACAGTTTTAAAAAGTCCAGCTAATTGTGTCACAAGTCACGAATGCCACGAAGTATACATTCTTGGCCACTGATCACAACTATGATGATTCGGAGCAGAGGCATCCAGAGTCCTCAGAAACTGTTGCAACCACACATTACGATTAATGGTATGTATCGCTGGTGAATTATCAGGAACCTTTTCACAAGGTCAAGAATAATGTCCTGCACTGTTGTGCATAACAGCGCATCAATACGTTCTGTCACATTGTGAATCAGGAGAATTGTCCCCCCCCCTCCCCCCCCCATATTCATCCGACTGTCAGATTGTTCCTCAGCATCAGACTCTGTGCCATGGAGTTGTGCAGAAAGGAGGTGGAGGAGACAGAGAGTGAGATGTCTGGCTGCAGGCAGCTCTCTTCTCCAGAACATCAGGCACAACAGTGGGTGGAACACCTGCAGGAGCGCTGAGGAGCATTGGAACAAGACTTAGCTGACTTGGCGTCACTGTCCTTCTTCGGCATACTGCAGCAATGAAACCGAGTGCAGTGCACCAGGGTTTAATTGTGTGCACGTGGGAGAAGTGATTCGTAGTGGCGCAGTGAAATGTGACACCGCATTACAATTTGTGTCAAAACTTGACAGTTCCCGTGTCAATTCGTTACAACGTGATAATCTGCTGTGTTCCCAGCTGGAAGCTATGCTTTGTTCCACTGGCTGCCACCCATTGTGCGCTGGACGCTGCATATATATATATATATATATATATATATATATATATATATATATATTTTTAGTGAGTTAATCTTTTTCTGTCTGAGCTATCTGTTAAAAACGCTTCTAATCACTTCCAGAATCACAGAGCAGCGCTCCAGCTGCTGCTTTTCTCGCGCGCGCACGTTGAACGAGGTGGAGAAAGCATTTGGAGCAATCTAAAAAGATAATTATTTGTCATGTTTATATTGTAATGGCTGGGTAAAACAGTTATATGTTCATCCCTGCTTGTGTGCAACTGTGAAAGTATATTTATGATAGATTTAACATCTTTTTATAATCGTTCACATAAGCTGCGCTGTGATGTGGTGCACGGTGATGCAATCACTCACACTGTTCACTTCTTAACTTGACTTGACGAGCTGCACATAGTGTTGGCGAGTAGATCGTGCAACGTTCACTACCACTTCACATTTGTTGTACAACATTTATGCATGAAAGATTTTTGGAACATTTAAAAATTTTCCTTATTTTAGTGAGGAGATGGGGCTGACCTTGTCACATTCCTTTGACACACACAAACACATGCATATAAGTGCTATGAAATATAAGCCTTTACTTTGAAATAACAGACCAACTGTCTATTTACCCCATTCTCTCTCACACATACACACACTTTTTATTTACATTTGATTTACAATGCTGTTACTTTTGTACTTAATACTAATGAGAAAAGCACTTATGCTGGGTGACCTCTTTCTATTTACTCACTCATTCATCTTCAATACTTTTCAGGGATAGAGTAACGGGGACAACAGCTACAGCAGTGGACCCCAGATTTCCCTTTCCCGTGCCACATTGACCACCTCTGACTGGGGAATCTCGAGGCATTCCCAGGCCAGTGTGGAGACATAATCTCTCCACCTAGTCCTGGGCCTTCCCTGGGGTCTCCTCATAGATGGACATGCCTGGAACACCTCCCAAGGGAGGTGCCCGGAGGGCATCCTTACCAGATGACCAAACCATCTCAGCTGGCTCCTTACAAAGCAAAGGAGCAACGACTCTATTCCGAGCTCCCCACAGATGACCAAGCTTCTCACCTTTTCTCGAGTTCTTTCGGTCATGACCCAACCCTCACGACCATAGGCGAGAGTAGGAATGAAGATTGACCAATAGATCGAGAGCTTCACCTTTTGGCTCAGCTACCTTTACATTACAACACTACGGTAGAGCGAATGCAGTATCGCCCCTACTGCACAGATTCTCCAGCCAATCTCTAGTTTCTCACACTCCATTGTCCCCTCACTCATGAACAAGACCCCGAGGTACTTGAATTCCTTCACTTGGGGCAAGACCACATTCCCTACTCAGAGCAGACAATCCATCAGTTTCCTGATGAGAACCATGGCCTCAAATTTAGAGGTGCTGGTCCTCATCCCAGCCGCTACACACTTTGCTCTGAACCGACCCAGTGAGTGTTGAAGGTCACAGGCCGATGAAGCCAAAAAGACCACATCATCTGCAAAAAGCAGTGATGCGACCCTGAGCCCACCAAACTGGAAACCCTCCTCCCCCCGACTTTGCCTTGATATCCTGTCTATGAATATCACAAATAGGACTGGTGACAAGGCGCAGCCCTGGCGGAGGCCAACCCCCACTGAAAACAAGTCCGACTTACTGCCGCGCACCCGAACACAACTCTCGCTTTGTGAGTAAAGAGATTAGATGACCCTGAGAAGGGACCCCCTCATGCCATACTCCCACAGCACCTCCAACAGTATCTCCCAGGGTACAGGATCATACGCTTTCTCCAAGTCCACAAAACACATGTGGAGTGGATGGACATATTCTCAGGCACCCTCCAGGATCCTTGTGAGAGTGAAGAGCTGGTCGGTTGTTCCACGACCAGTGAGGAACCCACATTGTTCCTCTTCAATCAGAGGTTCGACTATTGGCCGAAGCCTCCTTTCCAGCACCCTGGAGTAGACATTACCAGGGAGGCTGAGTCCTGTGATGCTCCTGTAATTGATACACACTCTCTGGTCATCTTTCTATTTACATGCGCCTTCATCTTTTTACAGTGTACTAATTTGAGCATGGGTTCCATCAGTTACTCAAACATCACCTGGGAAGCATGCTATATTCATCAATGCTGTTTTCTGAATCTGCAAGGTGTGACTGTCCAGAGGAAAGGAAATGAACCAAGACACAATATGAGGTTCTGAAAGCACTGTAATTACTCTGCACATCAGCGAACTAGAGAGCAAATTATTGTTTTCACTGGCATGCTGTGTGTCTGTGGACAAGATAACTCAAAAAAGGCTGGATGGATTGCTTGGCAGGAATATTACTTGGATAGATATGTGGAAGGGAACATATTTTGTAGGAGTTTGGCAAGATAATGTTCTTTTATTACTCTCACATGGGGAAATTTGCAAAGGTAAAAGAAAACATCAGCTCTCTAATGTCTTTAAATGATTGTCTGATCCTTCTGCTCAAAGTAGGCTGTGACTGACCCAAATCATCACAACTGCATTTTCCCAGTTGGCAAACATCTTACTGTAGCAATGACTTTGATTTCTGGCATTATGGCATTGTTGTGCTGTGTCTGGGATGTAGGTGCATCTCTCATGAAATCAGTCACAAACATTATCGATGCATGATCTAATCTGTAGCATTTTATTATTATTTTCACTGTCATCCATTGTGCACATCTCTTGTGCTTCTTTGTCTTTCGGCCATTTTCTCCTCTGCTTAACCCTATTCAAGACTTTTGGCAATTGCTTTCTCCATATTATGCTCACTAAAGTCCTGAATAGGGTTAAATAAACTCTTAAGAGTCTGAAAAGTCCTCTTAATTTCTAACATTCTCTCACCTTGGGATCTTTTTAAGGGTTAAAATTCTTTATGAACAACATCTTAATAAGGATTTATGCTTGAATTTTCAGGGAGAATGGCAACAATTCTAAAATCTGTCTTCGAATTTCATTTCTAGGAGCAACTCTGAAGTAGGAGGCTTTGTGAATACAAGCCCAGGTGTTTAGAGTCTGTCTGGCACTCCCAACTGGGCCAGTAGATTGATGAGTGTTGACTTTCTGTATTGTGGCTCTCTCTCAATTGGGCAACAAAACCCCTGACTGCTCACCTGCAGAAGATGTAGTGTAGGTTCAAGGTTTCTTTATTGTCCCCATGGGGCAATTTGTTTGCAGCAGTAATTACAACTCAAACAGTATAACAACAGTACAACTACAACTAAGACATTTACAAACGTGCATTGAGACAGCGAATAGCATTTGGAATCAGGGACTTTCTAAACCTGTTAGTTCTACACCGAGAGACAACATAACGGCGGCCAGATTGCAGCAGTCAGTAAAAAGTCATGCCAAAGAGGATGAGAAGGGTCAGCTATAATGGCCTTAGCTTTTTTTTAAAAATCTGACCTTAAATATTTCATTAAGATCGTTAAGTGAACCTCTGGTGATTTTACAGCACACCTTCACAATGTCCATATGACGATTTCGCTGCTTGATGGACAATCAATCAAACCAACAAATATAAGAAAAGGTTAAAATAGATTCAATAAAACATGAATAAAATATTTTCATAAAAGAAGTGCCCACATGAAAGTTTTGAAGCTTCCGTAAAAAATACATGCGCTGGTTGGCTTTTTTACAAGCTGCATCCATTTGGGGCTCAAAGCACAGTTTATCATCAGTGATGGTCCCCAAGTATTTGTACTCCTGGACCCGCTCTACACACCGGTCATTTATGAGAGCTGGAGGGAGAACAGAAAGTGACCTGCCAAAATTAATAACCATTTCTTTGGTTTTGGTCACACTGATATCTAAAAAGGATGTGTTGCACCAGTCAATAAAATCTGATCAAATTGGACCATGCTCGAGGTCTTCCTTATTTTAAAAGTGACACAATGACAGAATCGGCAGCAAATTTAACAATGTGACGATTAATGTATTTACTCTGACAGTCATTGGTGTATAAAACAAATAAAAGAGGAGACAGAACACATCCCTGTGGTGCTCCGGTGGAGGAAAAAAGAACATCTGACAGCTGCCCATTCACCCTAACGCGCTGGGACCACCCAGTTAAAAAGTCCAGAAGCCAGCTAACAATGCTCGGTTCAAAATCAAAAAGGTTCATTAGTTTATCTGCCAACACATGAGGCTGAATACAGTTAAATGCAGAGGAAAAATCTACAAAAAGTAAATGAACCAAAGATTTTGCTCCCTCCAAGTGCTTAAGAACCAAATGTAAAGGTACCCCAGTGGCATCATCAACACCTCTACCCGGTCTATAAGCAAACTGTAGAGGGTCGAGTTTGTCTTGTACCAAATCCATTAGTGATGTCTTGACCAATTTCTCAAAGGTTTTCATCACTAATGAGGTAAGTGCCACAGGTCGGAAATCATTCACTTCCTTTGGGGATTCATTTTTTGGAATGGGAATGATAATTGATTCCTTCCACAGACGAGGTACACAATGTAACTGTAGAGACAACTGGAAGATATAAGTGAAAATCTCTGCCAGTTGCTCAGCACAGTTCTTTAAAAGCCTACCTCCAATGCCATCTGAGCCAGGACTTTTCCGCTCATTAATTGAACAGAAGGCTTTCCTCACAGCCTCTCTATCAATTATTACAGTGGGAGGACCGAGAGTAACATCTTTAAAGACAGAAACCTCCTTACTAAAATCATGAACATCAAATCTGTTATAAAACACATTAAGATCGTTGGAGAGGTCCAGATCAGTTTTCTCATTAAATGAGACAGTGTCCTTTATAGATAACATTCCCATCATATTTTTCACACCTTCCCATGCAGGTCGGGCATTTCCAGCACTCAGTAATGTTTCAACCTTATTTACAACCTTGCAAGTTTAAGCTCTTTTTTAACTTGCTTCCTTAACTCACTGTACTGCTGAGTGTCTCCTTGGTTAGTAGTGTAGGGTGGTTCTCTCCCTTTTTGAGTGTCAGAACAGTCAACAAACTAATTGTGCATGGCAGGAAGATTGGCACCACCATTGCGCTGCAGAGCCTTGGTTTTATAACCTATCACTGCCTTAATTCAGCTCCATATGCTGCAGGGGTTGTTGTATATTAAGTGTTCCTTAATGTGCTGTTTGTATTCATGCTTGGCTTCTTTGATGGCTGTCTCAAGGTTCTCTTGTGCTGTTTTATAGGCTTACATTTGCTTTTCATGGCAGCACTTCTGCAAGTCAGCACTGCTCTTGGCCACAGCAGTGAAAGGAATGGGTAATCAAACAACAGAGGCATTTTGGAAGGTGATATGCAGCCCTCCCAAATCTCAACATCATGTTGAACCTATAGTTGATGAGCTTGAACCACAACACAATCATAGAAAATCAGCCGCTCCCTTGTCTTCACTCTGGGTTGCCACAGCAGATTCAAGATGGATCTGTATGTTGATTTGGCTCTAGTTTTTTCACCTCTAATATTAAACGTGATTAATCACTTTACTTAAAGCACACAGGAAATCCACATAAAAGCTTTCTTTTAATGTATATTATCTCCCCAGGACAAATAAAATGGAATGCTATTGGGAGTAGGTGGTGTGGCCTAAAACTTATGGCATATTTTTTAATCATGGAGGAAAACAATATATCCATCATTTCAAATTGTCAGTCTAAATGGTATGTCAGTTGCATTGCAGCTATCAATTATTTAACTCTATTACTAGGGCATATTTCACATTATGAAGGGGTAATAGAATATAACGTATTTTATTTCCCTGATTTTTTTGCTTCATATAGTGGGTTGAACTGTGAGACCTGGGGCCTCATGTACAAAGCGTGCTTTCAACAAGAAGTTAGTTATATGTTCATAAACAGGATAAACAGACATTCTGTAATGAAGACACTGTTAGGTCAGATTGAAGATTTGTCAGAAACACTTTAGAAAACAAAAGGTAACATTCTGGCACTTCAGACTCTGGAACAAAGCATGCTTACGCACAAAAACGTACGCACACCCATCTCCACGCCAACTTTTTGATGCATCAACAGTGACATGACTGAAAATGTGCGGGACGTCATGCAAAAATCCTGGCTGGTGTACACGTGTGTGGAGAAAACATTTTATTATGTTGTTTTGCACCTGTCTTAAAGTAACCCTGATGATGTATTATTACACTAATTGCACAAATTTGTTTTTGTAGCCACTAACGACTGGGAGTGAAGCATGCTGGGGTCATTCTGAACTGGGAGTGAAGCATGCTGGGGTCATTCTGAACTGGGAGTGAAGAGCTGGGGTTATTATGTTTTTGTAAGAGAGAAAGAGACTTTCAGATGCCTGTTGATTAAAGGAATTATGTGCGCCTGGGAGTTTGAGATGGCCACTCACCCTCCCTTCGCGCACACACTAGAAAAGAGGGAGCAGAGCCATGCTCCGATAGAGTCTGCTGCGGGTTACGTGCAAACGCCCAGCCGGTTGACAAGCGCACTCTGCCGAAGGTGTTGGCTCTCCACCTTAAAGGCGTCACGGTAAGAGAGAAAGAGATATGCGCTGCAACCACTTGTGTTTGATGTAACTGCTTTTGTGGGGAATAAATATGCGCCTGTTTGTTCTAGCAAAATGCAGTCTGTGTGATCATTTCTGTGTGCCGATCTGACCGAACCTTGTTTCAAAACATTTTTGGCGTTGTCGGCAGGATACGGTTACGCTCAGACTACACACAGAAATGTCTTGTTTTAGATTGGGAAAGAGAGATGCGGAGGTGGCATCTCAACAGGAAGTAGTAGTCCCGGGGTGGGATGGGATTACTTTTAAAGAAATAGGCCAGCTTCTACGGTGACATGGGGGACACCCTGGGCCGTGGACTGGAGCAATTCCCACCGCGACTCCACCAGTTTTATGTGAGATGTTAAAGCGGGTGGAGGTTAAAACGAAAGCTCCATTGGGAGGTATTTTAGAGACGATGATGGATTTGTGTGCACTCATTTTGACACGTCTGTCATGTTCAGGAATGTTAAACACACCTGCTGTCTTGAGTCTTGATTTTTTTTTTTTTTTATGTATAAGTTTACAATGAATTAGTTGCAGAAATGTTATATGTGGAAAGTGGGAATTTATTATTACTAGCACTGTATTTTCTGGTGTATAAGTTGCACCTGTTTAAAAAAAGCCTCTTGAAGATGAAAAAAAAATTGCACCTTTTTTCTGCATTATCACTACTTTGGGACTTTTGTGCATCTTGTTTTTGGCATTTCTTCTTTTGTATGGGGGGAGGAACAACAATGCTCATTTGATATGGCAAAAGAAGCCATACAGCAGGCTGTGTCCTTAGGAAAAATGCAATCAGGACCAGTAGAACTTCAAGTGTCTGCTCTAAATGATTATGCTAATTGGAGCTTATGGCAAAAACAGAACAGGATACGAAAACCTTTAGGGTTCTGGTCGAGGAAACTCCCAGATGCGAGGATGCGTTACACGCCCTTTGAAAAACAGCTCTTGGCATGTTATTGGGCGCTAATTGAAACTGAATCACAAACGGTAGGACATGAGGTAATGATGAGAACACACATACCCATTTTGACATGGGTAATGAGTAATCCTACCACTCATCGAATAGGGACAGCTCAGGAGGCTAGTGTAATTAAATGGAAATGGTATTTATCAGAGCGGGTAAAATCAGGTGAAAAAGGAGTTTCATTGCTGCATGAACAAGTAGCTGATACTCCTGAGGAAGATGAGGTGCCTTTTGAAGTTCAACCATTGGAGGAATCTCCTGTAAAAGCAGGAAAAAGTGGGATGATTTGTCAGATGATGAGAGAAGTCGAGCATGGTTTACTGATGGATCCTGTCAATATCAAGCAGGAAAAAGGCGATGGAAAGCAGGAGCTTTTAACCCACAATTAGGCCAGTCTCTGGAAGAATTAGGAGAAGGAAAAAGCAGTCAGTGGGCGGAGTTGAAGGCCGTGCATATGGTGGTCATGCAGGGAGGACCACAGGGCCTCCATATTTATACAGACTCATGGTCAGTGACCCAAGGACTACTTACCTGGATGCCTACATGGCATGCCACTAATTGGAAAATACATTCTAAGGAAGTTTGGGGAAGAGAATTGTGGGAAGACATTTGGGAAAAGGCTAAAACAATTCCTATTACTGTGATGCATGTAGATGCACACACTAATGGACAAGACTCAGAAGCTTTATTTAATAAAGCTGCAGACCAGTTGGTAAAAGTAATGACAGAGCAAAGACAATCGAGTCCAGGATTGGCGAGATGGGCTCATGTCAAAGCAGGACATTGGGGAATACAAGGTACTCTTAAATGGGCAAGGGACCGAGGTATTGATTTAAAATTGGATGATGTAAAAACTGCAATAGCTGAGTGTGAACAATGTCAACATTATCGGAAGGGTGTTCCTCAACATTTGCATGGGCAGTTAAATCGTGGTAAAAGTCCCGGTCAAATTTGGCAGTTGGATTTTATTGGACCACTGCCCATGTCCAAAGGATGCAGTCATGCATGCACTGCTGTAGATACATTTTCTGGGGTCTTGGTAGTGCATCCATGTAAATTTGCAAATCAAATGGCCACACTTAAGTGTTTGGGAATAATACAGCAGTATTATGGATTACCAGTACAAGTTCAAACTGATAATGGTATTCATTTTACAGGGAATAAAGTAAAAGAGTGGGCCAAAGAAAATCATGTTGAATGGATTTATCATATTCCCTATTACCCGCAGGCGGCGGGGTTAATAGAGCGAATGAACAGGCTTCTTAAAGAGACCCTACGGAAGCTGTCAAAAGATCGCACTATGCGACATTGGAAACAGGACTTGACTACTGCTGTGGATCAGTTGAACAATCGGCCAATAGGGTCGGGATCCACACCCTTGATAAGAATGATTTCAGGAGAAGAGATAGAGCATACTACAGAAAGCATCAAAATGTGGAAAATTGATCCACAAGCGGAATTACCTGTCAGAGCAACTCCAGGCTCAGCAGGACTGGATTTAAGAACATTGACAACCGTAACATTGGTACCTGATCAAATTCAAGTGATAAAGACAGGGTTAGGCCTGCAGTGTCCAAAGGGGACATATGGACACATTTTACCACGTAGCGGTTTATCACTCAAAGGTTTAACCATTCAAGCCGGAGTGATAGATGCAGATTATCAAGGTGAGATTGGAGTGGTTTGTCGATTATTTGGAGAACAACCCCTGATATTGAATAAAGGGGATAAAATTGCTCAATTAATAATCAAACCCTGTGAAATGGGGATGGTACAAGAAATACCAAAACCCATAGTAATAACTACACGAGGAACGCAAGGCTTTGGTTCCTCAGATCAAGCAGGTGCCAAAGTTTGGGTTAAACAACCTAACGGACCGCCTAAAGCGGCAGAAATTATAGCTCAAGGGAATGATGCAACTGTTAGTATACTCTATCAGGGTGAAGAAAAATGGGTAAATGTGCCTGTATCAAAGTGTTATGTAAGAGAAGACTAATCATTGTCATTCTACATATAGTTATTCTTGTATTGTTTAGATTAATGCCTTGGTGGGAGTTGCTGATCGGGCGATCAAGGACCACAGGAGGTGAACGTCGTCATGGCAACCAGTGGAAGCCCCGGAATTGGAGGTGTCGGCTGTTGGGTCATACTCCTCCTTGTAGGAGGTGCCATGGTCTCCAGTTGTTGGGGGATGACAGAAGGAAACGAACTTGAAGAGATATCATTGTTTCAAACAGGATGGAAGAACTCTGCCAACAACAGAACGCAAGCACTAGTAATTGCAAACTATGGCGATGTGTGAACTGTTTTGCCAGACACCATATACCAGTATTTACTATGGGATGTAATGTCACTCTTCGTGCTAGGGTGAACATGTGTGTTTTTAATATGACAAGTTATTCATGTAGTAATGTCAATGGAACCACCTGGACTATTAAACCGTGGAGTAAAGTAATGATCAGTAATAGTACTGAAATTAAAGGGAGGAGATCATTCCTGTATATGCTGTGGGTACTACCAATAGAGGCTAAGGCAACACAAACCCAGGTTGCACCTTTAATTGATACCTGCACCTATTTGGCACAAGCAACAGTGAAGACAAAGGTATATTGGCAAGTTACCTTTCCAAATATTCCAACTTGCAAAAGGCGCCGAAGAGTGTGGTATGACACTTTATTAGGAGGAACAGGAACTGTCCTAGGAGTATCAAATACAGTTGATAATGAAGTGACCAGAACCATGTTGTCAAACACAGGTCAGTATTCTTCTCAGGTATTACATCAGATAGGAGAGTGGTTACCAACAGCACTGGTGGGACAAGTACAAAACGCTGATTTATGGCAGAAGAATTTTCGATGGCAATTGAAGTTATGGAATGAAACCTACAATTCATTGAAAAATCTATCCCATATAGGAAATTGGACAGTATGTGCAGTACAAACTATTCATGCAGAAGCTCAAAGAGAAAGATTTCAGCGTATAGTTACTGCAGGGAACTACTATGATTGGAGATGGATTTGGAATATAACCGATACCTTATGGTTAAAGTTACGTCCAGAATTTACACAATGCAATGAAACAGTGTGTACTGGGCATTGGACCCAGTACAATGTGACACAACCAAAGGTTGTTTGTAAATATCAGGTATTACCTGTAATAACAGCTACTGGTTATTGGTTTTTGCATATGGACGGAGAGTGGTTAGAACCAAAAACCAATACGACTTTTGATACTAAAATGTGTGACATCACTGATAAAGGAATGGCCTGTGTGCTGCAAACTGGATATGCTAATCCATGTCTAACCGACTCAGAGGTTGTACTTTGTGATTGGACTAGGGAAACACCCAGAGAAATGTTGTGGCAAGTTGGCCCACATGCTCTGTGTGTCGCAACAATGAAAAATAATTCACAGGTACCTTCGGTTCCGTATACTGGCTGCCTGAACAATGTGCACCTGTGGCATTGGGGAAACCGGACTTATCGTTTGACTAATTATTCTGTATCAAGTCGGCTGACTTCGGTACAATGGGATGTATTGCATTCCCCATGGAGTCTTTCCCTGGAGCATTTCAAATGCGCATTGGAACAATCTACGGAAATTCAGCAATTAATAGAGTCACATAAGTCCAACGTCTCCAGTATCATGGTGTCTACATTAATAACCAGTGACTGGGTAAAACATGTAGCAAAATTAGTACAGCAAGCATCAGCACACCACTGGTGGGACATCTTTTCAGGAATGTCTATTACTGCCAGAAACACCTTAGTGCCCCCTTTAATAGTGTTAGTAATAACAATATGTGTTATGACTTTTTGTAATATTTTTACATGTATATATGTTATACGATTAAGACGGGAAGTGGAATGGGTAATATTTCAACGAATGCGATGAAATTGACACTGTTAATTCATGATCCTTTTGGAGTAAACCAATATAATGTCACATTAGACCCCACAACATCGGGTTTTGTATATGAGTATATTGTTTGGAACAGGTATAATCAAGACTATATTACTCAAAATTTTGTTTGTGAATCACTAGAAGAAATGTGGGAAATGCTATGGCAGGACATAATCGTTGGAATAGGCTGGAGCCCAGCATTACCTGAATCTGCTAGTGGTTACATAAATTGACTGGTGCAAAACACCAAGAGTGGAATGTGTGGAGAAAACATTTTATTATGTTGTTTTGCACCTGTCTTAAAGTAACCCTGATGATGTATTATTACACTAATTGCACGAATTTGTTTTTGTAGCCACTAACGACTGGGAGTGAAGCATGCTGGGGTCATTCTGAACTGGGAGTGAAGCATGCTGGGGTCATTCTGAACTGGGAGTGAAGAGCTGGGGTTATTATGTTTTTGTAAGAGAGAAAGAGACTTTCAGATGCCTGTTGATTAAAGGAATTATGTGCGCCTGGGAGTTTGAGATGGCCACTCACCCTCCCTTCGCGCACACACTAGAAAAGAGGGAGCAGAGCCATGCTCCGATAGAGTCTGCTGCGGGTTACATGCAAACGCCCAGCCGGTTGACAAGCGCACTCTGCCGAAGGTGTTGGCTCTCCACCTTAAAGGCGTCACGGTAAGAGAGAAAGAGATATGCGCTGCAACCACTTGTGTTTGATGTAACTGCTTTTGTGGGGAATAAATATGCGCCTGTTTGTTCTAGCAAAATGCAGTCTGTGTGATCATTTCTGTGTGCTGATCTGACCGAACCTTGTTTCAAAACAACACGTTTCTACAGTTATTGTTCAACTGCCGACATGTAGAGGTGATGCTGGTATCCTTTAATAGTGTGAAAAGAAGTCATCAGAGTGATGTGCATACCAGAAACACAGTGGTGAACATTTAAAACACCCACGTGTTTGCAGTTATATGGGTGGATATAAAAGTGATGCGTAAAATGGCACTAACAGTGGCTGCATTAGCGTTATAAGAGGACCTTGCAAATGGTGCAATCCAAAGTGAGCGTGTAGTCAGGGGACGTGAGGATTTTTTTGTAAATGACAATAATTGGCTCATAAACCGATTTCACTTACCAAGGGTACTGTTACTGGAGTTGCACGCAGAATGCGGTTGGCCCAGCGTGCAGTACAGTGAGGAGCCAGGCAGTTGTCTGTGCCCACAAAGGTGCTGACCATGCTGTGGTTCCTGGCATCATGGGCATTCCA
Source organism: Thalassophryne amazonica (assembly GCF_902500255.1). Lineage (NCBI taxonomy): Eukaryota > Metazoa > Chordata > Actinopteri > Batrachoidiformes > Batrachoididae > Thalassophryne > Thalassophryne amazonica. The sequence continues at coordinate 94,789,557 of NC_047106.1, read as the reverse complement.
GCATGAGCTGGCTGACCAGTCAGGAGTGTCCCAGTCAACCTTGAGCTGAGCCATGCCAGCTGTTTGGAACACAATCATCTGAATGTCATCCAGGTAAATCACATTCCTACATTTACCCTCAGGGGTCCGAGGGCAGTTTTTGGATGGTTCACTCGCCTGGCATAAATGTTTTATTGCTGTTAAAAGCTCACCCTGTATCCCACAATCAACTAGCATGTCTTTTTTCAGGACAACCTGTGCTTTCAGAATATATATGCTATAGTTGTGTTTTATAAGTATAATAAAGGTTTACAATCAGAAATAAGAAAGGAAAAAATAAAGTGGAGAATAATTTTCACACATTTATTCAAAACACACAGCAAACTATAATAACTATTTAACACTTTATAAAGGTTGTTTGGGATCTTGTTTAAAAAATGTAGAAAAATAAAGATTTTAAAATAAATACAAATGCACATTTTGAACAATATATACAAAATGGTCTATGCATTTTGTTTGTCTTTATGCCACATCTCAAAGCAATTTCTGTCTGCTTTTACACAAAGGCTTACAACACAATTTTTTTATTCTGATGGAGTTTGACTCTCTCTTGGAATGTGTTCCTGCAGTGTAAACAGCCGCTCCTCAGACTCTCTTGAAAACAGCATTGGTTTTCAGGGACTTTTGCAACCACTGTTTGCATTTTGCTTCGTGACTTCATGTGCCAGGCCCATTTCATGAGCTCCCATTAACATGAAGTCTTTTGTGTGGGCAGCATTCAACATTTGGTCCCTTAGCTCCTGGCTGTGAACACCACAAACAAATCTATCTCTTAGACTTAAAGTATTGTTCAAAAATGCTTCAAATTTGCATTTTGAAGCCACCTTTCTGAGACTAGTCATAAATTCACTGATAGATTCATCTTCCCTTTGCCTTTGGATGTTAACCTTATCTGTCAGCGATAAAGTTTGTTTTTTGGCACAAAGTGGGTGCACAGAAGACTTATTAAATCGGTCAAATTGCATTCAGATGGCTTTAATGGTAAACAAAAGTCCATAAGCAACATCTGGTTTCATTTTCCAATGACGGTCAAAACACTCCCAATATTTTAGGCAGCTTAGGCAGCCACGAAGAATTGCTCTAACCTTTCAACATAGGCTTCAAATTCTCCATGTCTCCATGGAATGATGTGTTCTAAATGCAGACAGTATTGGCTCAAAGAGATTATTCTCAGTGAGATGGTCCACAAGCTGCTGTGAAACCATTTTTTTTTTTCCAGAATTTTAAAACTAAATGATAGGTTTGATATTAGCCTAAGTAATGGTTTAATCACTGGAGATTTGAAACATTTAGAAACAGAGCCTGAGGTTAGTGACAGATTAATAATTTCCAACACAATAGACCCAAGAGTGGGCCACAGGTCCTTAAACAGTTTTGTTGGATATGGGGTCAAACAGAAGTATGGTTAGACCTTACTTGTCTGAAATGCCTTGAGGCAACTCTGTTATGATTTGGCGCTATATAAATTAAAATAATTTGAAAAATTGCAGTACCATACTATGCCAGTATGCTAGTCATACGAAAGGCAGAATAAATGTTTCTCAAGTCTGGACTTGAATGTTTTCACAGAACCAGACTGTTTTACAGTGGGGGAAATAAGTATTTGATCCCCTGTTAACTTTGCAGGTTTTTCCACCTACAAAGAATGGAGAGGTCTGTATTTTTTATTGTAGGTACACTTCAACTGTGAGAGACAGAATCTAAAAAAAAAAAAAAAAAAATCCAGAAAATCACATTGTATGATTTTTAAATAATTAATTTGCATTTTATTGCATGAAATATGTATTTGATCCCCTACCAACCAGCAAGAATTCTGGCTCTCACAGACCTGTTAATTTTTCTTCAAGAAGTCCTCCTATTCTGCATTCTTTACCTGTATTAACTGCACCTGTTTGAACTTGTTACCTGTATAAAAGACACCTGCACACACTTAATCAATCACACTCCAACCTGTCCACCATGGCCAAGACCAGACCATGGCCAAGATTAACAGAGGATCAAATACTTATTTCCCCGACTGTATCTCCATGGGGAGATCATTCCACAAAACACGTGTGCTATAAGAGAAGGTTTTGTGGTCAGCAGACTTTTTATTCACCCTAGGGACACAAAGTAGTCCTGCACCCTGAGAATACAGAGCCCGGGCTGGTGCATAGGGTTTGATTAGGTCAGCTAAGTCGGGAGGTGCTCATCTGTGAATAATTTTAGAGGCTAATAGTAGAACCTAAAAATCTGACCTCACAGAGACAGGAAGCCAGTGTAGAGTCGCCAAAATGAGTGTAACGTAGTCGAACTTTCTGCTTCCTGTCAAGAGTCTGGCAGCAGAATTTTGAACCAAATGGAGAGCCCTAATGCTGGATTGCAGTAAACCAGAAAATAGAACATTGCAGTAATCCAAAAGAGACAAATGCATGAATCACGGTCTCAGCATCAGCCATAGACAGGATGAGATGAATCTTCACTATATTTCACAGGTGGAACCATACATACATAAAAGACTATACATAAAAGTCGTACAGCACAAACCGTTTGTACAAGTAAAATTTGCTTTGCCATGTCACGTTGCAATACCTCCATATTGCCACACCCTACCCCCACTTTGGGAACCACTATTTTAGGGGAAGCATAAAATAGTCTTTGTTGTCATTATACCAATGGGGGGGTACAATGAAATTGAGGCTGCTCACGCAGACCTACTGTTCACCACAAAAAAGAAAAACAAGACATCTTAGCATGACAAAAAGGTAACTGTTGGTACTTGTGAGACAGAGGAGCTGAAATTTGTCAGTGTGCAAAAGTGATTAGTTCTGCTGTCTCTTACATGAAAGTGGACCATGAAAAAAAAAAAGCTGAAAACTTCTGGTAAGAGCTGAAGGCCTGAAGCCTCTGGTGGGGGTCCGGTGGTCCTCCACCAGAAAAATTTGAAATCTCAAATGCTCTCAGATGCATTCTGGTAAATTTTCAGTTCTATTTACTGCCAGCAACTGTTTGGGCATGGAGCATTAATGGATTCTGAGGTATGCTATCAAAAATAACCCAGAAACGATGACTAGGAATCATCGATTTCCGGGAATTTCCAGAAAACTTTCGTCACTGCTCTTTGCAATCAAGATTAAAGTGAAGTTTGTGCAGTGTTTTATGTATATCAGACAGAACGTACATCGTTTTGACTCACATTGACCTAAACCACATGACTCCACGTGACTTTAGAGTTATGATGTATTACGATCGTTTCAAACATTCTCACAGCAGAGGTGGATATTTTAATTGCCCAGTGTTTAAAAGAAGACAAGTGTCTCATCCCATTAACCATCAAACACTAGTTATTCAGCCCCCTGCTGTTTAGATACAGTATGGGGCTTCAGGATCCATGGTGTGATGAGATTTTAGTGAACCCCTCTGTGAGACTGATCACTGCAGAGCACTGGAATGCTAAATTACTTCTTGGAATACAAAATTACACTTCACACACTGAGGGATTCCCTGTGGCATTCCTGCCTGCTTTTTCACTTCCAACCAGTGGTTGTATCTCAGCTTCGAAGCAAAATCAGCTTAGTTAGTTGGTAAAACTTTAATGGAGCTCTCTTCACTTTTTGTGATCCTGGTGGGAGATGCATGGGATATGCGTGGGTGAAGTTATCTTCATCTACAGTACATAGAGCCATGCTTTGCAATGCTATCCCATGTGGTGTGCAAATATTCTGCTGTCTGTGAGGGCTGGCAACCGCACCAGCAGATTTCTTCACTCAAACAAGAAACATGGGGTCTGAAGTATGAAAGTGTTTGCTTACATTGTAATTCATGTCGGCAGTAATGACACCCGGTTACACCAATCGGAGGTCACTAAAATTAATATTGAATCGGTGTGTAACTTTGCAAAAACAACGTCAGACTCTGTAGTTTTCTCTGGGCCCCTCCCCAATCAGACCGGGAGTGACATGTTTAGCCGCATGTTCTCCTTTAATTGCTGGCTGTCTGAGTGGTGTCCAAAAATGAGATGAGCTTCATAGATAATTGGCTAAGCTTCTGGGGAAAACCTGGTCTTGTTAGGAGAGACGGCATCCATCCCACTTTGGATGGAGCAGCTCTCATCTCTAGAAATCTGGCCAATTTTATTAAACCCTCCAAATCGTGACTATCCAGGGTTGGGACCAGGAAGCAGAGTTGTAGTCTTACACACCTCTCTGCAGCTTCTCTCCCCCTGCCATCCCCCCAATACCCCATGCCTGTAGAGACGGTGCCTGCTCCCAGACCACCAATAACCAGCAAAAAGCTATTTAAGCATAAAAATTCAAAAAGAAAAAATAATATAGCACCTTCAACTGCACCACAGACTAAAACAGTTAAATGTGGTCTATTAAACATTAGGTCTCTCTCTTCTAAGTCCCTGTTAGTAAATGATATAATAATTGATCAACATATTGATTTATTCTGCCTTACAGAAACCTGGTTACAGCAGGATGATTATGTTAGTTTGAATGAGTCAACACCCCCGAGTCACACTAACTGTCAAAATGCTCGAAGCACGGGCTGAGGGGGAGGAGTAGCAGCAATCTTCCACTCCAGCTTATTAATTAATCAAAGACCCAGACAGAGCTTTAATTCATTTGAAAGCTTGACTCTTAGTCTTGTCCATCCAAATTGGAAGTCTCAAAAACCAGTTTTATTTGTTGTTATCTATCGTCCACCTGGTCGTTACTGTGAGTTTCTTTGTGATTTTTCAGACCTTTTGTCTGACTTAGTGCTTAGCTCAGATAAGATCATTATAGTGGGTGATTTTAACATCCACATAGATGCTGAGAATGACAGTCTCAACACTGCATTTAATCTATTATTAGACTTAGTTGGCTTTGCTCAAAATGTAAATGAGCCCACCCACTACCTTAGCCACATTTTAGATCTTGTTCTGACATATGGCATAGAAATTGAGGACTTAACAGTATTCCCTGAAAACCCCTTTTTGTCTGATCATTTCTTAATAACATTTACATTTACTTTAATGGACTACCCAGCAGTGGGGAATAAGTTTCATTACAGTAGAAGTCTTTCTGAAAACGCTGTAACTAGGTTTAAGGATATGATTCCTTCTTTGTTATGTTCTTCAATGCCATATACCAACACAGTGCAGAGTAGCTACCTAAACTCTGTGAGTGAGATAGATTATATCGTCAATAGCTTTACATCCTCACTGAGCCCAACTTTGGATGCTGTAGCAAGAGCCTTAAATCAGAAGTGCCTGACTCCGTGGTATAACTCACAAACTCGCAGCTTAAAGCAGATAACCCGTAAGCTGGAGAGGAAATGGCGTCTCACTAATTTAGAAGATCTTCATTTAGCCTGGAAAAAGAGTCTGTTGCTCTATAAAAAAAAAGCCCTCCGTAAAGCTAGGACATCTTACTATTCATCACTAATTGAAGAAAATAAGAACAACCGCAGGTTTCTTTTCAGCACTGTAGCCAGGCTGACAAAGAGTCAGAGCTCTATTGAGCCGAGTATTCCTTTAACTTTAACTAGTAATGACTTCATGACTTTCTTTGCAAATAAAATTTTAACTATTAGAGAAAAAATTATTCATAACCATTCCAAAGACATATCCTTATGTTCGACTGCTTTCAGTAATGCTGGTATTTGGTTAGACTCTTTCTCTCCGATTGTTCTGTCTGAGTTACTTTCATTAGTCACTTACTCCAAACCATCAACATGTCTATTAGACCCCATTCCTACCAAGGAAGCCCTACCGTTAATTAATGCTTCGATCTTAAATATGATCAATCTATCTTTATTAGTTGGCTATGTACCACAGGCTTTTAAGGTGGCAGTAATTAAACCATTACTTAAAAAGCCATCACTTGACCCAGCTATCTTAGCTAATTATAGGCCAATCTCCAACCTTCTTTTTCTCTCAAAAATTCTTGAAAGGGTAGTTGTAAAACAGCTGACTGATCATCTGCAGAGGAATGGTCTATTTGAAGAGTTTCAGTCAGGTTTCAGAATTCATCATAGTATAGAAACAGCATTAGTGAAGGTTACAAATGATCTTCTTATGGCCTCAGACAGTGGACTCATCTCTGTGCTCATCCTGTTAGACCTCAGTGCAGCTTTTGATACTGTGTTATGTGTCGACACGGGTTGAGGAGCGGACCTGCGTCTGACGGAACCCAGCGCTAAAACAACCAGAAAGCGGTTCCAATAACAACACAATTTATTTTCCCCCTTTGGTGCATAACAAAGTGTACAAACAAAAACTGCGTCGGTCTGGCGGAGTGAAGGACGGCACGCTCTCCAGCGCCCAAAAGGATCGAAGCCCGGCGCTTCTGGACCCACGTTCACTGCCAAACACCCCCCAGGTGGACACGACAAACCGACTCTGCGAAGGATAGAAAAGGTGAGGTAAGTCAGCAGCTACAACTAATATCCTTCAAAAGGCACACACTAACAGCAACACATTCAGGTCCGAATTCAAGCTTTATGTAAATGAGCAGCTTCTCACAACAGGTGGAGGATCATCAGTCCGCATGCCACGGCAGTGAGAAGCGAGCTGCACAACTCTCATCAAAGTTCAAATATACTACGTAACAAAATACCAAGTTACTGTTAACAATTATTCAGATAATCAATCACCTCTGATGTGTGCTGACAGCATGTGTCTCTCACCCTTCCTCCTTCACAGGCACGATGTGTCAAACCCAGGCGCGGTCCTCAGCGTCTCACAAACGAACGTCACAAGGTCGAGTTCCCAGCAATTCTGCTTGAATCACACATGACTTAAATGCAGAACGCCATCTCATTATCTGCTTCAGCTGAAAGTCTTTAAGGTTGCACGTGAGCACCATCCACAGGTGCTGCACATCATGTTGACGAGGGTGAAGGACTCTTCTGCCAGCACCTTCTCCACAGACAATAAATCAGTTTGCATACCACCTGGAGAGCAAAGAAAAGAAAAGAACACCAAAATGTCCAGCCACACCCCCCAACACACAACAGTACCCCCCCTTTAACGGGAAGCCTCCCGGCGACCGAACAGACCAGGTCCGAGAACAGCACCTCCCCCCGGGGTCCTCGTCAGGAAGCAGACAGCGTAACGCTCCCAAGGTCAACCACAGACAACAGGACAGGGCACCGCAGCTGGAAGGCTGGCTGGCATCAACAAAAACCCCAAAACAGTCCAGATCCCTCCCAGAGCCTTTCGGCGGCTCATTTTGGCGAACGGCACAAAACATCAAGCCGGGGAAGGGAACAGGAAAAACTAACCCGGCCCCAACCCCAAGGCGCAGCGGAAAACCGGAAATACATTCGGTGCCCCAACTCGACCATACCCCAGCCTATCGGGAGGGGTGGAACTACCGAAATGGCGAACGGCAACAGATCGGCCCACCCCTCCGACTGAGGTATGTTCCCGCTGCACCACACCCCGGCAACACCAATGACGAACGGTACAAAGGCCCACTGAGGCTGGAGTGGAACCGGGCCCTAACCAAACCAGAAAAAATGCACCTAACAACCCCCCCCTAGGTGCAGAGGTCTTCTGAGAACACTCAGCGTGACCAACCTGCACCACCCCACAACCCACAAGACGAACGGTCTTGGGGCGAGTGAGGTTGGGGTTAGGGAAGTAGGGAAATAAAAAACAACAAAACAAAACGACCCCAGACCCAAACAGAAAATACCTAAATACAAATAATAAAAACCAACGATTAACTGAGTCCAGGATGGGCTTCGAACCGCCTGTCGTTCACTCCACCAGATACGCCCCTGAATCCCCAAACAATTTATAACCCCTTTCAGAAAAAAAAAAAACATTAGCCCAAACAAATGTTTTTTTTTTTTTTTTGTGTATTATTTCGCCTGTCCCAGAACACCTGGAGAGACGTCACCACTATTTTTCTTGACGCTTCTATGACAGGGCAATATAGCGGCTTCAGCTCGTCCGAGCTGCATGTGCTCATCTGCAAGAGGAGCCAGAGGTCTCGTTGGAGGAGTCTCAGTGGGGCGAAGAAGAGGCAGCCCAGATCTGTGTCGGGGAAAGCCCCGAGACGAAAAAACCCGTTCTGATGGCCGCCCTCTCTCGCATCCATGGTCCTTCATCCGATCATCTAGACGAATCACCAACGATATTAGCTCATCTAAATCATTTGGCTCATCACAGACTACTAGCTCGTCTTTTAATGGATCATTGAAACCAACCACAAACACTCCGCTTAATGCTGCGGCATTCCAACCGGACTGAGCAGGATAAATTCGGAAATCCACAGAATAATCCGCCGCACTCCGCCTCCCCTGCCTGAGATTCAGCAACCGCTGGGCAACGGTATGAGCAAAAACCAGAGAACATTGCATCAAAAACGGAGCACAAGCTTCAACTTTTCCCGCATAAGGCTCCGGACGACAAATAATCAATTCGGAAGCCGAATCTCTGGGTGACGAAGTTATCTGCACCGGTATCGATGGTGCCGCAGCTGGAGCAGCAGGAAGCGAAACGGCTTGCGCTGCAAGCTCCGTAACGCGGACATCTGTTTGTTTAATTTGGTTTGTGAGATGCTGTAATTGCTCCCATATTTTCTCCAAGTGTTCTTGAACTCTTTCGGCGAATGGAACCGCCTCTGCCGCTGGGTCCATTATGGAATGGCCGGGAACTACTGTTATGTGTCGATGCGGGTTGTGGAGCGGACCTGCGTCTGACGGAACCCAGCGCTAAAACAACCAGAAAGCGGTTCCAATAACAAAACAATTTATTTTCCCCCTTTGGTGCATAACAAAGTGTACAAACAAAAACTGCGTCGGTCTGGCGGAGTGAAGGATGGCACGCTCTCCAGCGCCCAAAAGGATCGAGGCCCGGCGCTTCTGGACCCACGTTCACCGCCAAACACCCCCCAGGTGGACACAACAAAACAACTCTGCGAAGGATAGAAAAGGTGAGGTAAGTCAGCAGCTACAACTAATATCCTTCAAAAGGCACACACTAACAGCAACACATTCAGGTCCGAATTCAAGCTTTATGTAAATGAGCAGCTTCTCACAACAGGTGGAGGATAATCAGTCCGCATGCCACGGCAGTGAGAAGCGAGCTGCACAACTCTCATCAAAGCTCAAATATACTGCGTAACAAAATACCAAGTTACTGTTAACAATTATTCAGATAATCAATCACCTCTGATGTGTGCTGACAGCATGTGTCCCTCACCCTTCCTCCTTCACAGGCACGATGTGTCAAACCCAGGCGCGGTCCTCAGCGTCTCACAAACGAACATCACAAGGTCGAGTTCCCGGCAATTCTGCTTGAATCACACATGACTTAAATGCAGAACGCCATCTCATTATCTGCTTCAGCTGAAAGTCTTTAAGGTTGCACGTGAGCACCATCCACAGGTGCTGCACATCATGTTGATGAAGGTGAAGGACTCTTCTGCCAGCACCTTCTCCACAGACAATAAATCACTTTGCATACCACCTGGAGAGCAAAGAAAAGAAAAGAACACCAAAATGTCCAGCCACACCCCCCCCAACACACAACATACTGTTGACCATAAAATTTTATTACAGAGAATAGAGCATGCCATAGGTATTAAAGGCACTGCGCTGCGGTGTTTTGAATCATATTTATCTAATAGATTACAATTTGTTCATGTAAATGGGGAGTCTTCTTCAGGGACTAAGGTTAATTATGAAGTTCCACAAGGTTCTGTGCTAGGACCGATTTTATTCACTTTATACATGCTTCCCTTAGGCAGTATTATTAGAAAGCATTGCTTAAATTTTCATTGTTATGCAGATGATACCCAGCTTTATCTATCCATGAAGCCAGAGGACACACACCAATTAGTTAAACTGCAGGAATGACTTTCAGACATAAAGACATGGATGACCTCTAATTTCCTGCTTTTAAATTCAGATAAAACTGAAGTTATTGTACTTGGCCCCACAAATCTTAGAATCATGGTGTCTAACCAGATCCTTACTCTGGATGGCATTACCCTGACCTCCAGTAATACTGTGAGAACTCTGTGAGAAATATGTAGAACTGCTTTTTTGCATTTGCAAAAGTGATGCTGAAAGTGATGCTGAAAAGCTAATTCATGTATTTCTTCTAGGCTGGACTATTGTAATTCATTATTATCAGGTTGTCCTAAAAGTTCCCTGAAAAGCTTTCAGTTAATTCAAAATGCTGCAGCTAGAGTACTGACGGGGACTAGAAGGAGAGAGCATATTTCACCCATATTGGCTTCTCTTCATTGGCTCCCTGTTAATTCCAGAATAGAATTTAAAATTCTTCTTCTTACTTGTAAGGTTTTGAATAATAAGGTCCCATCTTATCTTAGGGACCTCATAGTACCATATCACCCCAATAGAGCACTTTGCTCTCAGACTGCAGGCTTACTTGTAGTTCCTAGGGTTTGTAAGAGTAGAATGGGAGGCAGAGCCTTCAGCTTTCAGGCTCCTGTCTTGTGGAACCAGCTGCCAGTTCAGATTAGGGAGACAGACACCCTCTCTACTTTTAAGATTAAGCTTAAAACTTTCCTTTTTGAAAAAGCTTATAGTTAGGGCTGGATCAGGTGACCCTGAACCATCCCTTAGTTATGATGCTATAGACTTAGACTGCTGGGGGGTTTCCCATGATGCACACAGTGTTTCTTTTTATTCACCTCTTTTTGCTCTGTATGCACCACTCTGCTTTTAATCATTAGTGATTGATCTCTGCTCTTTTCCACAGCATGTCTTTTTCCTGATTCTCTCCCCTCAGCCCCAACCAGTCCCAGCAGAAGACTGCCCCTCCCTGAGCCTGGTTCTGCTGGAGGTTTCTTCCTGTTAAAAGGGAGTTTTCCTTCCCACTGTCACCAAGTGCTTGCTCATAGGGGGTCGTTTTGACCATTGGTGTTTTTCTGTAATTATTGTATGGCTTTTGCCTTACAATATAAAGCGCCTTGGGGGCAACTGTTTGTTGTTATTTGGCGCTATATAAATAAAATTGATTTGATTTGATTTGATTTACAGACAAACAGATTCTGGTTGAATTCTTTGTTCATGTTCATCCTTGATGTTAACACATTTACTGTGCCTCACCAAGTTAGGCTGCATAGTGACCAAGTGGCTAATGTCCTCCTTTCTGGAGCACAGAAATTTCCACAGAAAGGTTCCTGGTTCAAGGCTTCCCTGACTCACTCTCCATGTAATGTTGAGTTTTGTCAGGAAGGGCATCTGACATAAATGTTGGGCCAAATAAACATACAGATCCGGACTGGTAACCCCAAAATGAAAATGGGAAAAGCCAAAAGAACTGACTTTTACTATGGCACATCAAATTCTTATACTTAAGGAATTCAACAAACACCTCAAGTGGTAATTATTAATATGAGCAGCAAATTTTAGAACTTTTTAATTCACAGAGCTCCCACTGAGAGAAGCCTGAAGTCGCTTTGGGTTCAAACAAAACACGACAACTATATGGGGTGTGACTTTTTTTTCCAAACTCCTCAGTTTAAGATCCTGTAAACCATAAAGTTATGGCATAATTAGTAGTGTGGTCACTTTGAGTGACAGCTTGTCTGCGCTACTGAGCTGAGACTCAAAGAAGAGAGGCCACGAGCTGTGGCTGCTAGCTGTTATGAGCATTTTATTACACATATCTGTAGTAATATGGCTTTTTGTGTAGTTAATTGTACTAATGGATCATGCAAGACATCTGTGCTTCAGTATTTCTGTCGAGTGAACCTTTGTTTCATTTCAGGTGTGAATGACATTAGCACATGTTGCAATTATTGGTGGCTTGATGACATTAGGTTCACTTAAAACATTATTACTAAGGATATAAGTGGGTGTGCAGTGTTGTGCAGCCCCACTCTTCCTTCGCCGCATGGATAGAGGTACACATCATAACCTGGATAGTGTATTCTCCACTTCTTTAATATGCTCCTGCAACTACATTCATGGATCACTGATACAGCTTAATGGCTGTGACTGAACAAACGACATAATAAAAAGACACAAAGGGGGCGATGGCAATCGGCTGTGTAATGACCGTCATGTGGAACTTGTGGATCCTTGAAATATCAAAGCACATTAAGCCCTGTGAAACAAGAATCAGTATCGGACAGCAGGACAAAATTCTCCATGGCTGCTGTGTACAGCTTAAAAAGGAAACAGCAGGATGTGGTTGTGTTGTTGTCCAGTCTGGTTCACAATTATTGGACTGTTCCTTTGTTTGTTTTTTTGTGTTGGCTGCACCAGTTAAAGCACAACTAGAAGAATGGCTGACTGTAAATCTCTTAAAAGGGGAGGCCTACCAGAGTGTCAGGGGTACAGGCATGCGGCTGACCAAGAGCAAGTATAGCCACTAGAAAGGCTGGGAAGTCTGTTAAGCTGCAGTCAGAGAGTAGCTGGTGCATCACGCAGATAGACAGGAGGCCAACGGGGCAGTCGGGGTGTTGAGTAAGCAAAACTGGGAGAGAGAAAATGGATTTGAAAGCTGCAGTGTCTGGGTTCCTGGCTTCATTTTCTGGTTGGATTATTCTGTTATGACTTGTGAGGATTTAACCCAAAAAGCAAACAGCAGCCACACAGGAGTTAATTTTCTATACCCACTTATTCCAATTAAAGGTTGTGGGAGAGTGAGAGCTTATACCATTGGTAACTGGGCAAGTGGCAGGGTACAACCTCAACAGGCCATCAGTAATTCGTAGAGTGACACATAGACAAGCATTCACACTCACAAGCACACCTACACCAATTTAGTGTTTCTAATTCATCTAACCTGCATGTCTTAGAACATGCAGGAGTAATAAGTCAATCATTTATTTTTTCCTTGACAAAGGGTTGACTCCAAATTATGTTACAATGTGAGTTCCAAACTGGGAAACAGTCCAAATGATCAGGAGCAACAGTGGTGAGTCAGCAGCAGCAAAGAGCAAACGGGAGATGATAAAACATAGGACTAACACAGCAAACAGGACAAAATAATCCAGCAATTAAAATGCTGAAAAGTGACAAACTTGAATAGTGACGTTAACAACATGACGCCTGTGCGTGTTGGGAACACCAAGTCACAGGACCACGAATAATATACTGGTCTGTTTAAAGTTCCTTGTGACAGTAACAGTCCTATCTGGGTGTGCTGAAGGATGTAATTTTCAGAATCCTACTTTATTGGATAAACAGCCACATTTAATTTTGTGGTGATTTCTCTTGATAGATAAAATGGTCAACACTTCAAGACAATGTGTGAGTGTTAGTTGAAGCAGCAACAGTGTAAATACTAGCAAGAGCAACCATCTTTATGTAAAACAAAGTAGCGAATCATCCATCCATTTTATAAACCTGCATTTTCAAATTAAGGATCATTACGGGGCACCGGAGCCTATTCCAGTGGCCAAGAGGCAGAGTACACTCTGGACAGGTTGCCAGTCTATCACAGGACTGACACATGTAGACAAACAAACACATTCACAGTCAGTCACACCTCAGGTCAATTTAGAGTCGTCATGGCCTACATCCGTCTCCACACTCACGTTCAGATGTATCACAAGTGAAATGATCATGGAAACGTACGGTACTTTACGCAAAAATCCTGGCTGGCGTACGCATGTTTCTACAGCTATTGGGCCACCTCTGACATGTAGAGGTGATGCTGGGACACTGTTAATAGTGTGAAAAGAAGAAGTCATCAGAGTGATGTGCACATCAGAGACACAGTGATGAGCAATTACCACACCCACGTTTGCAATTATATGAGTGGATATAAAAGCATGTGCAAAGTGATACGTAAAATGGCACTAATAGTGGCTGTGTTAGCGTCAGAGGACCTTGCAAATGGTGTAATGCAATGTGAGTGTGTATTCAGGGAACATGAGGATTTACTTGCAAATGACGATAATTGGCTCAGATACCAATTTTGATTTCCAAGGCCACTGTTACTAGAGTCACACACAGAACTGTGGCCGGCCCAGAGCAAAATACAACCAGTAGCCAGGGGCTGTCTGTGCCCACACAATTGATAACCACACTGGGCTTCCTGGAACAGGGGCTGGTCGATCGGTCAAAGGTGTACCTGAAGTGAGCAGCTGTGTGTTGAATTAATTGATTATAATGGAGAAAAACATTAAAGAATAAAACAATTGTTCTGAAATAAAGGCTGTAGTCTGTGTTCATTTCAGAACAATTTTAATGGTTTCAAAAGCAACAGCTATCACTGAACTATAATGTTTGGTCAGTAGTTTGGGACTAATCTCCCTGCTTTGCAGTAGGAACAGAGAGCATTTATAGTGCATGCAGACTGGTTGTTGCTCTCAGTCCAACCAGAGAAATGTTTACATTTTCTGGAAATCAGAATATTAAATACCAACAGCTAGCCTCATATATTTATTTTTTGTTATTCTAGAGTATTAGTCTTGCAGCAAATAATTTAGGATTTTCCTCAGAGCCTGGTTTAAACTGTTTTACCAGTGTCATGTGTTAGTTTCTCCACTAGATGGCGCCTTCAGTTTTGTTTCACACTGAATCAGATGAGTGACTGATTATTGATAGACTCTTACCCTGACTTTCTGTTCATGTATTGCCAGATACTTGTGTGCCGTGTTTGTCTGTTGCCTTACTTGCCACGTTTTGCCTCGCCAGCTTCCAGAGCTACCTTCAATGATCCAGGCAGTCTCCAAGAGGATCAAACCTGAATGCCGCCCTGTGACCATGACTGCGTCTTCCAGCTGTGCGCTTAAGACACTGAAGCATCCCGCAGCAAAAGCTCAGTTCTTGGTCTCGGAGGCAAGCATTCCACCTGGTGCTGAACCCTGAAACCTTAGTTGATATTATCCTTCAAGACTGGCTCGGGATCCTGCATCTTTTCAAAAATATGGGAATGATAGTCAAAAATAATATGTATATCTCACAGACATGAATGGGCGAAGCTCTTCAGCATCTCACCATGTCATTTAGGTCCTTCAGACTTTTTTCGTAAATGCTTCTGGAGAGCATTAGCACGGATAAAAATCTTAAGCTCCCATGAGATCTCCTGTCTTGTCAGTTCAGGAAATGTTCAACATTTGACTTCATTTGACTTTCTTTAACCCTCTGGGGCTGACGCCGTTGTGTACGACGGCTGAGACCAAGCTTTACTAAATTATAAATAACTTTTTAATGATATGAGATAGAAACTTACTCTCTTTTTTTGCTGAAAAGTTAACTCCGTGGACTTTCGAGCCAGCCATCGGCCATCATTGTACTCCTCATAGAAGCTGTGTGATGAGGTGCACAATATGAGTGTCCAATCAGAATTGGTTCACCATCACATGGTTTTCCAAAATCTAATTGTAGGGCAGATTTACCACATGTGATAAACCAAAGATCGTTTTTTTAGCAGTGATGTGTTACGAGGTGGCCCGTTTGAGTAGCCATCTGGCTGTTTGCGCCAATGCGCCCTGCGCTATTACGCACAGCGATCAGTGAACAGGGTTGGGTAGGATTACTTTGAAATGTAATCCAAAAGTAATCAGATTACAAGTAATCCAAATGTATGTACATGTCAAAGTAATCCTACCCAACCTTGTCAAACCTTGTCAGTGAAAGTGAGCAGATGGAGGGCCTCTGATGACAATCTCACGTGCTCAAACACAGATTGTGTGCGTTTTAGAGATGCTCCACTCCTCATTACCTGTGAATGTTATTGAATAAGCCTGTGGCAAGCTGTCTCGCTCCGGTGTAAAGCATGGTTGACCATATCAATGGAGCGAGGGGGGAGGGGCCGCTCCTCAGAGTGTAAATGGGTCAAAGTGTCAAAGCTGCTTTCAGAGCAGGACAGAACACTCCAAAACACAGTAGAAGTAGAAGTTTGTGATGTGACCTTTGTGTAGTAGCAGACAGACACTGCTTTGAGATGAAGATGAACAAAACGCATAGACCATTTTGTATATCCTTTCAGAGGATTAAATACAACAAGAACAGGTTAATTTAAAAGAAAAAGATAAAAACCGGGGGGGACTTTCTAAAGTTAAACACACTTGACATTTCTTGTTTCACTGTGGACTCAAACTTTGGCACTTCCTGTTTCAGTCTCAAATTGTCACTAAATTCCCACAAGATCCCATGAGATGTCCTGTCTTGTCAATCCAGGAAGTGTCTGACATTTGACATTTCCTGTTTCACTGTGGACTCAAAATTTGGCACTTTCTGTTTCAGACTCCACCTCCCACTGAATTCCCATGAGATCCCATGAGATGTTCTGTCTTGTCAATCCAGGAAGTGTTCAACATTTGACATTTCTTGTTTCACTGTGGACCAGTGGCGGCCCCAGGAAATTTTTGTTGGGGGGGTAAACGTTGGAGGGGCTCCACAAAATGTCATCGAAATGAACAATATATAGTAAATTGCTTTATAAATACCAAGGTATATGCTTTAGTCACCCGTGCTCCTCTAAAATGTGGTATCAATGCACACACACACACACACACACACACACACACACACACACACACACACACACACACACACACACACACACACACACACACACACACACACACACACACACATCACTTAGAATGATTACAAGTTAAGTAAACTTGCACATAGGTATAAATAAAGATAAGTGAAGTTTTAAGAGTGGCCGTAATAAATATTTAGGAAACCTAATTTTTTGGAGTATAGAGTTAAATTTGTCTCATTAATACTTGCAAATGCGCAGAGGGTGATTTACAAATATCCTTTGATTTGTACACGTACTTTATGAGCCACAAATACAAATTTCTGATTTGTAACGTGTGTGGGTTTTTACAAATAAAAGCTTATTTGCAAAACTGAAAATTCTGTTTGTGAAGGGTGATTCAGCATTGGTGGACCACCAAACACACACATTCATCACTTTGCTCAGTTATGCAATATTGAGACATTCTCAGCGCAAAACTGCAGTTGAGATCCACAAATATGTCAGTCGCTATTCACATTATTGGCAGAATTATTGGGGGGCTGAGGTGGGGCTTGGCTCATTATTGGGTGGGCTTAAGCCCTCCCAAACCCCCCTTGGCGCCGCCACTGCTGTGGACTCAAAATTTGGCACTTCCTGTTTGGGACTCGCTGTACCACCAGCGAGCTTCATGCCGCTTCGCTCATAATATGCATATGTCGCAGACATGAACGACCAAAGCTCGTCAGCATCTGACCATGTCATATGTCCCCCCCACCACCTTTTTAAGCATTTTTCTTTATTTGCCTCTTACATGCCTAGAAAAGCTCCTCACCATCTAACCATGTCCTTTAGGTCTTTCACACTTTTTTTTAGTAAAATGGTTCTTGGGAACTATAACCTTTAAAAGGTGGGGGGGGGGGGCTTTGTAAGCATTTTCCTTATTTTGCCTTTCAGCTTCTGGAGGGGCTCTGCTCCCCATACCCCCTACCTTTTTAAGTATTTTTCTTTTTTGCCTTTCTGCTGATCCACCTAATTACAACCCTCTTAACCCCCTGCCACTTTAAGCATTTTTTTTAAATGAAGATGAAAATTAATATCCAACGTTTTCAGCTAGTTGACAGTAGGGCTGCAGGGCTGGATCCAGAGTGAAAATCTGACATGCATTTTTGCCCATTGATAAAATAAAAATTGTACACGTCATTATTCAATAATCTTCATTTTTTTTTATTTGTGTGCAACATACACTGTCACACTTCTTTTAATATATTTATTATACTTCATGGACCATAGTAAACACTTATTATTTGTATAAATATGATGTCCTAAAAAAACAACACTATAACAAAAATTGACTGTAAACAGGATCAAATTTATTGCCAAAATCTTTCAATTATACCTGAATCTATATATGATATTTTTCAATTGATAATTCAATAAAAAGATGACTGCATGTACAACCCCTGGCAATAATTATGGAATCACCGGCCTCGGAGGATGTTCAATCAGTTGTTTAATTTTGTAGAAAAAAAGCAGATCACAGACATGACACAAAACTAAAGTCATTTCAAATGGCAACTTTCTGGCTTTAAGAAACACTATAAGAAATCAGGAAGGCAAACATACTGGTAGACCAAGGAAGACATCAAAGCGTCAAGACAGAAAACTTAAAGCAATATGTCTCAAAAATCGAAAATGCACAACAAATGAGGAACGAATGGGAGGAAACTGGAGTCAACGTCTGTGACCGAACTGTAAGAAACCGCCTAAAGGAAATGGGATTTACATACAGAAAAGCTAAACGAAAGCCATCATTAACACCTAAACAGAAAAAACAAGGTTACAATGGGCTAAGGAAAAGCAATCGTGGACTGTGGATGACTGGATGAAAGTCATATTCAGTGCTGAATCTCGAATCTGCATTGGGCAAGGTGATGATGCTGGAACTTTTGTTTGGTGCCGTTCCAATGAGATTTATAAAGATGACTGCCTGAAGAGAACATGTAAATTTCCAGAGTCATTGATGATATGGGGCTGCATGTCAGGTAAAGGCACTGGGGAGATGGCTGTCATTACATCATCAATAAATGCACACGTTTACGTTGATATTTTGGACACTTTTCTTATCCCATCAATTGAAAGGATGTTTGGGGATGACGAAATCATTTTTCAAGATGATAATGCATCTTGCCATAGAGCAAAAACTGTGAAAACATTCCTTGCAAAAAGACACATAGGGTCAATGTCATGGCCTGCAAATAGTCCGGATCTTAATCCAATTGAAAATGTTTGGTGGAAGTTGAAGAAAATGGTCCATGACAAGGCTCCAACCTGCAAAGCTGATCTGGCAACAGCAATCAGAGAATGTTGGAGCCAGATTGATGAAGAGTACTGTTTGTCACTCATTAAGTCCATGCCTCAGAGACTGCAAGCTGTTATAAAAGCCAGAGGTGGTACAACAAAATACTAGTGATGTGTTGGAGCGTTCTTTTGTTTTTCATGATTCCATAATTTTTTCCTCAGAATTGAGTGATTCCATATTTTTTCCCTCTGCTTGGTCTAAAAAAGTAACCGTTACTAACTGCCACAATTTTTTTTTCCTGATTTCTTATAGTGTTTCTTAAAGCCAGAAAGTTGCCATTTGAAATGACTTTAGTTTTGTGTCATGTCTGTGATCTGCTTTTTTCTACAAAATTAAACAACTGAATGAACATCCTCCGAGGCTGGTGATTCCATAATTTTTGCCAGGGGTTGTATTCTTAATAATAATATATTGAGATACAGACAGTTCACAGAAGACATTTTCCATTGATACCAATCAAAATTAGAACCAGTCAAGCAGGTAACAATATTCATCATGTCCATGACTAAATATACTAAAACAAATGAATCACAATTGTACACATATCACATTTGTGATATGTGTACAATTGTGATGTATTTGTTTTAGTATATTTAGATTTTGTTGTGATTTGGCACTTTATAAGTTGATTAAATTGAAACTGAATTGAAATTGAACAACATTTTATTGAGTCTTAAAGTAAATCAATATGAAATTGGTCACTGGATCCTTAAAATGTGGACATAATAAACTCTACATGGTGGATCCTTGATCTCTGGACATAAATAGGAATAAACAAAATCTGTAGTTTTTGTCAAAAGCATTTCCTTTCAGACATTATTGGCATGAATGTCTTTCCATACATCTGAGCTGAGATCTTGCAGCCGCTGTGCTTCACATCAGGATGTAATTTGTAAATATGTATAAAGTGAATAAAATTGGTCCTAGCACAGAACCTTGTGCAACTCCATAATTAACCTTAGTCTGTGAAGAAGACTCCCCATTTACATGAACAAATTGTAATCTATTAGATAAATATGATTCAAACCACCGCAGTGCAGTGCCTTTAATACCTATGGCATGCTCTAATCTCTGTAATAAAATTTTATGGTCAACAGTATCAAAAGCAGCACTGAGGTCTAACAGGACAAGCACAGAGATGAGTCCACTGTCTGAGGCCATAAGAAGATCATTTGTAACCTTCACTAATGCTGTTTCTGTACTATGATGAATTCTAAAACCTGACTGAAACTCTTCAAATAGACCATTCCTCTGCAGATGATCAGTTAGCTGTTTTACAACTACCCTTTCAAGAATTTTTGAGAGAAAAGGAAGGTTGGAGATTGGCCTATAATTAGCTAAGATAGCTGGGTCAAGTGATGGCTTTTTAAGTAATGGCTTAATTACTGCCACCTTAAAAGCCTGTGGTACATAGCCAACTGATCATATTTAAGATCGAAGCATTAATTAATGGTAGGGCTTCCTTGAGCAGCCTGGTAGGAATGGGGTCTAATAGACATGTTGATGGTTTGGAGGAAGTAACTAATGAAAATAACTCAGACAGAACAATTGGAGAGAAAGAGTCTAACCAAATACCGGCATTACTGAAAGCAGCCAAAAATAACGATATGTCTTTGGGATGGTTATGAGTAATTTTTTCTCTAATAGTTAAAATTTTATTAGCAAAAAAAGTCATGAAGTCATTACTAGTTAAAGGAATACTCGGCTCAATAGAGCTTTGACTCTTTGTCAGGCTGGCCACAGTGCTGAAAAGAAACCTGGGGTTGTTCTTATTTTCTTCAATTAGTGATGAGTAGTAAGATGTCCTAGCTTTACGAAGGGCTTTTTTATAGAGCAACAGACTCTTTTTCCAGGCTAAGTGAAGATCTTCTAAATTAGTGAGACGCCATTTCCTCTCCAACTTACGGGTTATCTGCTTTAAGCTGCGAGTTTGTGAGTTATACCACGGAGTCAGGCACTTCTGATTTAAGGCTCTCTTTTCAGAGGAGCTACAGCATTCAAAGTTGTGCTCAATGAGGATGTAAAACTATTGATGAGATAATCTATCTCACTCACAGAGTTTAGGTAGCTACTCTGCACTGTGTTGGTATATGGCATTGGAGAACATAACAAAGAAGGAATCATATCCTTAAACCTAGTTACAGCGCTTTCAGAAAGACTTCTACTGTAATGAAACTTATTCCCCACTGCTGGGTAGTCCATTAAAGTAAATGTAAATGTTATTAAGAAATGATCAGACAGAAGGGGGTTTTCAGGGAATACTGTTAAGTCTTCAATTTCCATACCATAAGTCAGAACAAGATCTAAAGTATGGTTAAAGTGGTGGGTGGACTCATTTACATTTTGAGTGAAGCCAATTGAGTCTAATAATAGGTTAAATACAGTGTTGAGACTGTCATTCTCAGCATCTATGTGGATGTTAAAATCACCCACTATAATTATCTTATCTGAGCTAAGCACTAAGTCAGACAAAGGTCTGAAAATTCACAGAGAAACTCACAGTAACGACCAGGTGGACAATAGATAACAACAAATAAAACTGGTTTTTGGGACTTCCAATTTGGATGGACAAGACTAAGAGTAAAGCTTTCAAATGAATTAAAGCTCTGTCTGGGTTTTTGATTAATTAATAAGCTGGAGTGGAAGATTGCTGCTAATCGTCCCCCGCGTGCTACGAGCATTCTGACAGTTAGTGTGACTCGGGGGTGTTGACTCATTCAAACTAACATATTCATCCTGCTGTAACCAGGTTTCTGTAAGGCAGAATAAAGCAATATGTTGATCAATTATTATATCATTTACTAACAGGGACTTAGAAGAGAGAGACCTAATGTTTAATAGACCACATTTAACTGTTTTAGTCTGTGGTGCAGTTGAAGGTGCTATATTATTTTTTTCTTTTTTAATTTTTATGCTTAAATAGATTTTTACTGGTTGTTGGTGGTCTGGGAGCAGGCACCGTCTCTACGGGGATGGGGTATTGGGGGGATGGCAGGGGGAGAGAAGCTGCAGAGAGGTGTGTAAGACTACAACTCTGCTTTGTGGTCCCAACCCTGGATAGTCACGGAATGCCACACTACTATTATTGTGAACACCCCCTTTTCTACTTTTTTTTTTTACTAATAGCCCAATTTCATAGCCTTAAGAGTGTGTATATCATGAATGCTTGGTCTTGTTGGCTTTGTGAGAATCTACTGAATCTACTGGATCTACTGGTACCTTGTTTCCCATGTAACAATAAGAAATATACTCAAAACCTGGATTAATCTTTTTAGTCACATAGCACTACTATTATTCTGTAGCAGTAAGATTTTCATTGGGCCCAAAATCCCTGGCAGCTCCCCTGCCTGCTCACCTGAACATAACGACCTCACTCAGGTGTGCCAGTGATGACGTGGCAGACATCTAACTGGTTCATCAGATGTGAGCAGGGTCAAATAATAATGTGCCTCATTTTGTGCAGCTGGTTGGAGTCATCACCTGATTATGTCACTTGCAGATCTCAGCTTTTGTCAAAGTACTCAGTGAATCATTTTCTTACACTGATCGCTTCTAAAGCACGAGTGGGGAGTCACGCTGGCTGCTGACAGCCAATCCTACCACGAAACGACACGTGTTTGACACAGTCAACAATATTATAATTAGCTTAAGCTACCCTGCAACTCTGAGTGTTGAGCAGTTCTGAGCCCTCACTCTCTCACCGCTTCCAAAAAATCAGCGCGCACTGCGTCTGCTGTGGATCAGCCACCCTCCTCCCACTCAAACCAAACCGGCTTCAAACAAACAACAACAACAACAACATTTATCAATGTGATTTAACGCCGCACTTGTTTTCACTTCCTGATCGTTGCGTCTCAGCTCAAAGTTTTGCTTCGTAAACATGCATGCGCGCCGCTGCCTAATATGCGCGCTGGCGCTCCCGTGCGCGCGCACTGCTCCCACTTTATCCACTGCACGAACACACGTGGTTGCCAAAGGCAAAGTGCACTTTAATGAGCATCAAACGACACTAAACGTCGGTCACATTTAGGTTCGGTGGCACTGAAGTAAAAGCGGATCCTTTGGATTAGACGCGTCCTGTTTGCGCGCTGCGTTCGCTGGCGGCCGGAGACGCACTTTTGTGGAAAAATGAGGTCGACAAGCGTCGTTTTAGTCGTCGTAGTGTGCTCATTTAGCGCTTATTATATTTATGAGCCCATTCCTGAGAATATTGAGCAGCGATGGAAACTCATGTTGACCAACACGTTCTTCAGAAGTCTCAGCCACCTGGTAAGAAAAAAAAAGATTTAGTTTCTTTCAAACTCCCTCTCAGTACTTCAATTTATTTTAATTCTTGCCTAGTTCAGCCACTTCCAGCCTGACAGGCAACTGCAAAGTTGGTGCCAAAGTAATACAGTTAATTTGGCATTGCAAAAGTTTTTTTTTTCTTTTTGTGTTGGGGTCGATGTGCTGGTTTCACCAGATTATGTCAGATGATAATCCATCCGTTGTATAGGCTGCTCACCTGTTCCAAGAATAGAACATATTAAGGGAAGTGTGACTCAATCTGATTTATACAACATACTAAGAATAAAACATAGTTAATTCATATTACTGCACATAATCAATTGATTTCAATACATTCCTGCTGCCACTGAAACTTTATATATATATATAGTGTGTGTGTGCTAATTAGACACATGCACCCCCACCTCCAAAAAAAAAAAAAAAAAGTTGTGATTGTCAGGTGTGTTTTAATTTTGACAACCTCTTGACAAACAAATGTTTGGGAGCCATGTGATTTTAAATGAATGAATGAATGACTAAACAAATTTTTAAAAAAATACCAGGAAAAACAGCCAATTCTAAAAGTTAGCGTTTGGTTCTCTTTCATGACATATGGCTAAAGTTTTTGTGCATTTTCAAAATGAAGTGGCTATTCTTCCTCGACTGGAAGTGGACTTGCGTTGGCTGTTTGTCCAAATTACCATGTGAAGGGAGCATGAGAGAGTGATGCAGGGAGGCCTGGGGTGGTCTGGGGGGTTAAGGTTAGGGAGGCGAGGGTGACACAGGGGGGTGATGTGAAGTCTGAGGAGTTATAGTTAGGGGAAGGGAGAGGGTTTGAAACAGCAAAATAACAAAAACCACATCATGAAAATATTAAAAACCCAATGAGTCATGTGATGATGTCATCGCACTTGACTAATCACATGTTCCGGACAAATTAGCCAAAGTCCGTCCTCCAGAGAGAACATAGAGAGGGCCGACTCCCACAAAATGATGTAATCTGGACGCCATTTTGATTGTAACTGGGGCAGCTTGGCTGCTGCAGTGGAGTGACGTTTTGTAAACAAAACTTCTCTTGAGTGTAGTAAAGGCTACTGTAATGCACTATTTGACTTTAGAACACAAGGAACTACTATTACCAACATTTATTTAAACAGCTGTTATGATTGTGGAGTGTCCAGAGTGGAAAATAAGGCGCTGTAAGTATATCATAACCTAGGCAGCCTGATTTTTTATTTTTTTGTTTTTTAGTTTTATATTTATTTTCTGTTGTGTTTTTAATCAGGTTCTTTTTGTCACTTTCTCTAAAATTGTATTGTAACATTATTAGTTATTACTATTGTTATTAATATATAAACAAAATAAAATTAAAACTATTACAATTTGTAATACATCTGACTTTTATGACAACAAACGCTGAGCCATTATTATACAGAAAACAAATGCACACAAACGTGCTGACAGCTGCAACAGTTTAATGCTAACTTTAACATTGAAAATGCCATAGACATGCTAACGCATTAGCATCAGTCCAGTTTTTTTAGTTATTAAAGACATCTATCAACTGTTTTAGAAGACCATAACGGGTTTAACATAAAAAGTAAATATTACTCAGAGACATATGCTCTTTAGGGTGTTAGCGGGGGAAAATTAAGATAAAGTGAAATAAAACAATGAATCAACGAAGCATTAGATCGAAGCACTGCTTTGATCTGTGAATCACTGCTTCTATTGATTCAAAGCAAAGCTGCGCTGCAGAAAAGTTGATTACAGACCCGCTGCAGGGTCTGTAATCAATATAGAGAAATTATTTTCCTGACCAACACCCCCAAAAACAATGGCCACTCTGAAGGACTGATAAGGGAACTGTTAAGCAAAAAGGTTATTGATGTCTGTGAATCGAATCATTTCTTAACGATACCCTTGGAAGGAGTAGAATGCCACTTCCTTGTTTGTTTTGGTGTACTTGGTGCAATTGATAGCCGAACACTCAGTTCCTTTAGATCTTGATGCTTGTCTGATGCTGCTGGTATGATAGTTATGATCCATGGTCATGAAAAATGCACATAAACAGAAACTTTTGTCTCTAATACGACTCACAAAGACTGCCATTGTGCGTCTGTAGCAACACCCAGCTACACACATTCAAAATGGTGGCCGGCGCTTAGCCAATTACAATGCAGCATATTGGAAGTCGGAAGTCTGCCGTCCTTCTGGTCACTGAAGAATTTCCACTGCCTTTTCAAAATGGATATTTCTGCAATTTTTTTGCACCAGCTTCATGTTAATGGCGCCAGTCCTGGTGAGGGTCCTCAAAGCTTTCTTAACTCCTTTTTAAAAACTAGCTATACTGCATGTTCATCTCTGACATTTGGCGTGTTCACAGGTACAGATAAGGACCAAAAAAACATGTTTTGGGCCATGTTGGCATCTTTTAACATGGAAAATGCCCACAATGTAAAATCTGGACAGGTTAAATTGCTTGTGAAGGGTTGTTAATCGTAGGATTTTAGCACACCAAAGACCAATGATGCTTGTCAAAGACTGCTTTCTATATATCATATATCATTTATACTTTTAGTTCAATTAGAAGAGCATCACAGTAAGTTGTTTTTTTTCCAAATTCAAATAGTTTAAAAATTTTAGAAAGTGACTGAGTGATGCCTTTTTACTTTCTGCCCCCCCCCCCCCCCCCCCCCCCCCCCCCCCCACCCACACACACACAAACCCCTAAAATAGACAAGTATAATTATGTTTCAGGTTGGACTTGTTTTTGTCCTTTCTCCTCTGAAGCAAATACTTAGTGGGTTTTTGTTTGCAAGCGAGTGGGAGGAGTCAAAAACAATGCAGAGCAAGTCGCTACACTTAAATAAAATTAGCAACATAACACAAGACAAGCAGTTTAGCTCTACAGTAATTTCTATTTATGTACACGTATGAAAATGGTCAATATGACTTTGACGTTGCTGTGCACCTGCTATGCTTTCTTTGGCCTTGGTGATGTTGGATGCTCCTTTTGCGATGACTGAAAATTAGTTTCCGGGTCGTCCCCGTAAACCCATGTCTCATCACCAGTGAAGACTGTGTTGAGGAAGTTGTGGTTGCTGTTCGCGCAATCAAGCATGTCCTGCGACACTTATAGACGCAGAGGCCGCTGCTCTGCCGTTAGCAACTTCAGCACAAATTTTACTGGCACTCTCTGTATGCCCAAAAGCTCCATCAAAATGGAATGTACTGAACCATCCATGGCCATAGTTTATATTCTGCCAATCACTTGGTGATTTCAGCTTGTGGATGGCCTTCCGGAATGTGATGTGTAGCTATTTTTGGAGTGGTTAGACCACTGTGTTGTTTGTGTTATGCTCACGGCATCATTGCCAAAAGCCTGTTGAATCTTGAGTGGTTTCCGCTTGAGTATTATGTAAGTAAATCTGTGCCATCAGAGGTTGAGAAAAAAAAAAAAAAAAATGTGTGTATATATATATATATATATATATATATATATATATATATATATATATATATATATATATATATATATATATATATATATATATATATATATATATATATAAAGCATCAAAATATTCAGCCTCAAAAAATACGAGGTCTGTTAGAAACGTATCGGACCTTTTTATTTATTTATTTTTTTTCAAAAACCTGATGGATTTGAATCACGTGTGCTTGCATGAGCCAATCTTGAGCCTTCGTGCGCATGCGTGAATTTTTTCACGCCTGTTGATTGCGTCATTTGCTGGTAAGCAGCCTTTGTGTGAGGATGGGTGTAGTCTCTCTTCGTTTTTTCTTTGCAAGGAAAATGGCGGAACGACTGGAGCAGCGCGACTGCATCAGATTTTGCCAGAAACTGGGCGACAGCCAGGTGGAAACCATTCGGATTATTCAGACGGCTTTCGGTGACGATGCTATGGGCATCACACAGATTAAGGAGCAGTACAACCGGTTTAAAGACGTCTGCACAATGGTGGAGAGCGAGCTGCGCTCCGGTTGGCCATCAACATGCAGAAATGACCAGATCATTTCCAAAGTGAATCTGTGGTGATGCGGAACCGTCGTGTGACTATCCGAGAAATTGTGGAAGAGGTGGACATCAGCACTTTTTCAGCACATTCCACTGTGACAGAAGATTTGGCCATGAAAAGAGTTGCAGCGAAATTCATGCCGATGGCTTCGGAATGAAGCTGATGGCGGAACAAAAGCACCATCTGTTGAAGTCTCACAGGATATGTTGTGACATGCTCACCTCTTCTACAATTTCTCGGATAGTCACACGACTGAAAAGCCACCGAAAGCCGTCTGAATCTTCCGAATGGTGGAAGAGGTGAGCATATCACAACATGTCCTGTGAGACTTCAACACGGTGGCACTTTTGTTCCGCCATCAGCTTCGTGCCAAAGCCATCAGCATGAATTTCGCTGGAACTATTTTCATGGCTAAATCTTCTGTCACAGTGGAATGTGCTGAAAAAGTGCTGATGTCCACCTCTTCCGCAATTTCTTGGATAGTCACACGACGGTCCCATATCACCACAGCCTTCACTTTGGAATGATCTGGTCATTTCAGCATGAGCACGGCTCGCTCTCCACCGTTGTGCAGACGTCTTTAAACTGGTTGTACTGCTCCTTAATCTGTGTGATGCCCATAGCATCATCACCGAAACCGTCTGAATAATCCGAATGGTTTCCACCTGGCTGTCACCCAGTTTCTGGCAAAATTTGATGCAGTGGCGCTGCTCCAGTCGTTCCGCCATTTTCCTTGTAAAGAAAAAACGACGAGAGACTACACCCATCCTCACACAAAGGCTGCTTACAAGCAAATGATGCAATCGACAGGCGTGAAAAAATTCACTCATGCGCATGAAGGTTCAAGGTTGGCTCATGCAAGCACACGTGATTCAAATCCATCAGGTTTTTGAAAAAAATAAAAAGGTCCAATACTTTTCTAACAGACCTCATAGAAAAGCAGGGAGAAGCAATCGATCCCTGTTTGTCATCCAACGTTTATGGAAGTAAATCTGTGATGTTGTATGATCGAGACAGGGATCGATTGCTTCTCCCTACTTTTCTATTTTTTTGAGGTTTAATTGTTTTTTTTGTTGTTTTTTTTTTTTTTTTAGGTTGAAGTAGGGCTGCTCGATTATGGAAAAAATCAGTATCACGATTATTGAAACGATTATTTTTTTTTTAGTTACACAATGCATTTATTCAGCATTTCTCACTCTTAAAAAAAAAAAAAAAAAAAAAATTGTTGTAGACAATGTGCGCAAAACCTCCAAATTGAAAATGTACTGTACCTTACCTGTATAAAACATAAAATGAATAAAATAAATATTAAAAATATCATTGTATTATTTTTCTGTTTTCCTCTCCCTTCCCTGTTGTCACTGACCAGTTGGTCAGTGTCTTTGGGCATCTCCCTGACTTGTACTACTAGGACATAGTGCGGCTGCATTGTTTTTGTTTCAATTTATGTTCATTAGTTTGTGTGTTTGTCATCATTCCCTTGACCACGTCTCCTTACCTCCTTTTGGAGAAATTTATCTGTTCATTTATTGTTAAAATATAAATTGAAACAGCTTTTTTAAAAATAATAAAATAGTTGCTGCTGAAAGAGCCTTTTATTTAGAAGCAGATGATGTTATGCTGGATTCTCGGGACCAGATGAAGGTGTCTTCTGCAGCTTTGAACTCTGGTGCTGTTTCTTTCAACTGGACGTGGTGTTCAGCTCATCAATGGAAGTTTGGTTGTCTGCACAGCAAATGTTCCTGATTAGGACAAATAAAAATATTTCTTTAAATATAAAGAAACACTAAACAGTTTATATATAAAAAAAAGGGAAAAAACGGGGAAAAACTATGGAAAAAAAAAAACACCCGAAAAAATAAGTTATTTAAAGTTAAGCTTTTGTAGTGTCTGAAAAAAGCTGTAGCTTTATTTGGTAAAAATAAAAAGACTGAACCATTTACAAATTAAAGCGTTCACTCAGATCAACTGTGCTAAAAGGCTAAGCTAATGTTAGCCGATCATTAAACTTTCACAGCAGTTCAGTAAATGTCACGTTTTATTTTTACATTATTCTCACCTCGATAAAGCTGCAGAACTAAACTCCATTGGGCAAACTGGGACTTTGCATATATCCAAAAAGTGGGAGATTTCGGACTGAGTAGGTTTGCTGCCTGCCTCGTTCTGCCCAGGAATGATGCCTGAAGGCAGGCTTCTCCGTGCGGATTGGCTCGCTGTCGCGGTTCGATCGATATCCCACCAAGTCGTCAGTCCTCCCTTGGTCGGCGTCACTCCGAAAAGTAGCTGAAAAAAAGCTTCTCCCAGCAGGGTGATGGGAGAATCGTTCTACTGTTGTTTTTTAAAGCTTTTTTGTGGTTCAGGCGACGCAAATTCAAGAAGGTGATCGCTGAACTTTTTTCAGGTTGTGGAAACAGCTAGTGTGATGTAGCAATCCTGCCCCCTTGCCGCTTCCGAAGCGACGCATCTGACGTCATGCGTCTTGGGACACGTTGACGGATTGGCCTGATGAAAGGCCCTTAAATTGTTTCACTCGATTATACGAGTTTGGAGATCGTTTGATACAAATATCGATATTGCGATCGAAATTCGGTTAATTGCACAGCCCTAGGTTGAAGTTTTTTGAGGCTGAATATTGTGATGCTAAACAAACTCAACCTTAGAAATTCAACTTCAAACTCTGATTTTGATGCTAAAAACATTCGACCTTAAAAATTCAAATTCTGATGGCACAGATTTACTTCCATAGAGAGTATCGCCACGATTGTGGCAAAATTTGATGCAGTACTTTTTGCTCAAGTTGTTTCATTGTGTTACAGCAAATGAGAGTCCAACAGGTGCTCAGTACATGTTTATTCTTAAGGCTGACTGCTAGGGACTGATGCGTTCTGCGGGCAGGAAAAAACTCATGCATGTGCATTGTGCAATAAGGTTCCCTGCACCTCCCAATCAAATGACAATTTGCACGCTTCATTTGTTTCCGTGGGATAAAATGAGCTTGGATTCGGTTTTAATGTACTCTCTGTGTGTGTGTGTGTGTGTGTGTGTGTAGCCACCTAATTGAAATTAGAATAAAAATGCAATGGGCCACAGTTTAGTAAAACCATACCATGTTCAAATTGGTATGAACAGACATTCAGTAATTATAAATTGCATGAAAGGTGTACATCTTTACTCTAATTTGACCATATAATTTTGATAGGCAAGCTATAACATACATTTGAAGCACGATAAATAAAGGCTTTAACCCTTCCACCAAATTCTTCTTAACCTTCGTAATGCACAGTATTCAAGTACTGGCACGTAAGATTCACCCAGTTACATGCCTTTTATGTGTTGAGCAGCAAAAAATTAAAAATGCAGATTTCTTTAATCTTGTCAAAACTGTATCAGCTGTGTTTTGAATCATTTGAAGAGTTGCTATACTTCTTCGTGGTAAGGTTAAAGAAAAAATAAATAAGATAAAACATTGCAGTAATCAAAAACATGCTCATTTAGGGTCTACGCCCGACCAAGGCAGCATCTTTACATCTTCAGCTGGTGAAGTAAAAGGATGCCGTTCATATATACAATGTCTGGAATGACCAGTTTTACTCAGATTTTCAGAGTCATGTTCTACCACCAGCATGTACCACATTTGCTGCCTTCAGCCTTAAATAAGGGCCACCTCTAACGATGTAATCAGGGTCACAGAAAGAATATATATATATATATATATATATATATATATATTTTTTTTTTTTTTTAACAGCCTAATATTCCCTTTTCTTCAATTTCTGTAAAGTAATACCAAATTGGATAAATTTTTTGGAATTTGGAATAGAATGTGCAGTGTTTCCAATGCATTTGCGTGTGTGTAAATATAAGCTTTTACAAGGATTTTGAGCAGTTCTCAATATTTTGAACACTACTGTACAGTGACCAGTAGTATAAAATGCACTCTGCTCCAACAGCACAAGTATTGAAGAGGAGGCTGCCTCAATAGCTGATAACAGATCATTCACCACTGTTAGTGCACTTTCAGTGGAATGGTGTGTTTTAAAAGCAGACTGCAGAGGTTCAAAAGATTGTTCTCTGCTTTTTGCTTTCTCAAGAAGTTTGGAAAAGGAGTTGTTTATAATTTGTCAATATGCCCTTGACCCGGTTAGATTTCTTAAAATGAAATCTTAAGAATGGCAGTTTTAAAACAAACAGGAACAAGTCCATTTTCCAAGTGACATGTTAACAGTGTTAAACACTATAAAAGTCTGAATAATGACTAAAGAATCCAACTTTGCTTCTTGGTCTCTACTTGTTCAAGCAAGCAAAGAGTACACACCATACCTACCACCTCTGACTAATTCTTGAAAGAAATGGTGCCAAATTCTGACAGAACTGGTTTTGAGTGAGTCATTAATTCATTCTGAAGGCTTTCCTTTTATAGCTAAGGAAGAAGGCTGAAATATTGTATTCCTAATATGAAGTCGCTCCGAGGCGACGTCGTCATCCTGTTTCAAGCTGAAAACCTCCAAATTTAAGCCTCTGTTGACCCAGGACGTCGTGAGAGAACAGAGAACTTTCAGAAGAGGTCGGAATCAGCAGTTTATCCGGACATTCCACTGTTAAAGGAGATTTTTTTTAATGAAAGACGTGTGGTCGGATTGGCGCGTTGGCTGGCAGCCGGCGCAGCGCGCCTGCCACAGGAAAAACACCTCCGTTGGAAGCCTTAAGGACAAGTTGGAACATGCCCTGCTGTTAAACAATTTCTCAGATACTCACTCAACTGAAAGCCACCAAAAGCTGCCTGGATTTTACAAATGGTTATCAACACGGAGGTGTTTTTCCTGTGGTGGGCACGCCGGGCCGGCTGCGAGCCGATGCGCCAATCTGTCCGCACGTCTTTCATTAAAAAAAATCTTTAACAGTGGAATGTCTGGATAAACTGCTGATTCCGACCTCTTCTGAAAGTTCTCTGTTCTCTCACGATGTCCTGGGTCAACAGAGGCTTAAATTTGGAGGTTTTCAACTTGAAACAGGATGATGACATCGCCTCGGAGCGCTGCGCGATGTCCCGCTCTGTGGGAAGTCCTTACAGGGATAGAAACAATCCAAAATCTCTCATCAGCCATTAAAATTTACACCGAAAACCTGCTGAATTTCTCAAATGGTGTCCACTCGGATGTGCCTCACAGTTTTTGAAAAATTTTTGATGAAGCACAGCACCAGTCTCTCACCAACTTCTCAGACAATGAAAATCTGACGAGGGGGCTGGACCACTCCTTCCACAAGGCGTGCTCACAGGCGAATGACGTCACTGACAGGCGTGAAAAAACTCACGCATGCACACGAGGGTTCAAGCTTGGCTGATGTAATCACATGTGATTCAAATCCATATAGCTTTTTAAAAAAAATAAAACTGTCGGTTTCTTTTCTAATAGACCTCGTATTCATACCATTGAAAGAACGTAAAAACATTATTTGCTTTATATAATAGCTAAAATTAGATCCTTGTCATTTGATATTTTATTAATTTATAAACAGAAAAGGGACTTACATTTTGGTGTTCCACTGTAACGTGTAGTCCAGTGATGCTGTGCACTGACTTCGGACTTCCGTTAAAAAAAAGACTGTGTAGTTCCTCGGTCCAGCCAAAAATCACATCAGTGTTTCATGTGATCAGCTCTTCATACATCCAGACAGCTTACAGCGGAGTGGATTTTGTGTGTGTGTGTGTGGCAGCGTCAGTTAGCTCAATCAAATTGTGTCGTTGTCCCCTGCACATGTGCGTGCATGCAACTGGCTCAGTCGATGGTGTATGTCCTCAGTGCAGCAAAAAAAAACAAAACAATCACATCAGAAATGAGTCCTGCTTTTCTTTCTCTCTTCCTGCTAACAGACAGCACAGTGGATTTGTTTTGTGTGTGTGTGTATCTTACAAGAATTAGGAACATCAGTTAGCTCAATCAAATTATGTCTCGGGAGAGTCGTTTTCCCCGTGCGGTTACATACGTTTGGTGCCATTGCACTCTGCACACGGGCGCATGCGCGCACACACATACACACACACACAGCCTGGTCGGTGCTTGTGTGTGTGCCGTGTGCTACCAAAAAAAAGAATGTTTGTCCTCAGTGCAGTGAAAAAAAAAAAAAATCACATCAGAAATGAGTCCAGCTTTTGCTCTCTCTTCCTGCTAACAGCCTCCAGGCAGCACAGTGGATTTGTTTTGTGTATGTCTGCGTGCGCGTATTGCACAAGCATGTGTGGGCATGCACATAATCGCGATCATGTGTGCATGTGGACGTGTGTGTGTGTGCATGCGTCCGTTTGCAGAATGCAATGGCACCAAACGTATGGAACCAAATTTGCACTCTAAATGGAACCAAGCCGTGCTCTGAATATAATGCAACACCACAAATGGGATAAATTAATCCATGTCATGTGACATCTCTGGTTCCCTCCCCTCCTGTGGTAATGATGAGGTGTTTAGCAGGCTGACATCGTTAAATAGGTGGCTTGTGCAATTTTGTATACAGCAAGGTTTTAGCTTTATTGATAACTGGCCAGAAAATCCACTATGGTGACAGCGCAGTTTATCTGCCAGGGAGGGAAATTCAACAAGTTGAGACTATGGCCTGCTTCCATAGACGTGACCATAAAAATCATAGAGGGATATGCTTTGCAAACTTAATCCCCATTACTACATTCAATGATGTTGAAACTAAGGATGGCCCAGTGGTTGTTCCAGCAATGGCAAAAATTTTCTTGTCTGCTACCGACAATGCGCATGGAATGTCTCAAATGTAAACCTACTTCTAGGCATCTTATATATGCTGTTCTGGAACCACCCCAAAACCAAAACAGTTCAACTGTCAACCCCACTGAGGTCCTTAGTCTGTGTCTCATTAACATAAGATCACTATCCTCAAAATCATTGTTGATTAATGATCTAATTATTCATCATCACTTAGATATGATTTGGTTATGTGAAATCTGGCTTAAACCTACAGCTGTCCTCCCCTTAAATGAGGCCTGCCCACCAGTATATACATTTAGTCACATCCATCATAATGCGAAGCAAGTCGGGGGTGTTGCTCTTATTTATAAATCTGGGTTTAGCTTATTAACTGTTGGATCACAAATATAACTCGTTTGAGCATCTGATTCTCCACTCTGCTCAAGATATTACGCATTGCCAAGGTCAGAAGAATAAAAATCAGCCATATTACTTTGTCACTGTATATAGGAATCCTGGCTCATATTCTGAATTCTTAGATGAATTTGGTGCATTTATCTCTAACTTGTCAAATAGTGCAGATAACATTCTGATTATTGGTGACTTTAACGTTCATATAAATAAGCCTTCTGATCCCCTCTGCAAATCATTTATGGAAATTGTGGATGCATTAGGATTTCCGCAATGTATTCAGGACTCGACACACATTAGTGGAAATACCCTGGATTTGGTTCTCGCACTTGGTATTGCTGTCACGAATATTGACATCATGCCTCTTACATCAGTGGTCTCTGATCACTCAAGTTTACAGTTTCGCTGCCGTGTTTAGTGGAACAACAACCTTATATATCACTACAGCGATGCATCAACTCCTCAACTAAGACTGAATTTGAAGCTAAACTGCCTGATGTCTTAGCATCACATTTGGCAAATACCCAATCAGTAGACAGTCTTGTGGATAGTTTAAACTCAGTGCTTAAAACTACACTCGACATGATTGCGCCACCTGTGTTAAAACCGCACTCCCCCAAAACACAGTCACCTTGGTTCATTGATTACCTTTGTGACCTCAAGCATAAGGCAAGAGGTCTAGAATGGAAATGGCGTTGTTCAAAATTATAAGTTTTCCACCTTGCGTGGCGTGACGCTATCTTAGACTATAATCAATCAATCAATCAATTTTTTTATATAGCGCCAAATCACAACAAACAGTTGCCCCAAGGCATGCATTACTGGCTACAGAGTGGATCTATTACTCTGATTTGATCAACAAAAACAAGCATAACTCAAAGTTCTTGTTCAACACGGTGGCAACACTTATTCATGGACAACCACCTGTAGTTCACTCTCCTTTTTCAGCACAGGATTTCCTGCATTACTTTGAGAAGAAAATGGAAGACATTAGGTTAAACAGATCCCAGCATGCCCTAACTCAGCCACTATGCCCTGCTATTGAGGTGGGCGCCATTACTGAGGTATTACCTAGTTTTACAGAATTTGATAGTATCTTACTAGGCATGCTGACAAAACTCATAATGTCAACAAAAAGCACAACCTGCTTATTTGATCCGATACCAACAAAACTGTTTAAGGATCTGTGGCCCACTCTTGGGCCACCTGTGCTGGAAATGTCTCAAATCTAACCTTATCTTGACCCTAGTGTATTGAAAAACTATCGGCCGATATCAAATCTATCATTTTGCTCTAAAATTCTGGAAAAAGTGGTGTCACTATCTTACTGAGAATAATCTCTTTGAGCCACTGCAGTCTGCTTTTAGAAAATATCATTCCACAGATACAGCTCTCACTAAAGTGGTGAATGATCTTCTGTTTACAATGGATTCCGACACACGGTTCTGGTACTGTTAGATCTCAGTGCTGCATTTGATACCATGGATCATCATATTCTACTTGATAGGCTGGAAAATCATTTTGGGATTACTGGGAGTGCCCTTGCATGGCTAACATCATACTTGACCAGTCATTCTCACTGTGTTTTGTACAGTAACACTACCTCTGACCTTAGTGACATGAAATTTGGGGTTCCAAAGGGGTCCGTCTTAGGCCCCCTGCTTTTCTCCCTTTATATAGCTCCCCTTGGGCACATATTGCGGCATTTTGGGATTACCTTTCACTGCTATGCTGATGATACTCAGTTATACATGCTGATAACTGCTGGTAATCTCGTTCACATAAAATCCTTACATTACCTTGCATCAGTGAGAAGTTCGATGTCTAGAAACTTCCTACTTTTAAACTCTAAGACTGAAATGATGGTTCTTGGTCCAGTGAGACATCTGCATCAATTTGGCCAGTTAACGCTTAACCTAGGCTCAGGTGTCATACATCACACTGACAAAGTGAGGGATCTTGGAGTAATTTTTGATCCTACATTGTCCTTTGACCTCCACATTAGAAATATTACGAAGACTGTTTTTTTTTTTTTTTTCCACCTGCAAAATATAGCGAAGATTCGTCCCATCCTGTCTATGGCTGATGCTGAGACCCTGATCCATGCGTTTATCTCTTCTAGATTGGACTACTGCAATGTTCTATTTTCTGGTTTACTGCAGTCCAGGGGTCTCCAGTTGGTTCAAAATGCTGCAGCCAGACTTCTGACACGAAGCAGAAAGTTCGACCACATGACACCCATTCTGGCATCCCTTCACTGGCTTCCTGTCCCAGTGAGATAAGATTTTAAGGTTCTGCTACTAGTCTAGAAAATTGTTCACAGACTGGCACATCCCTACCTAGCTGACCAAATGAAACCTTACATACCGGCCCGGGCTTTGCGTTCTCAGGGTGCAGGACTACTTTGTGGAGACTTTCAAGTCCAGACTTAAGACGCACTTATTTTCCCTTTCGTATGGCTAGCATACTGGTATAGTTTTGTTTAATGCTTTTTACTTTTTTTTAATTCATTTTATTAGGAAACTGAGCATGCCACAGCCTCAACTTTACCTAAATACTGTGTCTTTTAGTGAAGCTTAGGGCTAGTGGCCGGTGATCACCTTAGTATTTCTTTTTTTTTTTTTTTTCTTGTTGTTTAATGCTGACAAATTATACTGTATTTCTTGTCTTTCTGATGTCTGGTTGTTTTTTCTCTCTAAGGTGCAGCTCCATCCAGAGATGGGAATTGTATTTGTGCTGGAAACTCTCCTGTCCTATGCACCAACAGCATTTCCTGTATATTCGTTCTGTGAATAGTTCTGTAATTTATGTCTGTAGCATGGCCCAAGCAGAGGGTCATCCCTTTGAGTCTGGTCTGCTTGAGATTTCTTCCTCAGAGGGAGTTTTTCCTTACCACTGTTGCTCTGGGGGTTACTAAGGTTAGACCTTACTTGTGTGAAGCGCCTTGAGGCAACTCTGTTGTGATTTGGCGCTGTATAAAAGAAAATAAATTGAAATTGAAAAAAAAATTGGAATACAAAGCACCAATCAAATGACAAGGATCCACTCAGCTATATATATATATATATATATATATATATATATATATATATATATATATATATATATATATATATTTTACTATAAAAGGGGATGGGGGAAAAAAAAATGATTTAATACATCTTTTATCAAAAAGTTGTTCCTTTCAACAGAAATTATTTTTCCCCAGACTGAAATTTTTGCATGACAATAGAAGCTTAGAAATTATGACTTTGGTTCATTTGTTGTCATCACAGTAGATAGACTTCATCCGATTATCCACATGCCAGCAAACCACTGTACCTCAGCAGACTTTATGAAACTAAATATCTTCAGGGCACCTTGGAAGAAGCAGCATTCACATGACTCCAGCCTCCATGCCTTCTCTCCCTCTTTACGAAGGTCACACTTTGGAATTTTAATCCTTTGCCATTTTAAAAGCTGACTGTTTTCAAATCATAAACTGGCTTTGAATGTATTATATAGATGAGCAGTGGCTTTGATATGATGAATGGGGTAAACGCTCATGTGTGTTGCCTTCTGACATGCTCTCTTCTTTTCCAGGCAGACTTCAGTGAATTAATGGGTCTAAAGGACTACATGGGGGTTATGTACTTCATTACTGTGGTTGAAAAGGTCGTACCAGTGTCAGACCAGCATGTCAAAGTGTCAGAGGAATTATTTGATGGAGTGGAAGTGGTGACATATCAGCCAAAGCAGCATGGCAGTGACGGTGACCTTCAAAGTGCCATTATTTACCTGCACGGTGGAGGATGGTGTCTGGGCAGCTCACGTGAGTAGATTAACTGTACCACAGTCTGTGACTTAAAAGGATAACTAGCTGCTATACATGTCCTCCTTACTAATCTTTTCATGGTACAAAAATTCATCCATTACTCAGAGGGAGAATGGATTTGATCCTAATACAGCATTTAGAGCTTCATGTGGACTCAGAGTCCTAAATGATGAAGCTCTTCAACACAGTCTGCCTTCTGGGTCATTCCTGTTTGCTGGTAACATTTTGGCTACAAAATTATAGAAAACAAAACAAAAAATCAAACAGATTTTTCATGTTTTTAGCATTCTGCCAGAATAGTGACATGTTAAAGTTTTAGGAATGCATATTGGCCAAGTTCAGGGACGCAAAACATGATAATTATGGGCAGATCTGGTGGGCTTCAGCTCCAGAACC
This sequence comes from Thalassophryne amazonica, assembly GCF_902500255.1. Taxonomy (NCBI): domain Eukaryota; kingdom Metazoa; phylum Chordata; class Actinopteri; order Batrachoidiformes; family Batrachoididae; genus Thalassophryne; species Thalassophryne amazonica. Next base: position 94,751,138 of record NC_047106.1, on the reverse strand, counting down.
ATTCTCCTTGATAGGGGTTGGACCTTATTCTTCTCTGGAGTTGCCCAGGGTGTGAGGCTTTGGGCAGATGTGGGGATACTCACGAGTCCCCCAAATGATTGCCGCTACGTTGGAGTTTACCCCGGTAGATGAGAGGGTCGGCTCCCTGCACCTTCGGGTGGTGCTGGTTGGGAGGGGATTCTGACTGTTTATGTGTATGCACCGAACAGCACTTTGGAGAATCGGCACAGCAGAGGCTGTATTGCATTTGCTCAACCATATTTTTGTGGCGAAAAGGGAGCTGAACCAAAAGGCGAAGGTCAGTCTGGTCAGTCTTCATTCCGACTCTCATCTATGGTCATTAGTGTTGGATCATGACTGAAAGAACTCGATTGTGGGAACAAATGGCCAAAATGGGCTTCCTCAGAATGGTGGCTGGTGTCTTCCTTAGAGACAGGGTGAGAAGCTCGGTCATCCGTGTGGAGCTCAGAGTAGAACCGCTGCTCATTCATGTTGAAAGGAGCCAGCCGAGTTGGTGTGGGCATCTGTTAAGGATGCTCCCTGTACACCTCCTGAGAGAGGTGTTCCAGGTATGTCCATCTGGGAGGAGACCCCGGGGAAGACCCAGGACTAGGTGGAGAGATTATATCTCCACACTGGCCTGGGAACGCCTCGGGATCCCCCAGTCAGAGGTGGTCAACGTGGCACCGAAAAGGGAACTCTGGGCTCTCCCGCTGGAGCTGTTGCACTCGGGACCCAATCCCGGAGAAGCGGTTGATGACTGAGTGATAAGTGTACAGACACTGGTCATGAAGATATTCCACACAGATAGGGGCATATGTGTTATCGCAAAAATGAGCTCATCTTGGATGTTTCTTATACCATCATAGTATTTATTATATATGTGTGTGTATTAAAAAAAAAAATTCTAAAATGCTCTTGGCTGTATGAGCATTGTGTTCTTTATAATTTGCTGTTTAATGAATTATTAAGAGCCTATTGTCTTACATACAATTTGTACATGTTCAATAAAGCCCCTCTGTCAATTCATCAAAAACAATATTTACGTTTTAACAGCAGAAGTTGTGCAGTTCAAGGAATATTTGTCGATCACCCTCTGTGCATTTGCAGGTGTTAATGAGGCAAATTTAACTACGTAGAAAGTTAATTTTGAGTTGGCGTAAATTAGCATGCATGCTAACATCTGCAAAATGTCCTGTAAATGACTCCAGAGGTGTTATCGGGTTACAAAAACAGCATTTTCAGTTTTTGAAGTGTTCATTTCTTGCTAGCTTTTACCAGTGGTGGGCACAGTTCGCTAATTAGCAAAGCTAACTTTTTTGGTAGCTGATTAGCTTTTCAGCTAACTTTGAAAATCATCAGCAGACCAATTAACTTGCGCTAAATTTACTTCCCATAACTTTTAGACAGCTAATATCTTGTTGCGGGCATAGTGAATAAAGCTGAACAGTTAAAAACATTTGTAAAGCCTGAAATCAGATATTTTAGTTCCTGCCTGTTAAGTGTTTTTTAGCAGACATCTTCTGCCAGCAGAGGAGACTTGGCTACCATAAAGAAAGGAAGAGAAACCTCAAACCTTCAAAATTAGTGCATTACTTTAAAACTAAAACATATAGCTGATATTTTCACTTCATAAGAATGACAGAGGTGCCTTGGGCAAGGTCCTTAATCCCCTAGTTGCCCCCGGTGTGTAGTGAGTACCTTGTATGGCAGCACCCTCACCTTGGGGTGAATGTGAGGCATTAGTCGTAAAGCGCAGAGTTGCCATCTCTCACACATCTGGCATGACACTCTCACTTTAAGCATCAGTCCCACGCTCAAATAAGAAATGTCACACCAAAATAAAAATATCTCCCATTTATTTTCTATTGATGACTAGATTAGACCAGACCACAGCGCACTGTTTCTTAATGAAAAGAGTGTAAAGCATGCACGCAAAACAGCTGTTAAGAGCCAATTTTTGTAAGGATCAGGCGGGCTGTGATTTTTGCTTTGAACTTTGATGACCCCTGGCAAGGTCACCGTTTGGTTTTTGGTCGAGAAATTTTGGGAAAGTTTGTTCTTTTTAGGTTCCATCTCAGAGCCAAGTTTCTTTGAAATCCGAGTCGACTTGAATCACTAATGTAAACCTGCCTGAACATCTGCTGACAACATTCTCCCTGCAGTATATGTGATCATTTATGAAGACTTTAGAGAGTTCGAGCAAAGCTTCAGAGCTTATGGTTCTGAGTCAGCCACTGAGGCAGCATAAAAAGGTTTGGATAACAAGGTAAACCCATCAAAAGCCTAACTTTGGGTCCCTTGCTACTACAGATGGAGCCCATCAGACTAATTGTGTATTGAGACTGTCGGCTACAGACTTCAACTGGTTCTAAACTAGGTAATTTAAAGGACATATTGTACATTATTTAATGTCCTGGTTTGCAAGAATTAATGATTGTAAGTCTATCTCTGCACGTTCTGAAAATGTGTGGTTGCTGATGCATTGTATTGATAATTCTAATGACTGAGAACAAGCGCTTTGAACCACTAAATCAATATGAAGCAATTGTGTTGAAATGGTTGTTTGGAGCAATTAAATATGGCGACATCTGCTGGCCAATCTTTAACATAACACTTGCATGGAATGTTTTGAATTCATATAAAAATGCAAAAAATACAAATATATTAACTAAATAATAAAATACAGGGTAACAAAAAATGTATAGTAACTTTTTTCTCTAATAAATAAATTGATTGTTCTCTTGTTGAACCAATTCTTAGAATAAAAACTGTCTAACCCCATTTTAAAAAAGAGGTTTTGCTTCACAAACTCTTAATTTGATGAGGCGGACCATTAAATAGATTTAGCTCCAGTGGACTTGAAGGATGAAGCCCCACGAGTCTTCACCTGAGGAATGACCATATGGCATATGTCGGTTCTTGTTTGTTTGTTTTTTGTGGCAAAATATTGACCATTCTAAATTTAGCCAGGCCTATGTGCGTCCAGGGTTGTGCAGAGAGGAGAAAGCCAATGATCTTGTTCTGCATAATCTGTCACCTCCCTTGATTACACTTGGTCAGGCCAGAATACCAGGCTGCACTGGCATAGTCCATATGACCCTGTATCAAGGCTGATGGAAGAAGTTTTCTTGTATGCAAATCCAAATCTTTTGGCCTAAACTTGCTCATCACTTTGTCAGCTGTAAGATCACCAGATTAGGTCTGATCTAATTCGAGACCAATATATTTTACACAGGATTTACTCATAATTTTATTTTACCAGCATTGTCATTCCCTAGGATGAAACAGTCAGGTGTTTAACCCCTTCTAAGCCTGTATATCTCATTGATGGGAAGTTTGACTTCATATTTGTGAGATACTGACAAGCCAAAAATGAATTGGGTAGTAGGGGGGTTAAAGACATTAATAATATACTTGTTATAATGTGATTGTGCCATTATAAAATACTGTATGTCATAGAGATGCAAATTGTGAAACGTTGTTCAACTAGGACTTTTATGACCATCTTGTACAAAAAAGGGGGATTTGGGGGCTCTAAAGGTGTTTTTTTTTTTTGTTTTGTTTTTTTTTTTTTTTTTTTTTTTTTAAACAAGATCATTTCAGCAGTGTATGTTCCTCTTCTCTACAGTTTTGGCGAAGACTCTCACAGGAACGGAAGCTGCTGGCATATGAAGATAGATTTTTGTCCATCTTATAAAAAGCTGGATAATCCGCTGCCTCCAAAATGAAAATGGCCCTGGGGAGCATTAGCATGGCTAAAACCCTTCAGCTTCTGTGCAGCTTCACCCCCCCCCCCCCCCCCCCCAACCAGGGCCCACTTCATCCCCAGCCATTTTAATCATTTTTCATTATTTGCCTCTTACATGCCGGTATATGAGCTTCCTGAAATATTTTGGAAAAAAGGAAGGATCACAGACATGGAGAGGAGAAGAATCACTTTTCCCTTCTGTTATTATTTTTATTAGTAAAGGAGGACTTTTTTTTTTTAATTAGGGTTAGGGTGACGACAAATTTTCGGTGTGCGCATGTCACTCCAGCCAAGATCCCAAATTTGGCAACCCTGAAAGTGCTTTGAATGTCTGATGCAAATGGAAAAGTGCTATATAAATGCAGTCCAAAATACAACAAATTTATTATTCTTAAATAAAACTTCAGGGTGAGAAAAGGCCAAAATAACAAATAAATCAAACCACCAAAAACCCTGTTCTTACTTAGTGCTCAAATAAAACAACCAAACAGTGGTCTGACCTCAGCTCCCAAGCAAAAAACAGGAGAAAACTATCAAAATAACATGGCTTCTCACCCCTACTAACAAAAGGTGTTGGACTGCTTTTCAAAACAAATAGTTACTAAATTTGCAAAAGGGGGTTAACAAATTGCCAAGTGTCCTCAGACATGCACATGTCTGAGGTTGGGAGCAGGAAGAAGATGAAGCCCTGGAGGTTAGTTTCACCCTCCTTTATTCGGTTAAGTGTGACGTAACGCATCATGTGATTTTCAACTTCCGGCTCCAAACAAAAAAGTTGCGCTGTCATTAACACTGAGAACTGCACTGAGACGATCTGATCAGGCTGCACTTAAACCGTTGCACATGGACAACAGCATTAACATCGCAACATAAAACTCTTTGTATATTTTGCCTAAAACTCTCCTACATACATTAACTGGGTTTTTAGACGTTGTTACTGCATTTGTTTTATGTAAAAATGTCAGACGCTCAGGTTGTTTCTCCGTTATTTTCAATGGGAGTTGCTGCGAGCTGCGATCGCTTCCTGTTCATGTCGTTCGGGGGAAAGTGAAGTTTGCACTTTAACGTCCTGTTTATTGTAATAAATATTTTTTATTAACAAACAGGCATGTATATTTTACCTGTGTATAATAAAATATGTAAAGTAAAAGAAAAATTTTATTAAGTGTTCAGACCATATAACCAGACAAATGCGGTTAATGAGGTGGAGGTGGAGAACGGAGGGACGGAGGTTTGTGCACAACGTAAACACAAACTAAACTTAAACTATAGATCCTTAAAAGGATCAAACAGACGTAACTTTAATTGGAAACTTGGAGGTCTTTGGACCCGGAAACAGATTTATCACGTGATGCATTACGTCAGCGCTTAACAACCGGATAAGCCGGGGCCTTCATTGCTGGACCAATCAGCTGGTGCCATCTGTACAAGCTCACCTAAAAAAGAGACAAACAGCGCCTCACCGAGGTGGGGAGGGTAAATACACACATGCCACAAAAACACATGACCTCAGGGTCATAACACCTTTTTAACTGCATTTCATGCATAAAAGGCAGACAAAAAACAAATAATTTGCATAATCTTGTACAAAATACTGTACAGTAATTATAACAGACAAATTTTGCCCTACCTGGACAGAAGAGACTTGATGTTAGTTCCTCCATCACAGCAAGGGCTGCAGTGCCCAGATGTTCTTGCTTCTTCTTTTTTCTTCTCCTTTCAAGTGTATTGACAGATTGCAAACAAACATGGTGAATTACTGTCACCTTCTGCGGCAGCAGTTGTTTGTGAACCAAGACTTTGTTTGAAAAGTGGTGTGTTTTTCATTCAAAAAATATGGTCATGAACTGATTTGTTCATAAAGCGAGCCATTCAAGAGCCGAGGTTCTACATTTAGCTAGCTAACCTTTTGCAGACAAAACTTTTATAATTTTGTCAAAATTTTGTTTATCGAACAAACATTCTCTATAATATAGCCTAATAAGATGGAGCTGTGTTTTGATGTTAGTCTTGCTTTCTGTTTCTTCGGCTTTGTAAAACCTTTGTAAAAATCTTGTAACTGTTAGAGGGGCCTCAGCAGTGGTTCACCCCTCTGACTCTGGTCTGCTTGAGCTTTCTTCCTCAATATCATCAGAGGGAGTTTTTCCTTACTGCTGTCTCCTGTGTGCTTGCTGTAGGGGTTGGTAAGGTTAGCTCTTACTCGTGTGAAGCACCTTATAGTCACAGTGAAGAGTGTTGGGGGGGGCGAAATGTTTTCCTCTTGCGAGGGGGAGTGTAACAGAAAATAATTGAGATGCACTGGATTAGAGGCATTGTAGCCTGGTCTATAACATAATATATTCTCAGGTTTTTCAACACTTCATGTTTTATCTGTCTTGTTGAAGTTGATTACTTTGTACTGAGAACATGACAAAACTGAATGCATATGTCAACAAAATGGAGTGTCAAACCCAAAAAGCTGTTTTTAATGACTATTTTCTCTGTTTCAGCAGTTAAGTAGAGCTAAATATATAATTTAATCCATTAGTATTAAATATGTGACTAATTTTAGATTATAATATTACATTATGTAGCGGGTACATCTCTGTTGTTGATGTTTTAGATGTCAGTGTTTGTGATGCCAGTCTGTGATCTTACCCATCATTGTTCTCTCTGTGCAGGAATGGGTCCATATGATCTTCTGGCCAGAGAAATGGCCACAAAGCTAAATGCAGTGGTGCTTGCTGTTGAGTGAGTATTTCATAAGCATAGTTTGTATATCCTAATTTGCTGCTTAACGGTGTTTAAGAAAAATACTTACTGGGCCAGAGCCATTTAACTTGGAGACATTTATGATCCAAGAGTATTTCAGCATTTAGCAGTGGCCTCAGTATTTTATTTAACTGAAAGATGGAATAGTTTGACAATTCTGCATAGTGTTTGAATAGAACAGGACACATTGTCTCTGATTGCTTAAAAACTCAACTTTTTGTGAGGTTATAACTTAATTTCTCTATCACACAAATTATTCCTGTTGACCTAATTAAAACTAGAGCACCGCGCTCGTAGATTCCAAACCTCCACCAACACTAGCTTGGAATTCCACAAAATTATAACTTGGAAAAAAACATTTTTGAGGTGAAAGTCCTGTTAGAAGTGGCTTTTCATAGTTTTTTCAGTTTCTGAATTCTCTTTCCGGTAACTTTCACAGAACATTGGTTATCTCTGGTAAGCACAATTTGTCATTGCTTTTTGGCACTTGGTTTCCGACCGATAACTGTAAGATAAACAGGCCTAAAATTGGAACCTCCATCCAATTTTGTTGGCGTAAATCCATAACTGAAAAATGAACGTGATTGAGGCACTTTTGATTGAGATATAATGCAAAATGGGCTTTCAATATTAAATTCAAATGTCCTCGGTCCAGATCAAACTTTGTGAGGCGATAGTAAGTGCCAGTCTTCACCTCACCCTCAAATATATGTGATTGGGGCATGTTTGATTAAGATATAAAATATACATTAATTGGGGTTTCAATGTTAAATTTAAATGGCCACAAAATCAGTTATCTGGATCTGATCAAGATCAAGCTTTCAGTCGATAAAGGATACCATCCTACATAATGCTCTCAAATATGAAATAAATTTGATCTTTTTTGAAAGTCCTGTTAAAGATGGGGATTTTCCTGACTTTGACCTATGACCTTGAAAATTGAATCAGTTCTTTCCTCTCTTAAAAAAAAAAAAAAAAAAAAAAAAAGAAAAAAAAAATTTACATAATGATATATGAAATATTGTGGGGTCCAGGCTGTTCACAAACAGAAAAAACATAACCTCCGCCCAACTTCGTTGGCGGAAGTAACCAGGTCACTCTACACTATAGTCTATCTTTCGCTGCCTGTCTCGTTTCCTCATTAAAGATAAAATGACATCAGGTTTGTCATTATTGCTGTGGTAAAGTTGGAAATTATTAAAATTTGATTACAAGTGTTGATGTGGTTATTGCACTCGCAGCTATCTGTGGTGTAATTTTCCATTGTCCTATGATTGAACACACCGTAACATCCGATTTACCATTTTCCGCATGCAGCAAACGTGAAGGCAGCCTTGGTGTTACGGGCTATAAAATGCAATGTACACATTGATTTTTTTTTTTTTTTTTTTTTTGTATATCTGTTAAAAAATTTAAAAAGATGTGAGCTACAGGGGCTAACATGGTGCAGGTTTTCCTTGCAACTGATCACCTCAGCATGTGGTTTTACTGAAAAGCTCCTCCCTTCAATTTATGTTGCATTCACACTCTGAAGATTAGCCTGGTGGTTGCTGATGGTTAGTGAAAATTGAACATTGACAAGCACCGAGGTAATCCAGACTCCTTGGGAGCGAAGTGTGTCAGTTGGTCAACACTTTGTCGTGGTCCTGGGAAAAGTTTTCAACATGCTTAAAATCCCCTATACCTACGTCACCGCTATTACACCATTACTGGTCAGTTTACCTCCGTTGGTCAACGTCGTAGGCTTGACTGGACGTATCACCTCTTCTGGATCCCTTGGGCATGAAGTGTGAATATGTAGAATCTGTAAATCTTGACACACCAGTAACCAGTTCACAAAATGGCAGATGTTGAGGTTCTGTAGGCTATGTCACTTGATGCAAATGTTAAGTTGATGGTCAGCTCTGCGAAGCTATGCTACTGCTCAGTGGAAGATGCTACCAATGCACCTGCCTTCCGATGGTGAAAATTGAACTGCATCCAATAGTAAGTCACTGGACCATTGCCGAACATTCAGCTCCGCCAGGCTAAGGTCACCCTCCATTGAGATGCATCGACCTGCCTTGAAGACAGGAAATTTGGACCTGTGGAGAAGCCTTCTGTCATTTGAGATTTTTGTGGGTCTGTGTCAGCCAGCATCAGCCACTTCAAGTCATCAAGTTGATGAGCCTTTTAATGTCCTGACATTCTGTGAAATCGGCTGCTGAGATGATCAGTTGCAAGGAATGTCTGTCCCTTCTTGGCTCATGATGGTGCACTTTTGCCTAACACTGCTCTAAACTGTAACTGCTTTTTTTAATCCTGTGCTTTTTTTTTTTCCTTTTTTTTTTTTTTTTTGCTTGTTGAGAATTTTGTTCTCCAGTATAGTCAGCATTATTCTTAGTAATCTATTGTATGCCAGGATTTGTGTTGAGGCATGACTCAAGAATTGAACCCTCCACAAATCCTAAGGCTCATTGTGCTGGTACTTATCCCTTGGATGCTGCAATGTGGAGGAGATGAGTTTATATCAAGGCTGAGTGGATCCTTGTCATTTGATTGATGCTTTGTATGTCACGTGACATGGATTATTTGTTCCATTTACCATGCAAATTTTGTTCCATACATTTTTGCACCATTGCATGCTGTGAACCCCACCCACGCACACACTAGTGAGGGCGGTGTTTAGCTAAACATGGCAGTTTGTTTTGCTGACGCACAGCAATTTGAACGAGCTAATTGACGGTGCTAATTCTTCTAACACACACACACAAAAAACAAATCCACTACTCCATAAGCTGGCTAGAGGCATGAAGAGCTGTTAATGATGAAAAGCTGGACAAATTTCTGATGCAATTTTTCGCTGTTCACTGGCAGTGTTAATTTAACACTGGTGATTTTACTGTGTAGCCTTGTTCAGTCACCTTGTTTTTCCAAGTTGACTGAGAACAATTTTGGACTCCTACTTAAAGTTTGTGTTGGATTGTTGATTTCAAAGCAACAGTGGCGCACACCAAAATGCAAGTCCCTTTTCTGTTTATAAATTAATATAATATCAAATGACAAGGATATATTTTACCAGTTATATAAAACAAATAGACTGTTTTTACATTCTTTCAATGGAAATATTTAATTTGGTGAAAGCTGGAATAAACCATTCAACTCGGCTTCGCCTCATTGAACGGAACATTCCATCTTACACCTTCATGAAATATTCGTACCACTGAACTCAAACATTCATTATTTGGATACTATGACTTTCCAGGTTTAGGGCACCAGACTGTTGCATGTTACTTCTGGGTCCAAGGCTACACAGTAAAATCACCAGTGTTAAATTAACACTGCCAGTGTACAAATGGTCCCACTCTGACCAGAGTGGGACCATTTACAGCTTGGTGGACTGGGACTATTCAGATGAAGTGTCTTGATCAAGAACACAGACGGGTAGTCTGAAGCACACATCTGAATTCAACCACAGTTAGATTCCAGATGCGGTCCATCTCTTGTTCCACAGAGCCACATGATCTGCACATACCCAGCATACTTGGATTGCTATGTTCAGCACCTAAAGGTGGCATTGGTGTTACTGCAACTAGAGGTTCAGATTGTTTAAGTCCTTATCTCAAATGAAATTGAGAGGGAAAGATAACCTCCAAATTTTAAACTTTGTAAATCAAATGCTTCCAAAGCTGGGCTGTAGGAGGACAAATTCTTCTTGGTTTGCTGTATGGGTTTGGAACCTGAGGGATCTACTACGAAGAGATGTTACCATGCCCATAATTTTTAAAATTGAGATGTTTTAATATACTGTGAAATCTCTAATTGAATTATTTAGTACACAACAGTGGTTATTAGGTTTGCTTGTAAATCATGGATTTTTGGTTTAGTCTCTGTGCGTACCACTAAAAGAGGGCATGTAACGTGATATGGACTGTTCTTCCGCCACAGTGGACCAGTCATCTGCTGCATATTTTAGTCATGAAGAGCCTTTTTATGGGGTGCCGTGAGGATTATGAAGTCCTCATTACAGCTAAAGAGACAAAACTGTTGCTGCCAAAAAAAAGAGAGGAATGCCGGGCGTGTAAATTTATAACTTAACGAACACACACATGTATCTATCTTTCCATCTAGCTGTCTCTCTTTATATATAAATAATTATTTTTATTTTTTTAAGGCCTACTGTGGGAGGCTCAAGCCAAAGTTTGAGCAATTTATTTGTCTCATCTGTGCCTGGATTGTTTAAAGTGTAGCAGTTGTATAGTGTTGCAATCATTTTAACATCAGACTAACATGAAATATTTTAAACACCTTTTACTAGACATTTTATGACTGGGAAAGAAGCAAAGTAGACTTTTTTTTCTTTTTCCCTAACTATTTCAAGAATTGGGGGGGAAGTCACATGACTGCTGTCTGGCTCCTTTTTGGTTTTTCACTTTTAGATACAAACATATAAGTGCATTGATTCATTCAGTGTGCATCAATTCAGTTGATGGGCTGAGTCATGTTGCATCGCTCGCTGTCTGCTTACATTGAATGCACCGCGAACGGTTCGGGACACTGGAGCAGCCAGTGTTATTGAGGGTGTTTATCGAGAAAATGATTATTTCTCTGTTGATTGCAGACTGCAGCGGGTCTGCTTGAAGCAACGAAGCAGCACTGTGACCCGTTGTTCTCTGCGTTGCTGGTTTTCAGAAGCAGCAAGTCCACTGGCGTGAGCACCAGCCGGTGGGTAAACTGACATTGTCCACAAAGTAAAGGAAATAATAATATCCTCTATTTGTGGGACTAAGTGCACAGCTCCAAAGAGCCACGCAGATTCCGGTCTGAATTAATAACTTCAGAGCGACTCGCCATTTTAAATCAAACGACACCTCTTTCCAAACTTTATAATATAAACTACAACAGACCAAAACTGGGTTTCACCCCCCCCCCCCCCAAAAAAAAAGACATCCTCTGTTTCTTATGAATTACATCCCGACGTGCAGCGCAGCTGGCTGAAGAGCTCAGTGCAGTCTGTGAAGTTACAGTTGTCATTAATATCTGAAAGGAAATGCTTTTGACAAAAACTTATTTATTTTTATTATAATAAATAAACAAGTTATAACTTGTTTATTTTTGTCCAGAGATCAGGATCCACCATGTACATCAAGGATCCAGTGACCATGTACAGATTTTCTTATTTTTATTTTACGTATATCCAGAGATCAAGGATCTAGTGACCAATTTCATATTTATTTACTTTAAGACTCAATAAAATGTTGTTGACATAGAAAACCTATAAAGCCTACTTTTAGTACACAGAAAATTCAGAGGAGGGAATCAATAATGGTATCGATATTGATTAAAATCTTATAAATACTCATCACTCACTCATCTTCAACCGCTTTTCGGGTCGCAGGGGCAACAGCTCCAGCAGGGGACCCCAGACTTCCCTTTCCCGTGCCACATTGACCACCTCCGACTGGGGGATCCCGAGGCGTTCCCAGGCCATTGTGGAGCTATAATCTCTCCATCTAGTCCTGGGTCTTCCCCGGGGTCTCCTCACAGATGGATGTGCCTGGAACCCCTCCCTTGGGAGGCGCCCAGGAGGCACCCTTACCAGATGCCTGAGCTGAGGTGGGTCCATGCGACTGATCTTATCAATACCCATTCCTAATTGTATTGCACCAATTCACATTTTGAGGAATTGAAATGCCAAAAAGCGCATCGAATTGGGAACAGAGGTGAATCGTATCTCTATATGTATCGCTGGTAGTGTATCAAATCATTGTCAGTGATGAGATTCACATGCCTAGTATACAAGTATCAACTCTCATACTAGGTGAAAACCACACTTTCATGTTGTCAAATATGGCACCACAGTCTTCCTGCATGTACACAGACTGAATAGATTGTCACCATCTGTGCCACTGTGTAAGAGGATCAAAATATTATCTGGCATGCGCAAACACAATTAATTTGACAATTATTTGCATGTTTATTTTAATCACAAATCAAAACTAACTAGTGTGTTGCCCGTTGGATCTACGGGCTCTAGATAACAATTTCTATATACACAATAGACCTATTTCTGTGAAATATTGTCTACAAATCTGTCTAAATCTGTTCGTGAGCACTCCTCCTTTGCCAAGATAATTCATCCCACCTTACAGGTATGGCACATCAAGATGCTGATTAGATATCATTATCTAGGTGTGCCTTAGGCTGGCCACAGTAAAAGGCCACTCCAAGATCTGAGACCAGCCACTTGGACAGCTGCTGCAACAGTCGGTTTGCAGAACCAAAGAATTTCTGCACAAACTGTCAAACTCAGAAGTTCATCTGCATGCTCATCGTCCTCATCAAAACAATGTCGGACTCTGTAGTTTTCTCTGGGCCCCTCCCCAATCGGACCGGGAGTGACATGTTTAGCCGCATGTTCTCCTTGAATTGCTGGCTGTCTGAGTGGTGTCCAAAAAATGAGGTGGGCTTCATAGATAATTGGAAAAGCTTCTGGGGAAAACCTGGTCTTGTTAGGAGAGACGGCATCCATCCCACTTTGGATGGAGCAGCTCTCATTTCTAGAAATCTGGCCAATTTTCTTAAATCCTCCAAACCGTGACTATCCAGGGTTGGGACCAGGAAGCAGAGTTGTAGTCTTACACACCTCTCTGCAGCTTCTCTCCCCCTGCCATCCCCTCATTACCCCATCCCTGTAGAGACGGTGCCTGCTCCCAGACCACCAACAACCAGCAAAAATCTATTTAAGCATAAAAATTCAAAAAGAAAAAATAATATAGCACCTTCAACTGCACCACAGACTAAAACAGTTAAATGTGGTCTATTAAACATTAGGTCTCTCTCTTCTAAGTCCCTGTTGGTAAATGATATAATAATTGATCAACATATTGATTTATTCTGCCTTACAGAAACCTGGTTACAGCAGGATGAATATGTTAGTTTAAATGAGTCAACACCCCCGAGTCACTAACTGTCAGAATGCTCGTAGCACGGGCCGGGGCGGAGGATTAGCAGCAATCTTCCATTCCAGCTTATTAATTAATCAAAAACCCAGACAGAGCTTTAATTCATTTGAAAGCTTGACTCTTAGTCTTGTCCATCCAAATTGGAAGTCCCCAAAACCAGTTTTATTTGTTATTATCTATCGTCCACCTGGTTGTTACTGTGAGTTTCTCTGTGAATTTTCAGACCTTTTGTCTGACTTAGTGCTTAGCTCAGATAAGATAATTATAGTGGGCGATTTTAACATCCACACAGATGCTGAGAATGACAGCCTCAACACTGCATTTAATCTATTATTAGACTCAATTGGCTTTGCTCAAAATGTAAATGAGTCCACCCACCACTTTAATCATATCTTAGATCTTGTTCTGACTTATGGTATGGAAATAGAAGACTTAACAGTATTCCCTGAAAACTCCCTTCTGTCTGATCATTTCTTAATAACATTTACATTTACTCTGATGGACTACCCAGCAGTGGGGAATAAGTTTCATTACACTAGAAGTCTTTCAGAAAGCGCTGTAACTAGGTTTAAGGATATGATTCCTTCTTTATGTTCTCTAATGCCATATAACAACACAGTGCAGAGTAGCTACCTAAACTCTGTAAGTGAGATAGAGTATCTCGTCAATAGTTTTACATCCTCATTGAAGACAACTTTGGATGCTGTAGCTCCTCTGAAAAAGAGAGCTTTAAATCAGAAGTGTCTGACTCCGTGGTATAACTCACAAACTCGTAGCTTAAAGCAGATAACCCGTAAGTTGGAGAGGAAATGGCGTCTCACTAATTTAGAAGATCTTCACTTAGCCTGGAAAAAGAGTCTGTTGCTCTATAAAAAAGCCCTCCGTAAAGCTAGGACATCTTTCTACTCATCACTAATTGAAGAAAATAAGAACAACCCCAGGTTTCTTTTCAGCACTGTAGCCAGGCTGACAGAGTCAGAGCTCTATTGAGCTGAGTATTCCATTAACTTTAACTAGTAATGACTTCATGACTTTCTTTGCTAACAAAATTTTAACTATTAGAGAAAAAATTACTCATAACCATCCCAAAGATGTATCGTTATCTTTGGCTGCTTTCAGTGATGCCGGTATTTGGTTAGACTCTTTCTCTCCGATTGTTCTGTCTGAGTTATTTTCATTAGTTACTTCATCCAAACCATCAACATGTTTATTAGACCCCATTCCTACCAGGCTGCTCAAGGAAGCCCTACCATTATTTAATGCTTCGATCTTAAATATGATCAATCTATCTTTGTTAGTTGGCTATGTACCACAGGCTTTTAAGGTGGCAGTAATTAAACCATTACTTAAAAAGCCATCACTTGAGCCAGCTATCTTAGCTAATTATAGGCCAATCTCCAACCTTCCTTTTCTCTCAAAAATTCTTGAAAGGGTAGTTGTAAAACAGCTAACTGATCATCTGCAGAGGAATGGTCTATTTGAAGAGTTTCAGTCAGGTTTTAGAATTCATCATAGTACAGAAACAGCATTAGTGAAGGTTACAAATGATCTTCTTATGGCCTCGGACAGTGGACTCATCTCTGTGCTTGTTCTGTTAGACCTCAGTGCTGCTTTTGATACTGTTGACCATAAAATTTTATTACAGAGATTAGAACATGCCATAGGTATTAAAGGCACTGCGCTGCGGTGGTTTGAATCATATTTGTCTAATAGATTACAATTTGTTCATGTAAATGGGGAATCTTCTTCACAGACTAAAGTTAATTATGGAGTTCCACATGGTTCTGTGCTAGGACCAATTTTATTCACTTTATACATGCTTCCCTTAGGCAGTATTATTAGACGGTATTGTTTAAATTTTCATTGTTACGCAGATGATACCCAGCTTTATCTATCCATGAAGACAGAGGACACACACCAATTAGCTAAACTGCAGGATTGTCTTACAGACATAAAGACATGGATGACCTCTAATTTCCTGCTTTTAAACTCAGATAAAACTGAAGTTATTGTACTTGGCCCCACAAATCTTAGAAACATGGTGTCTAATCAGATCCTTACTCTGGATGGCATTACCCTGACCTCTAGTAATACTGTGAGAAATCTTGGAGTCATTTTTGATCAGGATATGTCATTCAAAGCGCATATTAATCAAATATGTAGGACTGCTTTTTTGCATTTACGCAATATCTCTAAAATTAGAAAGGTCTTGTCTCAGAGTGATGCTGAAAAACTAATTCATGCATTTATTTCCTCTAGGCTGGACTATTGTAATTCATTATTATCAGGTTGTCCTAAAAGTTCCCTGAAAAGCCTTCAGTTAATTCAAAATGCTGCAGCTAGAGTACTAACGGGGACTAGGAGAGAGCATATCTCACCCATATTGGCCTCTCTTCATTGGCTTCCTGTTAACTCTAGAATAGAATTTAAAATTCTTCTTCTTACTTATAAGGTTTTGAATAATCAGGTCCCATCTTATCTTAGGGACCTCGTAGTACCATATCACCCCAATAGAGCGCTTCGCTCTCAGACTGCAGGCTTACTTGTAGTTCCTAGGGTTTGTAAGAGTAGAATGGGAGGCAGAGCCTTCAGCTTTCAGGCTCCTCTCCTGTGGAACCAGCTCCCAATTCAGATCAGGGAGACAGACACCCTCTCTACTTTTAAGATTAGGCTTAAAACTTTCCTTTTTGCTAAAGCTTATAGTTAGGGCTGGATCAGGTGACCCTGAACCATCCCTTAGTTATGCTGCTATAGACGTAGACTGCTGGGGGGTTCCCACGATGCACTGTTTCTTTCTCTTTTGCTCTGTATGCACCACTCTGCATTTAATCATTAGTGATCGATCTCTGCTCCCCTCCACAGCATGTCTTTTTCCTGGTTCTCTCCCTCAGCCCCAACCAGTCCCAGCAGAAGACTGCCCCTCCCTGAGCCTGGTTCTGCTGGAGGTTTCTTCCTGTTAAAAGGGAGTTTTTCCTTCCCACTGTAGCCAAGTGCTTGCTCACAGGGGGTCGTTTTGACCGTTGGGGTTTTACATAATTATTGTATGGCCTTGCCTTACAATATAAGGCGCCTTGGGGCAACTGTTTGTTGTGATTTGGCGCTATATAAAAAAAAATTGATTGATTGATCAGGGTCTCGACCTGACTGCAGTTTGTCATTGTAAATTACTTGAGTGGGCAAATGGTCACATTCAATGGCTTCTGGCTACTGATTAACTGTATGTGAAGATGTGTTGCACTGCGTAAGGTAGTCGGTGGTCACACCAGATACTGACTGGTTTTCTGACACCCCCCCACCCCCCAGACTCCCCCAATAAAGCAAAAATGCACATTTCAGAGTGGCCTTTTATTGTGGCTAGCCTAAGACACACCTGTGCAATAATCATGCTGTCTAAACAGTATCTTGATATGCTACACCTGTGAGGTAGGATGGATTATCTCTGCAAGGGAGAAGTGCTCACCAACATAGATTTGTGATCAATATATAAGAGAAATGGGTCTTTTGTGTATATAGAAAATGTTTTAGATCTTTGAGTTCAGCTCATGAAAAATGGGAGCAAAAACAAAAGTGTTTATATTTTGGTTAGGCTTGAGCCGGATACTCGTTTAATTTTTGATGAGCATGATCCGAGTAAAACCTGTCAATATCTGTGTTCGTGCTGAAGGAAAATCCTGATTGGCTAACTGACTGTCTTTACACTCTGTGATTGGCCTGTCACACACAGTGCCTGCCCCTCCCTACACAGACACCTCTCTGCAGCTTCCTGCATGCACACACACACAAAGGATATCTCTCTCTGTGCTTGGCTTGACTTTAGCTCATGTTGCTGTGTCAGTATTTAATTTTTCTTCAATTTGCCTCTGTTTTGGTTTGTATGGTATTGAAAGTTACTTGGGGAACTTGGTTCGTAACGTACGTGGTGCATTTGACAAGACAGAGCTGAAAGCAGCTCGTGTTGTTGGTCACTGACTCCACTCTGTTCATTTTTTTTTTTTAAACAGTTTTTTGCTGACTGTGATACAAAGTCAGTTGGAAAACTTTGCTTGAACTGAATGCAGTGCTTTTGAGAAGAATACAGTGAACAAGGCTGACATATATTGCCCGAACAGGGAGAGAATATATTCACAAGAGCAATTTAGTTTGCCATCACCGAATGTTTGCATGAATCACCAAGTTTACACAGATCACTAAAAAAACACAGTCTGAGACCAACCTCTCACTCAGTCACACAGACACATTAATCAAAAGGCCGAGAACATTAGGTAGTAAAAATAAATAAATAATTGGAAAAAAAGCAGTTTGATCATAAAATTTTAAATAATAAAATAATAGTAATAATAATAATAAAGAAAGTTGTGTTGAGTATGACAACTGTTGTTCATAGATACTTAGTAATTCATAATTTCCTACTACATTGAATCTCAATTCTGAGGCTTTTGTTATTCATTCATACCTTTAAGAATATTCATGTTCTGAGTTTATAAAAAAAACTTGTTCTGTACAATAGTTCCTTTAATGTTGTGATCAAAAACATTGAATGTCAATTCTGAGGCTGTTCTGTAAATATTTATTCATACACTTAAGAATATTCATGTTCTGAGTTCATAAAAAACTTGTTCTGTAAACAGTTCTCTTACTTTTGTGGTCAAATCATTGATTTGAGGCTGTTCTGTAAATGCTTTCAAATAAACAATAAATACAGCAACATCTGATCAATCCATATCAATTTCAGACTTAAAATAATGTACACATGTAAGCCCCACCCATTTCCAGTTAAACCACGCCCACTTTCGGTTCAGGCCCGTCCACTCCAAGTACAGATACAGATCATTTAGATGGTTGAACGGATACAGACAGTGGTATACTCGCTCATCCATAATTTTGGTTCAGTGTAATTACAGTAGATTAGGTCACTCGGGTGTCTTGAGCAAACCTTACTAATAATGGAAAATACCTGACAGATGTGATTCTGGACTCTTTTACCCCATTCCAGTGCAAATGCACCAAATCCAGAACCCATCCCATGTTAAATACCATGACCATCTCCTCAAGCAACACTGCAGACAGGCTGAATGAAGGTGAAGGAAAGACAAACCACATATCTCTGAGTATACTGAAGTACAGTCTAACTGCCAGAATGCTGTGTAGGAGACAAAATCTCAATATTCATCTAATTTCTATCAGCTTTTCTTATCAGTGTTATTTAAATTATATAATGGCTGAGAAGCTAATGTTTTCATTATCAGATTAGCTTTTCAGATAACTTTGAAAACCATCATCGGACCAATTATCTTCCGATAAGTTTTTTTTTTTTTTTTTTTTTTTAAGACCCCTAACATATTTTTGCAGACATGGTGAACAAAGCTTAACAGTTACAAACATTTACAATGTCTAAAATCAGTTGAGTGCCTACCTGTTAAATGTTTTGTAGTTGATGTGCAGTTCTATCCTCTGCAAACAGAAGAGAACTGGTTCCAGAAGAAACCACTCTATCCTCTGCAGGCAAAGGAGAACTGGTCACAGAAAAGAAAAAAGCTAATTTATTTTGACCCATACAATGCGCTGGCAGTATCACCCAAGTCATCCAGAGGCATACAGTTTTAACTTATGGTTAAAATTTTAACCAAACTAATTTCGGACATGTTATTTAAGTTAACGTCACATTTGAAGTTTTATAAAGTGAAAATATCAGATATATATTTTAGTTTTAAGGTAATGCACTAATTTTAAAGGTTTTAGTGTGGCCATGCTGTGTCCAGGTGCATTATGGGTAATCTCTACATTTACGACCGAAGAAATGCATTTGAGACACTCTGATCAGGCTCCACACAGACAACAACATTAAACTCTTTGTATATTGTGCCTAAAACTCTTGTGAATATATTCTCTGGGTTTATAGACGTTGTTACTATGTTTTATGTAAAAATGGCAGAAGAAGCTCAGGTTGCTTCTCCATTATTTTTAATTAGAATTATTGCAATCAAGTCCTGTTGTCAGGATCTGTGGTGACGTTGCGCGGCAGGCAGGTGGACACCAATGCAGACTCGTTACTCAGATGGAGTATTAGTAAAGGTTTAATCAGAAACAGGCTTGGTCGGTGCACAGGAAGACAATCGGACAGGCGGCGGTACAGACGGTTGTCAGGCGGAGGCATGGTCAGTAAACAAGCAGAGTTCCAGCACGGGCAAACAGGTACATAAGAGGTGGCAAAAAACAGTCAAAAATAGGCTGGGTTCAGACACGGAGAAGCAGGTTAACTGGCTCAGGCAAAAGGCAAGGTCAAGACAGCCGAAGGTCATACCCGACAAGGAAACAGACTATGGCAGAACGAGAGGCTTGAACGAGGCAAAATGCACACGAACTAGCAGTGAGTGATGGAAGACAAGGGGTTTAAAAGCAGAGGATAATCAGGGCGTGTTGAGGTGCAGGAAAGAAGGCGTGGCTGAGTGAGACAAGAGTGGAATGACAGGTGGTCGTGTCAGACAAAAGCAGCAAGGAGAGGAATGTGACAATGACAGAACAAATGTTAAACAATTCCTAAAATCCAAAAGTGAGAAACAGAATCAACAAATGAAAAGGCAGAAACAGAACAGAAAAAAAATTAAAGGCTGGATCAAAACTAGAGAAGAACTCATGTGGCAGGAGTGTACAGAAAAACCTAAGGGACTAATGTGCTCAAAACAGAGTGAATAACCAGAAAATAAGATGGACTAAACTAAAACATAACTCAGTAAGTGGCTGACGTGTGACATAATCCTCAAAACCTAATGTGATAACACAGAATGACTAAATAACGAACACAGATTAAACTAGAACCAAACTTAACGTGGGTGAAGTGTAACCAATCATAATAAAAGGGTCGGACAGAAGGACAAAGAGAGGGAAACAGATGGAGACTGGGGGACAAAATCAGATTCTGGGCAGGTCCAGGGCTAAAACATGACACCTGTTTGTGCTTTAGAGTCCTGCTTATGTCAAACACTGTCTGACGGTTTTGTTCCAGAGTAATGTAATATATATATATATATGTGTGTGTATATGTATGTCTGAAATTCAGGTTGCGTTTATTAAATTCCATGCATCTTAAACGTAGCAGACGCAGATTATTTGGAATTTGTTTTGGGCAGGTTTTCACATATGTCCTATTTATTTTGACACCGGTTATATCAGATGGTTGTTTAATTACAACTTGGCTTTGTTTTACAAATGCCTTTTTTAACAAATAAAAAAAGTCATTTTTACAAAAGCACATTTACATGTAAACACCAACACACACCTCACATTAACGTGTTGGTTTTTACATAGAATGAATGAGTCAACCAATCAGTGTTAGCAGAGGCTCATTTACCCATAATCCCTTTGGCATATGTCTGTTACAAAACTTCAGAATTAGTGCATTATTTAAAATTAAAAGATATGTTATATTTTAACTTTGTACAAATGACATAATTGACATTAAATGAGTTATTCTAACGGCATTCATTTTATTTATAAACCAAAACCATAAGTCAGCACTGCTTTATTTTCCAAGACCTCTGCCTCACTGCGATGCTGCTATTGAGTAGAGAGTTGAGCTTCTCTGCTGCAAGCTATGTAGTAAACAGGAGCTTCCAGCAGTGGGCATGTTGCTCAAAGACAGAAGTGCTGACTCATTGTTTGGTTCTGTGGTCACCTGTGATGCTACCAGAAGCGATTGTGGTGTTAAAACTCAAAATCAGCTTGTTAGTAGGTGCAAGTGTACCGGAGACAATACTGGAACTTATCGGTTAGCTGTAGCTTCCGATAAATTTTTGGGTGGTTTATCGATTTACCTTTATAAAAGATAACTTTTCAGTTGGCTGATTATCAGTTATCAAAGCTAACTTTTTGGTTAGCTGTGCCCACCACTGAGTGAATCCTTGTCATTTAATTGGTGTCTTGTATGTCATGTGACATGGATTATTTGTACCATTTGCCATTGTGTTTCATTTACACTGCAATACTTATAAGCGTGCAATTTTGGTGTTCTATGAAATGTGCTATTGCACGCCCTGACCACCGCGTGTGCTCACACCACTGGGGATGGCTTTTAGCTAAACATGGCAGAATTTGTTTTGCTGACAAATGACTATTTGAATGAGCTAATTGACGCTGCTAATTCTTCTAACACCAAAACCCCCCCCCCAAAAAACAAAGTCCACTATGCCATAAGCCGCCTGGAGGCAAGAAGAGCTGTTAGGATGAAAAGCTGGACACATTTCTGATGCAGTTTTTCACCGGACTGAGGGAGTACACAGTCTTCTTTATTGTTGTTGGTTGTTTTTTTTTTTTTGTTGTTGGTTGTTTGTTTGAAATTACGCAAAGTCAGTGCACAGCATCACGGACTACATCTCTGACTGTTTTTCCAAGTTGACTAAGAACAATTTTGGACTCATGAAATATTCGTACCATTGAATTGAATATTCATTATCTGTATATTATATAATGGCTAAGTGGATCCTTGTCATTTGATTGGTGCTTTGTATGTCACGTGACATGGATTATTCGTCCCATTTATGTTGCATTGCATTTAGAATGCAGTTTGGTACCATTACATTCTGCACGTACATACACACACACACACTTTTTTTTTCTCTGCATTGAGGAAAGTTTTTTTTCTTTTTTTTTTTGTACACGTGCACAAGTGGCTTTCCGCTTGTGTGAGCGTACCATGCGCATGCTCACACAAGCCAGGCGGTGCTTAGCTTTGAAACAAACATGGCGGCGTTTGTTTTGCTGACGGACGATGATTTGATGCACGGCATGGCAGACTTCATAGTCAGAATTATTTTTGGACTCCTATTTAAAGATTGTGTTGGATTGTTGATGTCAAAGCAGCAGTGACGCACCAACGCTGGATTAATTTCTGACTTATTTTTTTCATTGCACTGAGGAGGTACCAAAATGTAAGTCGCTTTTCTGCTGTTTGTAAATTAATATAATGTAAAATAACAAGGATCTATTTTAGCCATTATATAAAATAATGAATATTTTTACATTCTTTCAATGGAATGAATATTCGGTGAAAGCTGGAACAAACCATTCAACTCAGCTTCGCCTTGTTAAATGGTATGTTCCAGGTTTCACCTCCATAAAATATTCGTACCATTGAACTTGATAAATATTCATCATTTGTATACCATGTTGTAAACCTGTGTACCTCTCCTTTGATAGATGCTTCATCTACCACCTGTGAGAAGTTTCTTCATTGATAATGTCATCAGTCAGATAGAATGCTGATGATAAATGTAGTGTTGAATTGTCTGCTGTGCCTGAGTAGTTTGAGCCCGTTTTTCTTTCGTTCCTCACTGAGGTCATGAAGCGCGTGAAACCTACCAACTGCCTCTTATTTTTTTTTTACTTTTTTTTTTTTTTCAGTGAAGGTGCTGAAAGAGGTTTTTAATACTGTTGGGTCTCCTCACTTGTCAACACTCTAAGTTCAGTCTGTTCCAACTGCTTTAAAACATGCTGTGCTTAGGCCCCTTATTAAACAAAAACCTCACCTCGATTCTTCAGTTTTGTCCAATTATAGACCTATTGTTCATCTGCCATTTCTTTTTAGGGTTTTAGAAAAGGTTGTTATGCAGTTACAGTGCTTTTTTTTTTTAATTCCAGTCTACAATTAGATCTCAGTATAACACTGAGCCAACACTTTTTTAAAAAAATGCATAATTACATCACATTCTGACACAGGGAGTCCTGTTGTACTGGCACTGTTGGATCTTAAAGCAACCTTTGATACTGTGAATCACACAGTACTTGTTTCTCATTTAGATAAATAATTTTGTTGGCATTCATGGTGCTGTATTTATGGTTTAAATGCTATTTGGCTGTTTCTGTTTTGATTGAACTTTCCTCATCACATGCTCCTCATGTGCCTCAGGGCTCTATTCTTGGCCCATTTCTCTTTTCATTGTATATGTTCCTTTAGGGTCAGTTACAACAAAGCACAGTTGGCCCTTATATTGCTACACAACTAATCTGAAGATCTACTTGCCTATGAGGTCTATTGCAATTGATGCAAAGATTTAATTGTATTAATGATATAAGGTAGTGGCTGTCACAAAATTTCCTTTTTCTGAATGACAGTAAAACTGATACTATTGTTTGCACACTCATACGTGCCAAATGCTTTTGGTGTTGTGGCTAATTATTTAAAACCAACAGTTAAGGATTTGGAAGTGATATTTGACAGCTGTTTGAGCAACATAAACTCTGTCAAAACAATATATATATTTTTTTTTTTCACTCCAGCATCATCTTATGGCTCAAGTAAACCTCTTCCTCAGTAGAGGTGATCTTGAGAAGACCATTCCCTCTTAGGTTCAGACTTGATTATTACATTATTTATTTATGACATCACTTATTACATCAACCAAGGATGTAATTAAAAGCATTGGCGTTTATTTGTGTATCTGTCTGTTAGCAGGATTAAGTCAAAACTACTGAACTGATTTTGACAAAATATTCACCACAGATACATATTAGGCCATAGAAGAACCCATTAAATTTTGGAGGTGATCGGGATCAAGTTTCACTTTATATAGGCTTTGAAAGATTACTGTTAGCGGGATAATGTCAAAACTCCTGCACAGATTTTGACAAAAGTTTCAACACGGATACATACAGTTGTATGCAAATATTTGGGCAGCCCTGATAATTTTCAAGAAATTCCTTCCATGGGTTGTCTGGATCAGAAATTTCGCTTAAATGTATCATATAGCAGATGAACACAGATATTTGAGAAGTGAAATGAAGTTTCTAGTATTTATAGAAAGTGTGCAATAATAATTTAAACAAAATTAAGCAGGTGCATAAATTTGGGCACACTTCTTGATTGACTTGACTATTGACTTGAATACATTTAGCACCAGTTATTGGAACACAGAATTTGTTTGGTAAGCTCATTGACCCTTGACCTCCTTACACAGGTGAATCCAAACATGAGAAAGGGTATTAAGGTGGCCATTTGCCTCTTTGTATCTCTTCTAATGAGTGGCAACATGGGAGCCTCTAAACACCTCTCAAATAAGCTGAAAACAAAGATTGTTCAACATCATGGTTTAGGAAAAGTATGCAAAAAGGTATCTGAGATTTCAGCTGTCAGTTTCCACTGTGAGGAAAATAGTGAGGAAATGGAAGATCACAGGCACAGTACTAGTTAAGGCTGGAGGTGGCAGGCCAAGAAAAATCTCATAAGCTGAAGCGAAGGATGGTGAGAACAGTCATAGTAAACCCACATACCTGCTTCAAAGACCTACAACATGATCTTGCTGCAGATAGTGTATCTGTGCATTGTTCAACTATACAGCGCACTTTGCACCAAGAGATGCTGTAATGTAGAGGAAACCTTTTCTGCATGCACGCCACAGACAGTCACTTGAGGTATGCTGAAGCACATTTGGACAAGCCAACTTCATTTTGGAAAAAGGTGCTGTGGACTGATGAAACTAAAATTGAGTTATTTGGATATAACAAGGGCCGGTATGCATGACTGAAAAAGAACACAGCATTCCAAGAAAAACACTACCTACAGTAAAATTAGGAGGCTGTTCCATTATGCTGTGGGGCTGTGTGACCAGTGCAGGTACTGGGAATCTTGTTATAGTTGAGGGTCACATAGATTCCAGTCAATATCAGCAGATTCTTGAGAACAATGTTCATGAATCAGTGACAAAGTTGAAGTTGCACCGGGACTGAATCTTTCAAGACAACAACCCTAACCACTGCTCAAAATCTACTAAGGCATTCATGCAGAGGAACAAGTAGCAGGCTGTCCATGCTCAGAAACCAACAAACCTGAGATGTTTTGTAAAGAACACTGGTCCAAAATACCTTCAACCAGAATCCAGACTCTCATTGGAAGCTATATGAAGCATTTAGAGGCTGTTATTTCTGCAAAAGGAGGATCTACTAAATACCAATGTTTTTTTTTTTGGTTTTTTTTTTCTGTTGAGGTGCCCAAATTTATGTACCTGCCTAATTTTGTTTAAAGAATTATTGCACACTTTCTGTAAATCCTATGAACTTCATTTCATTTCTCAAATATCACTGTTTGTCTACTGTATGATATATTTAACTGAAATTGCTGATCCAAACAACCAATGATTTATAAAGCAAAATCATGGAAATCATCAGGGGTGCCAAACCTTTTACATACAGCTGTATTAGGCCATGAAAGAATCAATTAAATTTTGGAGGTGATCCGGGTTCTGGATCAAGTTACTCTTTATATAGTTTTTGAAGGATTACTTCAAAACTACTTCACAGATTCTCACCAAATATGCACCACAGATAGATATTAGGGCATGGAAGACTCCACTGAATTTTAGAGGTGATCCGAATCCAGATCTGAATTCTGGATCAAGATTTCCCTTTATATAGTCTTTGAAGGATTTATTCAAAACTACTTCGTGGATTCTCACCAAATTTACACCACAGATAGATATTAGGCCATTGAAGACTCCACTGAATTTTGGAGGTGATCTGGATTCTGGATCAATATTTCTCTTTATATAGGCTTTTTAGGATTACTTCATAACGAGTTCATGGATTCTCACCAAATTTGCACCACAGATAGAGGCATGGATTCCACTGAATTTTGGAGGTGATCTGGATAGGTGGATGGCAGAAATCTGATTGCTCTTGTTGTAACATGCTTTATGCTGGTGTTAAGCAATTATCCCTTGTTTCAAAATACTGTGGCTGTTTCAAAATACTGATAGTCTTTTAATGAACATTTCCAGATGTGATCATATGTTAACCCCCAAAACGTGAATCAGCTACAAATCATGAATTATCTGCAAACCGTTAATTGCAAAACGTGAATCCTGAAAAAAGTCTCCCAAAATGTGAACGTGGGTCTCGCAAAACATAAATATCATTCATTATACAAAGATAGATTGATTCAGTTTCATTAGTTTATGGATTTCAATTAATGGATCCATTACTGCAGGTGAAGAGAGGGACAGAGCTGTCAACTGATCACTACCTAGTGATGAGTAGGCTCATATTGTGAGGTAAGCCACTTAGCTGACCTGGAAGAACTAAATGTGCGATGAGGATTTTTTGGAGGGGGGACATTTGGTGGAAGAGCCTCTCAGTATGGCCTTCAACTCTGAAAAAACTTCCCCTAGATCCCTAGGGAGGTTGGGGACATGGAAGCAGAGTGGTCCATGTTCAAGGCCTCCACTGCTGAAGTGGCTGCTTTGAGCTGTGGCCAGAAGGTGGTCTTTGCTTGTTGTGGTGGCAACCAAAGAATCCACTGGTGGACTCCAGTGATAAGGAAAGTCATCAGGCTGAAGGAGGCCTTTCATGTTTAGTTAGCACAGAGTTCTCCGGAATCAGCGGATGGGTACCGGCAGGCCAGAAGGACTGCAGCTTAAGTGGTGGCTGAAGCAAAAATGTAGGCACAGGAGGAGTTTGGCAAGACCATGGAAAATGACTTTCAGTCAGCCTCAAAGTGGTTCTGGCAGCCTGTCAGGCGTCTCAAGAAAGGGAGGCAATTCTAAGCCCAGGCTGTGTTTAGTAGTGGAAGAGAGCTGCTAAACTGGACTGAGGATATTGTCAGGCAGTGGAAACAACACTTTGAGGATCTCCTCAACCCTACTGATATGCCCTGCATCAAGGAGGCAAGGATGGAAGACTTGGGTGGATCTGGTGCCATTACCCTAGTAGAAGTCACTGAGGTTGTCAAAAAACTCTTCGGTAGTAAGTCATCGGGGGTGGAAGAGATTCGTCCTGAGTAGTTGAAGTCTCTGAATGTTGTTAGGCTGTCATGGCTGACACACTTATACAACATTGCGTGGAAGCCAGGGATAGCACCTCTGGATTGGCAAACTGGGGTGGTGGTCCTCATCTTTAAGAAAGGGGACTGGAGAGTGTGTTCCAATTACAGAGGAATCGCACTTCTCAGCCTTCCTGGGAAAGCCTTTGCCATGGTACTAGACAGGATACTTAAGTCATTAGTTGAACCTCATATTCAGGAGGAGCAATGTGGGTTCTGTCCTGGTTGTGGAACTATGGACCAGCTCTTTACCCTTGCAAGGATATTAGGTGGGTCTTGGAAGTATGACCAATCAGTCTACATGTTTTGTGGACTTGGCAAAGGCATTTGACCGGGTCCCTCTGGGTATCCTGTTGAGGGTGCTGCAGTAGTATTGGGTACTGGATTCGCTGCAACATGTGACCTGGTCTATATGACCACAGTAGGAGCTGTGTCTGTATTCTCTGCATTGCATCACACCTGTTTCTGGTGATACTGGACTCAGTCAGGGCTGCCCATTGTCACCAATCCTGTTTGTGATGTTGATGGACAGGATTTCAAAACTCAGTGAGGGACCGGAGGGTGTCCAGTTTGGTGACCTCAGAGTTGCAGCTCGTTTTTTTGCAGATGATGTGGGTTCTGTTGGTTTCATTAGGCAGTGACCACTGATGCGCACCACTTGTGATGCGCACAAAGTGTGAAGCAACCGGGATGTGAATCAGCACCTCCAAATCTGGGACCATGATCCTCTTTCAGAAAATGGTGGATTGTGTCCTCTGGGTCAGGGTAGAGTTACTGCCCAAGTGGAGGAGTTTAAGTATTTTGGGGTCTTGTTCACGAATGGGGTAATTTGGAGCATCGAATGATAGATTGGGGCAGCGGTTGAAATTTTACAGATGCTGCACTGGACTGTCATGCTAAAGAAAGAACTGAGCTGGAAGGCGTGGCTCTCAATCTACCAGTTGATTTATTCTCCTGTCCTCACCTGAATGAGAATGAATCAAATGAGACTTCTCCATCTGGTATCTGGGCTTACACTCCTGGACAGGATGAGAAGCTAGACTATCTGGGAGGGCCTCCGAGTAGAGCCGCTGCATCAAAAGGAGCCAGTTGAGGTGGTTTGAACACCTGGTGAGGATGCCCCAGGTTGTCTCCCTTGGAAAGTCTTCCAGGCATGTCCAACCAGGAGGTGAACCCAGAGAAGTCCTAGGACACACTGGGGAGATTATATTTCCCAGCTGAGTTATGGGACTTGGTCGAGGATAAGGAAATGTGGGATGAGCTGCTTGCTTTGCTGCCACTGTGACCTGGACCTGGATAAG
This sequence comes from Thalassophryne amazonica, assembly GCF_902500255.1. NCBI lineage: Eukaryota > Metazoa > Chordata > Actinopteri > Batrachoidiformes > Batrachoididae > Thalassophryne > Thalassophryne amazonica. The sequence goes on along the minus strand of NC_047106.1, from coordinate 94,722,587 downwards.
CAGTTGAAAATGAACTGAAAAAAATAGCATGAGGAATAAACAAAACAATTTGCTGTCCGTTTATAGAAGAAATGTCTTTATTTTCATTGTACATACATGGAAAGTAAATCAGGTGTGTGTGTAAATTGGGAGTGGAGCAGACAAGGATTTTCTTTCACCAAAACATTAAATCTAGACTTGCCCATCCATCTGTGGCTCCCTGTCCCCCCTGTTGGTTTGCTCCTCCCTGGCCTCCGGTGCTTCTCCGGGACTGCCCGCCTCCCCCCGTCCCGTGGTTTCTCTGGCACCTCTGCCGGATCTGGGGTTGGGCTGGGGGCCCGGTGGGGCCAGTGTGGGTGGCCTCCTCCCCTTGCAGAGTCTCTCCCTCCGCCTGCTGCTTGGGGTTGGGCCTCACGTGTCACACCCTTTTAATGCACTTCACCAGGTTAGCACCTGCACGCACATCATATTGGGTTGCAAATAGCACATTGTAGGGTTCACATGATTTGCGGTAGAGTGTTGGGGATGGGTTTGCAGGGCAGTCTGTGGAGCAGCTGTGCTACAGCCATCCACTGTGATCTCCTTCCACCACCCCTGCCTTGCAGTTTTAATGCACACACCTTCTGCTGCACGTTTAGTAAACACCTTAACCTATTTAGAGTCAGGGTCAATAGGCGGTGGTGGGTTTGCAGGGCTGGCTGTGGCACAGTGGTGTGCCGTGGCCACCCACAGCAGTCTGCCACCTGCCATCTCTTGCCCTGCTTTTAATGCAACACTTTATCTTTGCACACTTAGGGGGTCATGCACAGCAAGGGAGATTAATTGTAACAACTATGGTGGGGTTGGTAGGTAGGGTGAGTGTGGCACGTGGGGTTGGCCCCGGGTGGCTGTGGTCGCCTGGGCCTTTGGGGTAGGGGGTCTGCCTTGCTAGTTCTCCGTGGTCCCCTGTCCCTGCTCTGGGCCTGTGGGGCCCATTGTGGGGGTGGGTGGTGGTGGTGGGGTGCGGGTCTTGGCACTGGGGAGCTGGCGGCTGCTGAGGGGATGGGGGGTTGTGGTCTACATTTACTTATTTATTCATTTTCCACTGCTCATCTGTGTACACGGCATGGTGCCAGCCATGGTCCCACACTTCTGCATTTATACCATCCTAATTGCAGTTTTACACAGTGCAACCACTAGGAGCAGTGGGCCGCCACAGTATGGCACCTGGGGACAATCGCCAGATGTGGAGACACTGCCTTGGTCAGGGGCAGAGAAAGGAGCGGACCCTAATGTGCATGTTTTTGATGATATACATTTAGAATGTCCATGTGCAATGGCCTTCAAGGTATTTACCGTTTTGTTTTGTTTTTTTCAGGTACCGCCTTGCACCTCCTCATCATTTTCCTGTACCATTTGAGGATGTTTACCGTGTGGTCAAACATTTTCTCCAGAAAGGGATGCTGGCCAAGTACTCTGTGGATCCAGGACGAATTGCTATTTCTGGGGACAGTGCTGGAGGAAACTTGGCAGCTGCAGTAACCCAGCAGGTATTGAGTGTATCATTAATAATTGTATAGCTCTTTCTAAACTGTAAACATTTTTTTTTACAACAAGCACAAAATGAAAGATTGAACAATTTAAAAGCAAAATCATTGTCCAGAATCACAGTTTGACTCCAGCCAATAGTTTTTCCCACTAATGTGGAGCTGTACGACTTCTTTTTTTCTTACCCAGGCATTGGACAAATGTTCCTTGTTTTTTCCTTCGTGATTGAGTTTTTTTTGATACATTTGAGCAGAGGTGGTGGCCAAGCGGCTTAGTGCACTTGTTTCCAGAGCAGAAGGTTCCAGGTTCAAGACCACCCCTGCCCATTCTCCATGTTATCTGGAGTTGCTTCAGGAAGGACATCTGGCAAAGCAAATGTACTAAATCAACATGCAGCTCCATCTCTCATTGGCTGTGGAGACCCTGAGTGGGGAACGTGCTGAAAGAATCTACTGTAGTCAGTTTTGACACATTATATATCCTTTTAATTCCCCTCTATATTACTTGCAGTGCATATGGAAAGCATTCACAGTGCTTCAATTTTTCCACATTTTGTTACATTACAGCCTTATTCCAAAATGAATTAATTTTTTTTTTATCCTCAATATTCTATGTACAATACCACATAAAGACAATGTTTTTAGATTTTTGCAAATTTTTTAAAAATAAAAAACATGAAGAATGTATTCTCAGCCTTTACAAAGTTCAAAATTGAACTCTGGTGCAACCTGTTTCCACTGATCATCCTTGAGATGTTTCTACAGCTTAATTGAAGTCCATCTGGGGTACATTCAGTTGATTGGACATGATTTGGAAAGACACACACCTGTCTACATATTGGGTCCCACAAGCTGACAGTGGATGTCAAAGCACAAACCAAGCATGAAGTCAAAGGAACTGTCTGTAGACCTCCAAGGCAAGATTCTGTCAAGGCACAAATCTGCGAAAGGATACAGAAACATTTTTTGCTGCTTTGAAGGTCCCAATGAGCACAGTGGCCTCTATCAGCTGTAAAAGGAAGGAGTTCAGATCAACCAGGACTCTTCCTAGAGCTGGCCGCCCGTCTAAACTGAGCAATCGGGGAGAAGGGCCTTAGTCAGGGAGGTGACCAAGAACTCGATCACTCTGTCAGAGCCCCAGTATTCCTCTGTAGAGAGAGAACCTTTCAGGACAACCATCTCTGCAGCAATCCACCAATCTACTGTGTCATAGATGGGCCAGATAGAAGCACTCTTTCAGTAAAATACAGCCCACCTGGAGTTTGCCAAAAAGCACCTGAAGGACTCTCAGATCATGAAAAACTAAATTTTCTCATCTAAGATCAAAGATTGAACTCTTTGGTGTGAATGCCAGGTGTCATGTTTGGAGGAATCCAGGCACCATCCCTACAGTGAAGCATGGTGGTGGCAGCATCATGCTGTGGGGATGTTTTGCAGTGGCAAGAACTGGGAGACTAGTCAGGATTGAGGGAACGATGAGTGCCGCAATGTACAGAGACATCCTGGATGAAAACGTGCTCCAGAGCGCTCTTGACCTCAGACTGGGGTGACTGTTAATCTTGTAGCAGGGCAAGGGCCCTAAGGACACAGCCAAGCTATCAAATAGTGGTTTCAGGACAACTCTGTGCATGTCCTTGAGTGGTCCAACCAGAGCCCAGACCCAAATCTGATTGAACATCTCTGGAGAGATCTGAAAATGGCTGTGCACTGACGCTCCCCATCCAACCTGATGGAGCTTGAGAGGTGCTGCAAAGATGAATGGGTAAAACTGTCCACAAATAGGTGCGCCAAGCTTGTGGCATCATATTCAAGATGACTTGAGGCTGTAATTGCTCCCAAAATTGCTTCAACAAAGTATTGCGCAAAGGGTGCAAATACTTATGTACATGTGATTTCTCAGTTTGTCATTAATTTGCAAACATTTCAAAAACCCTTTTTCATGTTGTCATTATGGGGTGTTGTGGGTAGAATTTTGACAGAAAAATTAATTTCCACCATTTTGGAATCAGGCTGTAATATAACATGTCGAAATAGTGAAGCACTGCAAATACTATGTGGATGCACTGTAGCTGGACCTGAAGCAACTACTGGTGATCTTCATTATAGCATATCACATCTAAGTTTGATTTACATTGTTGCAGAAATGTGCAATATCTATATTTTAAGTAACATTCTCTCATTATTTCTGACCAGATAAGGATAGTTTAAATTATCCATTGGATAGCAAAGTTCCTTCTTATTTAATCAGTCACTACTGCTGCAGGCAGTACAGTTTTACTTGAATTTGTTCATAGGTAGAGTCAGCATTCAAACATGGCTAATGAAAACTGCTGCTAGTTGAAACATTAATGATGAGCACAGTCATGTCACTAAGTGTACATGCTGTGTATGGTTAAAGATGCATTTGAATACTATTTCTGTTAATGGTCACATCAGCAGTGTTTTAGAATCTCAGCAGTGGCACTCTGTGTTGCCACAGTTACTTTGAAAAGTTACTTTGTTACTTTATTTAGTTTATACAGTTACTTCATTAGCAGCTTTATGCAGTTACTTTTTAGCAGCTGCTGATAGCTTGTAATGTAACTAGTAATCTAACTTGGTTGCTCTTAAGATTTAGTAATCAGTAGCATATCTAATCAGCAAACTAACTTAGTTACTTTCTGAGTACTCAATCTTAAAAATAACCAAGTAAATTATTTAGTTTCAGCAGCTGTCGACTAGTTGTCTGCAGCTGCTAATGAAGTAACTGTATAAAGTACCAAAGTAACTTTTCAACACTTGGCAAAACTTGGCAACACTGCTGGCACTCTGCTACATCATAGTTTGATTCAAACACAAAAATGTTAACGAGCAGAAAAGTTTGTCTAATTAATTTGAAATAATTACCAAATTGGTTTAAGCAAGAAAAATGTAAGCCACTCAGTGTAAATTTAAATTTTTACCCGAGGCCAAAATATGGCCGACTATTCCAAAGGCCTGGTGTCTTGTCTGTCTGTCTGTGCTCAGCGTAAGTCAAGTCCTACAATACTACTGCCAGGGTCTTCAAATTCACAGGGAACATTCTTGGGACACAGACCTCAGACAAGTTCAAAGATGGTTAACCTTGACCTTTTTTAAGAGGGCAAAAGGTCACATTCTGTTTCCTATTTTTATGCTCATACAGCCGAGGGTATTTTAGCATAGTTATATTCTGGATTGAGAAGATGTTAGCCAGACTTAAAGTGTAGGTGACGCCAAAAAATGTGCACAAATAATCACTAAAAATGATGAAATGTTGATTTTTAAAAAATCTTGCACAGGTGAAGGATAAACAGCTGTCTGAAGCCTGCGCTTTCTTTCAGCCATCAGCCACGACCATATTGTTGCTACGTAATCACAAGAACAGCACCTGCTGATTCAAGCCCAAATCATTTCTAAACATGACGGAGGTCGAGCTGTTTTTGGTCAAGTTTTTTTTTTTTTTTGGTTCAGTCTAAACGTGTGTTGGAACAAACTGTGTGGGAGACAGCTGTATGGTTTTGAGCCTTATTTAGACCACAATGAGGGAGGCAAAACTTTGGAGGAAAACCTTCAGTTTGACAACAGTGACGATATTGACAGAGTTGAGAACACAGAATGGTGATTAGAAAATAAATAAATGGGTGATTCTTTAACTACAGGCACTATTGGCCTTGTAAATGTAATTTCCACCACACCATTGCCTTACAATATAAAGCACCTTGGGGCAACTGTTTGTTGTGATTTGGTGCTATATACATGTGCTCTGATGTCACAGTTTATCTCCATAGAAACTACCCAAACAATCTTTCATACAAATGGTTTTAAAGGGACATTACAGTGTTGTGGTGGAAATTACGGCAATAGTGTGGGACAACTACATTCTGTTTAAAAAAAAAAATCACAACAGTTGTATGACATTGAATACCCCAATTATGTTTGATTATTTTACTGATATTTTATTCAGAGATATTTTAAAACATTAGAAAAAATGTTTCAACGTTTCTTTACCATTCATTTTTATCATTGAAGATCAAAAGTCTGGGTGTGGGACAAGCACAAAACGGCAAGATTTGCATATAATGATGCTGAAAGAAGGTGAAAAAGTCATCATAGACTACTAGAACAAATTTCTTAACACACTTTCATTGTAAAGATAACTATAAAAGTGTGAAATTTCCCCTTTTTTTCTGTTTTTCATACAATATGATCAAAGGACATAATAAGTGCCCGTAGTTGAAGAATCACCCAAATACTGCAGGTGATTTCGGCATGCGGGTGATACTTTTTATGCCAGCTCTTTGACTACAGTTAATGTACTGTACGTTAGTCGCCTACAGAGCCCATCGCAAAATATTTTGCATATGGAGAGAATGTGTGCACATTTTACTATACTGTGCACACATTTATTATATTTTGTGCACATTATTAAATATTAAAACCATTCACACAAGGAGTAAATGTGTAGTCTTACCTCTCCATTTCAGTGAGATCATTGTCTAAAAATAATTTAATTCGTTGTCCTGGCTGAAGAAAAGTCCATGATGGTACGAGTCTCTGCTGTACTGATCCAACACCGACACGGTCAATTACAGGTGTAATCCATTCATTGCATCTGTGGCTGATGGATTAAGTCTCTCTTGTTTGCACTGCAAGTTAAGAGTGTGGAGATGCCACAAACACTATGCGTGCGCGTTCGTCAATAAGTGCCTCACTTGCCAATCAAAAGGATTCTGTCGGTGAAAATGAACCATTCTGACATGTATTAAAAAAATAAAGTGCATCGCTGATCCGAACCACTCTGTGGAAATTGGGCTGTCAGTAGCCTGTAAAAATCCATAAATTAATGGGACTATTAAGATATCCAGCTTTATCTATCCATGAAGCCAGAGGACACACACCAATTAGTTAAACTGCAGGAATGTCTTACAGACATAAAGACATGGATGACCTCTAATTTTCTGCTTTTAAACTCAGATAAAACTGAAGTTAGTGTACTTGGCCCCACAAATCTTAGAAACATGGTGTCTAACCAGATCCTTACTCTGGACGGCATTACCCTGACCTCTAGTAATACTGTGAGAAATCTTGGAGTAATTTTTGATCAGGATATGTCCTTCAATGTGCATATTAAGCAAATATGTAGGACTGCTTTTTTGCATTTGCGCAATATCTCTAAAATTAGAAAGGTCTTGTCTCAGAGTGATGCTGAAAAGCTAATTCATGCATTTATTTCCTCTAGGCTGAACTATTGTAATTCATTATTATCAGGTTGTCCTAAAAGTTCCCTGAAAAGCCTTCAGTTAATTCAAAATGCTGCAGCTAGAGTACTGACGGGGACTAGGAGAGAGCATATTTCACCCATATTGGCCTTTCTTCATTGGCTTCCTGTTAATTCTAGAATATAATTTAAAATTCTTCTTCTTACTTATAAGGTTTTGAATAATCAGGTCCCATCTTATCTTAGGGACCCCTTAGTACCATATCACCCCAATAGAGCGCTTCGCTCTCAGACTGTAGGCTTACTTGTAGTTCCTAGGGTTTGTAAGAGTAGAATGGGAGGCAGAGCCTTCAGCTTTCAGGCTCCTCTCCTGTGGAACCAGCTCCCAATTCAGATCAGGGAGACAGACACCCTCTCTACTTTTAAGATTAGGCTTAAAACTTTCCTTTTTGCTAAAGCTTATAGTTAGGGCAGGATCAGGTGACCCTGAACCATCCCTTAGTTATGCTGCTATAGACTTAGACTGCTGGGGGGGTTCCCATGATGCACTGAGTGTTTCTTTCTCTTTTCATTCTGTATGCACCACTCTGCATTTAATCATTAGTGATTGATCTCTGCTCCCCTCCACAGCATGTCTTTTTCCTGATTCTCTCCCCTCAGCCCCAACCAGTCCCAGCAGAAGACTGCCCCTCCCTGAGCCTGGTTCTGCTGGAGGTTTCTTCCTGTTAAAAGGGAGTTTTTCCTTCCCACTGTAGCCAAGTGCTTGCTCACAGGGGGTCGTTTTGACTGTTGGGGTTTTTCAGTTCAAAATCTGAATATTTATCTCTTCAGTCACTGCGCACCAGGAAAGGATAAATCTCACTACTATTGCTTAATTTTAGTCTTAAGTTGAATGAATGAAATTACATTTCATGTCACCTACACTTTCATGAAAGCTTTCAACCACAGCAATCGTGGCTGTACCCAACATGCTTTTTACTTTTATATAAATTTTGGAATATCTAGCTGCTTGACATGACAGGAAGAGAGACACTGACTTCTTTGCATATCTTTTAACTTTCATTTTGCTGTACAGTAAGTTACTTATAATTAGTTATAAAGAAAGTAATTACAGTAAGTTACTTTCTTTACATTCATGTTATTTTTTACTATCATGCATAAATTAAAAAAAAAAAAAAAAAAAAAAAAAACAATGTGGTCACTTGGTTCAAAATTAAGCTCTGAAATGAGAAATGGAACAGACATACTGTTTTCTGCACCTGATTAATATAAAGTTCTTATTGCTTTTTAATTTGGTGCATATGACTCTCTTATAAACTTGGATCACACAGTTTAGAGTTTTGCTTTTGTGAGGTAAACTGTTAGAAAATGAGGACTGACTTGATGAAAGATCTATTTCAAAAATAGATCTTGTTGTAATAAAAGTTAAACTGGGGTCTGCTGTTTCGGTCCAAATAGGTGCTGATAGCTTTTCTTTACTGATGCGTTGGGTTGACCTCAAATGTCAGGTTTTTGTCATTTATACTGTTGAGGTACTCGCGTCCAATTGATTCATTAATTCATTTTCCATACCTGCTTACTCCAACCAAGGGTCAGGGGAGCTGGAGCCTATCCCAGCAGTCATAGGGCGAGAGGCAGGGTACACCTTGGACAGGTCACCAGTCTATCACAGGGCAATACATAGACAGACAGACAGACACATTGACAGTCACATGCACACCTACAGTCAAGTCAGAGTATTGAAATTCACCTAGCCTTTGTCTTGTCTTTGGAAGTGGGAGGAAGCTGATGTACCCAGAGGGAACCCACGCAAACGCCATACAGAAAGGACCAGGCGGGAAACAATCCCAGGAAGCAACAGTGCAAACCACTAAGATAGAGTTGATGGCATCTAAAATTAATACACATTTTAGTTTTTAAGTTAAGGAGTATGTAGCCACATCACCTTGTATTTTCTCCATTAAAGTGGAGCTACTCAAGACATCACCTCAGGTGCTACTGCCCAGAAAGCATTAAAACAAACAAAGTAAATCCACAACCATTTATTCAGCTGACATCTTTATATTTTATCTTATTCTTTCTGTTCTTGACAACTTGACTGCTTTCCGTATATGGTGTGCCCTTTGGCAGTGCAGTATTGTGCTTTCACTATTACATGAGCATAGCTTTCATATGTTTATAATTTCCCGTGGGACCCATGCACTCGGTCACTTCCCCGCTGCATGTGTTATCTTCCTTTGTCTGTTCATTCAAATGTTCATACAAATGTTTTCCAGTGAAACCACCCTGACTTTGGGGCTTAGTATCCATTATTCACCTGCTTTACATACAATTGTAGTTCTTTGTCTTGGTAAACATAATCCACGTCTGTTTACCTTTATCTGTGACCACAGGTACGATCTTGCACATGTGCGAAAACTTGGGAACAATAAGGAAGGTGAATGCTCATGGTTGTAAAAACAATTATTTGTATCTCTCTAGGAAAGCAAAACATTCTGAGATCAAGTGTTAAGAAATGAAAGAATACTTTCCATTTTAAGAGGGATAAAACTAGTGTAGCATTTACAGGGAAATGGCAATGTCCACATTCAAAACTGAACTGAAGCTGTGGATTTGGATTTCTAAGTAGATATCTAAATTGATAAGATTTTATCCATATTGATTCCGCTTATCGATCTGATTCCTTATCGATTCCTTTTATGAATTTTCTGTGTACTAGAAGTAGGCTTTATAGGTATTCTTTGTCAAAATTTTACTGTCTTAAAGTAAATAAATATGAAATTGGTCACTGGATTCTAATCTGTAGTTATTGGCAAAAGCATTTCCTTTCAGACATTTTGGCATGAATGTCACGCCATACTTCTGAGCTGCAGTTGCGGTTACTGCACGTCAGTGCAGGATGTCTCATTTTGGGAGGAAAAAAATGTTTTGATCAATTGCAGTTTATTGGTTGTATTACAATGTTTGGAAAGAGGTGTCATTTAATTTAAATGGCGATTCGCTTTGAAGTTATTAATTCTGTCCGGATTCTCTTTCTAACTTGACTTGGCAGAGAACCGCGCAGCATTCGGAGCTGTGCGAACACAAAACAGGATGATTCCCGTTTCTTTCTCACAGCAAGATAGGAGTTCCAGTTGTGACTTTAATCTGTACACAAGTTACTCACGATTGACATATTTTAATGGCTTTGAGAGTGGTTAAGAAGCAGAGCTGCCACTGCTGAAAAGCAGCGAAGCAAAGAACTAATGAAGCAGCGGGTCGGAGCACTGCTTTATTCCTTCAAGCTTCAAAGCAGAGCCGCACTGCAGAAAGGGTAGAGACCCGCTGCAGCATCTGCAATCAACACAAAAATTATCATTTTCCTGACATCCACCCCCCAAAAACAACAGCTGCTCTGAAGGACCGATAAGGGAATCATTAAGCAAAAAGGCTATTGATGTCGGTGGATCAAATAATTTCTTAACAATACCCGAAAAGATCCGGTTCCCAATACTGAACCCTACTGCTCAGCTAATGGATGCATGACCCTTTGTCTTATTTGACTTGTGGTTTTAGAAAATACAGTAAAACTCGCCTAAACCTTCATCATATGAACCGGACATTTGCACTCACCAGACAAAAGCAAAAGTCTCAGTGCTTTTGCATAGTTTTCCATGTAATTGTCAGGCCGGGCGGGAGCCCGGCACCCAGAGAGTGTGGACCCACAGTACAGACTCCCAGATCAGGCTTTGGAGTAAAAGTAGTTCTCGTGGTTATTCCAGGCTGAGGTTCAGGACACAAATTGTCTGCAAGCGGAGCAGAGGTACAGACAGGGTAAGGCAAAAACACAGTCCTATCCAGCAGGGGTTGGAGGCACGAGCAAACACTGACATAAGGGCTGAGGCAAAAGGCGCAGTCAAGAAACACAGAGCAAGATTCAGGTACACAGCAAGGCAAAACAGGACTGAGTACAAAAGGCTGGAATGTGTGCTCGAAGTGATGACAAACTGGCAAAGGTGTGGTGGCTGGGAGGACATTAAATAAGCAGGTGTTAACAAGGTGCACATGAGGAGAAGGATCTAGGAAGAGGGCGTGGCTGGTGGACAAAGAGTATGGATGGGGCAAGACAGTGAGGAAGGGAGTGTGCAAAGTGGAGTGAATCAATAGACAGACACGTGAGCTGGTGCAAGAGCGGGAGTGAATGAAAACACAAAGCAGACTGGATCAAAGTGTGAGAGGAGGGCACAGAGCTGGTGAAGTGGCATGACGTGACACAGAGATGCGAGAGGGATGAAGACATAATGGCAGGTGCAGTGCTTGGAGTGAAACAGGGAACTATGAACCAAGCTAAACAGAAGACAGAATAAAATATAATACTGAACCGGGCAAAAACATAAGAACTGTTCAGGGAATGCATGAACAAATGAATGCTAACGCAGAACAAGAAGAAAAACAGATACTACATGATAACAGATACAAAGCCCAATGTTACAATGTGACTGATAACACAAATGAGAAAATAAACAAGTGATAAACTAATGATCAATAATGCAACCACAAAACGGCTAAAGAAAACTAGAACAGAAGCCAAAAAACCTGATACTAAAGCAGAACGGATAATAATAGAAAAGAGAATAGCCAGTCAGTTAATGTTTAAATGTGTGCACCAACAGGCCCCAATGGTCCTCAGTGACTGTATAGTTCCTCTCAGGTCTATGGACTCCAGGACCAGAGGAGCTCAGAGTGGAACTGTCAAATACCAAGACGGAAAACATAATTTGGTCAGTCTGCTTTCAGTGTGCAGGCCGCTAAAGTCTGGAACTCTCTGCCCACTGATCTGAAGGGAGAAACAAACTGAGTCCTCTTCAAACATAAACTCCAGGACTTTTTAATCAGAGGTCAGATGTGTGACCATCACTGACCGCTTATTAAGTTTGTGTTGTAATGTCTTTTATTGTTTTTTTTGTTTGTTTGTTTGTTTTGTTTTATGCAAGACCCATCTAGGGACGGACATTGCAAATTAGCACTTGCTAAAATGTTGTAGTATGTAACATGACTCGTGGAACGTACTTGTCCCTATTCAAATAAACCTAAAAAAAAATAAAAAAATAAATGGATGATAGCTAAATGATAAACAACGAAAAGACAACCTGAACAAAAGAATGGAACTATACCATGGCAGAAGTATGAAAAGTAACAAAGGAATTAAGTGACAAAGCAAAATAGAACGGAGAAAAAGCATGATGAAAAGAAATGACTAATAAAGCAAAGCAGGAGCAGATGGTGGGTAGAGGAAAGGAGGAAAAAACAAAACAATCACCCTGCTCATGGCCAAAACGTGACAGTAATAAACATAGTATATACCGGATTTTGTATAATAGATTTTCGCTCACGTCGGACAAAACATCCTGTCTGATCGCAGTGTACTTCCATTTAAAGCCCTTGCATATACTGGACAGAGCGGTCTGGACATGCACAGTAACGGAGGTACAAAACGAAGTTCAGCACTGACACTCTTATTATTATTATTTTTTTTTTTCCTTTTTTGAAACCGACGGGTCTTGCAATCTGTGCACCTGCTACATCGGACACCGCAAAAGGCTGTGATCACTTTTCCGTTTCACTCCTTTCTGTCCCATCATATTTTAAGTTTTTTAATGGACATAATGCCTGCCACTTATTTAAAGCAGGTGTTTATTTTTTCAGAGGAATTTTTCACCTGTTCATTAAATGAGGCAGGTCCTGATTCAGGATTCCCCTTAGGTTGTTTGGCGCATTCTGACTAATTTGTTACATCCACATAACAGATTTTGTCCATTTTATACATATACCGGATTGTGCTTTCACTATTACATGAGCATAGCTTTCATATGTTTATTATTATTTCCCATGGGACCCATGCACTCGGTCACTTCTCCACTGCATGTGTTATCTTCCTTTGTCTGTTCATTCAAATGTTCATACAAATGTTTTCCAGTGAAACCACCCTGACTTTGGGGCTTAGTATCCATTATTCACCTGCTTTACATACAATTGTAGTTCTGAAGCTGTGTAAGCATTTGGATTTCACTACTAAGTAGGGATGGGTATTGATAAGATTTTATCCATATTGATTCTGCTTATCGATCTGATTCCTCATCGATACCGCTTGTGAATTTTCTGTGTACTAGAAGTAGGCTTTACAGGTTTTCTATGTAAACATTTTACTGTCTTAAAGTAAATAAATATGAAATCGGTCACTGGATTCTTGATCCCTGGACATAAATAAACAAAACAGACAAAATTCACTGGTCCACCTGAATCCATTATATGCGCGTTTTACTGTATAGCATAACACGGTCACAAAATGTGGCACCACGGCAATGCAGCACATTACATCCAGTTTTGTAGTTATTTAATTTACATAGACATTCAACTCATATCACCACACCACCACCCCAGATGGTGTGCACTATCAATGTTCCTGATAGTTTTGAAAAAGGACAAGATGCTGGCAAGAAGTGAGGGCACATTTAAGCATGACTTTGTAAAATATGGGAAGCTGCAAACACATCCGTTCATTATTAAAAAATGCAAATTATAACAAATTAACAGCCTACTACAAAATGAATTATCAGTCTATTTAATTCTCTTTACACTTGAAACAAAGTAAAAATTAAAAAAAACCCTGAAAACACAAGTAGTAGTAGTAGTAGTATATTTAGAACTTCAGCCAAAGACGTTGTCAGAAAACTGGTATGCAAAAACCTGAAACGGTCTGGAATTACTATTTACGTTAAATGTGATGAAAATTTCATATTTCATTATTTGGTGGTGTTTTTCACATCATTTATTATACATTGGCCAGGAATAATGTTTTAAACCTTAAAAACACATTAATTTCTATTTTCACCTGTGTTCAGAAATGTGGAAATATACTCAACAAAAATATAAACGCAACACTTTTGGTTTTGCTCCCATTTTGTATGAGATGAACTCAAAGATCTAAAACTTTTTCCACATACACAATATCACCATTTCCCTCAAATATTGTTCAGAAACTAGTCGAAATCTGTGATAGTGAGCACTTCTCCTTTGCTGAAATAATCCATCCCACCTCACAGGTGTGCCATATCAAGATGCTGATTAGACACCATGATTAGTGCACAGGTGTGCCTTAGACTGCCCACAATAAAAGGCCACTCTGAAAGGTGCAGTTTTGTTTTATTGGGGTGGGATACCAGTCAGTATCTGGTGTGACCACCATTTGCCTCATGCAGTGCAACACATCTCCTTCGCATCATCCGTGAAGAGAACACCTCTCCAACGTGCCAAACGCCAGTGAATGTGAGCATTTGCCCACTCAAGTCGGTTACGACGACGAACTGGAGTCAGGTCGAGACCCCGATGAGGATGACGAGCATGCAAATGAGCTTCCCTGAGACGGTTTCTGACAGTTTATGCAGAAATTCTTTGGTTATGCAAACCGATTGTTTCAGCAGCTGTCCGAGTGGCTGGTCTCAGACGATCTTGGAGATGAACATGCTGGATGTGGAGGTCCTGGGCTGGTGTGGTTACACGTGGTCTGCGGTTGTGAGGCTGGTTGGATGTACTGCCAAATTCTCTGAAACGCCTTTGGAGACGGCTTATGGTAGAGAAATGAACATTCAATACACGAGCAACAGCTCTGGTTGACATTCCTGCTGTCAGCATGCCAATTGCACGCTCCCTCAAATCTTGCGACATCTGTGGCATTGTGCTGTGTGATAAAACTGCACCTTTCAGAGTGGCCTTTTATTGTGGGCAGTCTAAGGCACACCTGTGCACTAATCATGGTGTCTAATCAGCATCTTGATATGGCACACCTGTGAGGTGGGATGGATTATCTCAGCAAAGGAGAAGTGCTCACTATCACAGATTTCGACTGGTTTGTGAACAATATTTGAGGGAAATGGTGATATTGTGTATGTGGAAAAAGTTTTAGATCTTTGAGTTCATCTCATACAAAATGGGAGCAAAACCAAAAGTGTTGCGTTTATATTTTTGTTGAGTGTAGTAGCTAGGAGCGGGGGTAATACTATTAGCTACTAGTAGCTAATAGTAGCGGAGCAGGTGATGGTCTTGGGGAGGTGATGGTCTAGTGGTTAAGGTGTTGGGCTTGAGTCCAGAAGATCATTGGTTCAAATCCCTGCCTGACTGGAAAATCACTAAGGGCCCTTGGGCAAGGCCTTTAATCCCCTATTGCTCCTGGTGTGTCGTGAGCACCTTGTATGGCAGCACCCTGACATCGGGGTGAATGTGAGGCATTATTGTAAAGCGCTTTGAGCATCTGATAGAGATGGAAAAGCGCTATATAAATGCAGTCCATTTACCATTTAGCTTGAATCTTTTAACTCATTGCGCAACATGTTGAGCCAGTTTCGTGTCATATCATTTCAATTTTGTGCAAATAACAGAATCTCATAAAACCTCACTCCGTAGAGATTAAAAATCATCATAGGCACTGTCGCTATTTTACAACCATCCCATCCGTGAAATCATGAACGAATTAAATGGACTGCATTTATATAGCACTTTTCTATCTGCATCAGACACTCAAGTGCTTTACAGTTATGCCTTACATTCATCCTGATGTCAGGCTACTGACATACAAGGCACTCGCCACACACCGGGAGCAACTTGGGGATTAAGGACCATGCCCAAGGGCCCTTAGTGATTTTCTGCTCTGGCTGGAATTTGAACAAAGGTTCCTCTGGGCTCAAGCCCAATGCTTAACCACACCACAAATTCATATAAAATGTCAACATTTGTAGTAAATAGGCTGGTTTTCTGACTGCGCCCCTTACACACAGAGCAGGCTTATCTTGCCTCCAAACTTCCTGTGAACTGCATAAGCCCACCCCCTTTTTTGAAGAAAGTTGATAAACATCCACCTAAAGTTATTATTTTTTTTAAATTAAAGTTTATTAAATGGCCACCTAAAATAAATTGATTCAGTGATCCCCAAATATTGTAAAAAAAAAAAAAAAGTTTTCACATTGTTTTTCTAATCTCTTACGAGACAATGATTTGTGATGACTTCATCCTTTGACCTGTGCTCTAATTTTGAAAGATGTACAAGAAACAGGAAGTGTTCTGTGACAATGGCTAACTTTGTGGCCCCATTTGCACATTAGCTACTCGAGTAGTGTTGCCAACTTGGCAATTATTGAGACCCCTCCAGTGGCTTTTTTTAATTTATTTATTTAAAGCAACTAGGCGAAATCGAGCAACTTTCCCTGGTGTTAATGGAGACTTTTGGAGTCTCTTCATGTGAAAGCATGTATTTCTCCTCCATTAGCAGCAGGTGGGACTGGGTTCCTCCATGTCCCAAAACAGTCACAGGAGACTGCCCGCCTCCGCCGCTTACATGGAAAAAGGAGGCGCAGAACCAGCAGTGAGTTACTCCATTTCATTGGCTGAGAGCTCCTTAGTGAACACTTCTGATTGGCTCACACAGATGCAAGAGGCTGGTTCCTGCCTCTGTCTTTGCAAATCTGCATTGTTTATTTTTGCCAGATAAATTTCTATTCATAAATCATTTTTAGCTCAACTGCTCTGTTTTTGTCACTGATGCACAAAATTTACACAGAACAGCAGAATGATAACACTATGTAACACAATTTTTGTTCCTGGCTTCTAAGTGTTATATGTCAACTGCTTATGTCTAAAGTCTATGGAAAAATTACTACATTCAGCACAAACTTTGATTTTATTTTTATTTTTTTTTACGTTCTAGAAAGTTCTAAAAGTTTCTTGAAATTTCTAGATAATTCTGGAAACTTCAAGAAAATTCTGGACAGTTCTAGCAGTTAAAGAATATTCTAGAAGACTACTCAGTAGTAGTGAAGGCGAATCGAGAATATTCTTGAAAACAGACAAATTTCAAAATATCATTGTCCTGATCACAGAAGCAATGTTTCCGTGGAATAACAAGGTTAGGAAAACACACTGTGTACCCAGGAACAAAACAAGAATAAAAATTTGTTACATAGTGTAATTAAATGGTCCCAACTGTCTGTGTGTCACGTCAATTCCAGGCATTTTTTTCACTGCACTAAATATCAGACTGAAGAAAACTAAAGTAAAAAAAAAAAAAAAAGTAACTCCGCTAGAGTCTCTTTTGGATCACTTTTGTTGGTTACAAACCCAAGAATCAATAGTTTATTCGTAGTTTTAAACATGTCACATTTTGTTCCTCCCAAGTTAGTCAAAGTTTTGTGTTCGGCATGTGAAACTCATCACTGACAACGATTTGATATGCTCCTCGATACACTACCAGCGATGCGATGCATATAGCGATACATGATGATACTGACAATGGGATATGATTCACCCTGCTCCCGATTCGATGTGATTTGATATGTATTTGATGCCGATTCAATTCCTCATGATGCGATACCATTAATGATGGGTATTGATAAGGGCCCCTTCATACATCATTTTCCCAATAAACACCCTCAAAAACAACGGTTGCTTCGGTGTCCCGAACCATCCGTGGTGCATTCAATGTGCCTTGGAAAAAAACAATGCCAGTAGGCAGCGAGCAATGCAACACGATTTCACCCGTCAGTTGAATCAATGCGCTCGCATCGAGATACCAATTCATATCATTTAATCTCCACATGCCTATTTTGTCTGTGTTCAGAACTTTAAGGTGGCGTGTGAGTGCACCAGCACTGACTCAAAACCTTAGGACCTCAAAGTTCTTTGCACTCAACACAAAACGTCAGAAGATAATAGCCTGGAATCAAAAATTCTTCTTTTTGTCTGTTTGAATGAATGAATTTATTCAGCACACCGACTCAACAATAACAAACAACTCATAAATGGGACAATTTAACAGTGAACATATGACTGAAAAGGTGTGGGCAGAAGCAAAAGCTTATAAATGCCCACCTCTTTTACTACAAAAGTAAAATGTACATTATATAAACACATATACACATAGCACAGCACAGTATAAATGAATACATAAAAAACAAATTCCAAACACAACCTAACACGCAGTGCACAATCCCCAAAAACAAATCTATAAACCTAGTTATTTTAGTGATTATATTGTTTTTACAGAGCCTTTTAAAGCCAACTAAGATAGCAGATAATTTGCTGTTATCAGGACAATTATTCCAAATGCTAACACCTTTAACAGAAATGCAATGACTTTTTACAGTAGTTCAAATCTTTGACTTCAAATACTAACATTCCTCTCAAACTGTAAGTAGACTCCCTTATTTTAAACAGATCCTGGACATGTTGAGAAAAAAAAACAAAACTGTTTGTAATCAACCAAGTCCCCGAATTTTAAAATATGTAGACAAACATGGGTTCAGTGGCTCATGGTTGGGTTTACTGATAACGCTTATGGCTTTCTTTTGTAGTAACAATATTGGTTTTGTATGCATTTGTATGTGCCCAGTTGGGCACAGCCTGAAAAGGCAATGTGGACCTTCCATCTCCACCTTGTGGGCTCACCACCCACAGGAGGAACCGCTGGTGTCGGGTGTGCTGTCCCATGGGTGGCAGTCAGTCGAGGGCCTCAACGGACCAGACCCAGGCGGCAGGGGCTGGCTCTGGGGGTATGGAACATCACCTTGCTGTGGGGGAAGGAGCTGGAGCTGGTACGGGAGGTGGAGCGATACCAGTTAGATCTGGTGTGCCTCGCCTCCATGCACAGCCTCGGCTTCGGAAACACACTCCTTGATAGGGGTTGGGCCTTATTCTTCTCTGGAGTTGCCCAGGGGGGTGAGGCACCGCTGAGCGCCGCTATGTTGGAGTTTACCCGAGTAGACGAGAGGGTCGTCTCCATGCACCTTCAGGTGGCGGGGGGGAAACTGACTGATGTTTGTGCATATGCACCAAACAGCATTTTGGTGTTCTTGGAGTCCCTGAATAGAGTCCTGTATGGGGCTCCAGTGGTGGACTCCAGTTGTTCTGCTGGGGGACTTCAACGCACACGTGGACAATGACAGAGACACCTGGACATGTGTGATTGGGAGGAACGGCCTCCCTGATCTAAATCCAAATGGTCGTTTGTTATTGGACTTCTGTGCTAATCACAGACTGTCCATAACGAACACCATGTTCGAACATAAGGATGCTCATAAGGGTACATGGTACCAGATCACCCTAGGCCGAAGATCGATGGTCGATTTTGTGATTGTATCATTTGATTTGAGGCAACATGTTCTGGATACTTGGGTGAAGAGAGGGCCAGAGCTGTCAACTGATCACCATCTGGTGGTGACTTGGATCAGAGGGTGGGGGAGGACTTTGGACAGACCTGGTAAGCCCAAATGGATAGTGTAGGTGAACTTGGAACATCTGGAGGAGCCCACTGTCTGACAGATTTTAAAGTCACACCTCCGGCAGAGCATTTCTAGCATTCCTGTGGTTGGGGGCATTGAACCAGAAGGGGCAATGTTCAAAGCTTCCATTGTTGAAGCTGCAGTGGGGAGCTGTGGCCTGAAGGTCTTAGGTGCCTCAAGGCGTGGCAGCCCTTGAACACCGTGGTGGACACTGGTGGTCAGGGAGGCCGCCTGACTGAAGGAGTCCTTCTGGAATATGTTATCTCGGAGGACTCCAGAGGCAGTTGCAAGGTACCGACAGGCCTGAAGGGCAGCAGCCTCTGCTGTGGGGAATGCAAAGCAGAGGCTTTACCTTCTCCAAACCATGGAGAGGAACTTTCGGTCGGCACCAAGGTGCTTCTGGCAGACCGTGAAGCACCTCAGGAGGGGATAATGGGGAACCATCCAAGCTGTCTACAGTAAGGATGGGACTCTGTTGATCTCAACTGAGGATGTAATTTGGCAGGAACACTTTGAGGAACTCCATCAGACCGGAGCACCCTCTATAGTAGGGGCAGAGCTGGAAGCTGATGGAGGATTTTCAGCAATTTCCCTGGTGGAAGTCAGGCGGGAGGGATTGTCTTAGATGAGACATTCAACATTGCGTTGAGGTCTGGGACAGTGCCTAAAGAGTGGCAAACGGGTGGTGGTCCCCATATTTATAAAAGGGGGACCACAGAGTGTATGCCAACTACAGGGGAATCACACTACTTGGACTTCCTGGTAAAGTCTACTTCAGAGTGCAGGAAAGGAGGGTTTGGCCGATAGACGAACCGCTGATTAAAGAGGAACAATGCTGGTTCCGTTGTGGTCGTGGAACAGTCAACCAGCTCTTCACTCACAAGGATCCTGGAGGGTGCCTGGGAGTATTCCCACCCAGTCTACATGTGTTTTATGAACTTGGAGAAGGCATATGATCGAGTACCCCGGGAGATACTGTGGGAGCTGCTGCAGGAGTATGGAGTGAGGGGGTCCCTTCTCAGGGCCATCCAATCTCTGTACTCGCAACGCGAGAGTTGTGTTCGGGTGCTCGGCAGTAAGTCAGACTCGTTTCCGGTGGAGGCTGGCCTTCGCCAGGGTTGCGCCTTGTCACCAATTCTGTTTGTGATATTCATGGACAGGATATCGAGGTGTAGTCGGGGGGAGGAGGGTTTCTGGTTTGGTGGGCGCAGGGTCTCATCACTGCTTTATGCAGGTGATGTGGTCCTGTTGGCTTCATCGGCCGGTGACCTCCAACACTTACTGGATCAGTTTGCAGCTGAGTGTGAAGCGGCTGGGATGAGGATCAGCACCTCTAAATCTGAGGCCATGGTTCTCAGCAGGAAATCAATGGATTGCCTACTACAGGTAGGGAATACGGTCTTGCCCCAAGTGAAAAAGTTCAAGTACCTTGGGGTCATGCTCACAAGTGAGGGGACAATGGAGCGTGAGATTGGCTGGAGAATTGGTGAAGCAGGGGTGGTATTGCATTCGTTCTTCCGTACTGTTGTGACGAAAAGGGACCTGAGCCCAAAGGCGAAGCTCTTGATCTATTGGTCAATCTTCATTCCTACTCTCACCTATGGTCATGAGGGTTGGGTCATGACCAAAAGAACTAGATCGCTGGTACAAGCGGCCAAAATGGGCTCCCTCAGGAGGGGGGCTGGTGTCTCCCTTAGAGATAGGGTGAGAAGTTCGGTCATCCATGGGGAGCTCAGAGTAGAGTCGTTGCTCCTTCGCCTTGAAAGGAGCCACCTGAGGTGGTTCGGGCATCTAGCAAGGATGCCTCCTGGTTGCCTCCAAAGGGAGGTGTTCCAGGCACGTCCATCTGGGATGAGACCCCGGGGAAGACCCAGGACTAGGTGGAGAGATTATATCTCCACACTGGCCTGGGAATGCCTCGGAATCCCACAGTCAGAGGTGGTCAATATGGCATGGGGAAGGGAAGTCTGGGGTCCCGAGCTGGAGCTGTTGCCCCCGCGACCCAAACCCAGAAAAGCGGTTGAAGCTGAGTGATGAGTGAAATGTGAAGAACAGCCCTAAATCTTGAATGTATGGACGTTCCTGAATTTTACTAGTTGTACATCATCTGTTTCTATAAACATATAGCCATCCTCAACATGCTCAAGCTTCCAAGTCAGTACGTAAAGATAGACCAAAGTGGTGACTGAAAAACCAAAAACAAAAAATGGTAATAATCCTTCTGTTTGAGCCAAGTCTCCGCTTAGTTCCATGGTACAAGATTTCTAAAACTCAGGTCAGTGTTGAATGTAAGCCTGAAGCTAATCCTTTTTTTTTTTTTTTTTTTTTTTTTTTTTTTACTCCAGAGGGATTGAGCATTAGCCAAAATGATAGAGGGAAAAGGAATGTGGGACAAGCGCTGCCATCTCACTCGCACACTAAGGCCCTTTCTTCGTCTGTACTCTTTCATTTTTCTCAGAGGAGAGCTGATCATTGTTCTGGTAGTCCACTGCTGAATGTTAGGGGTGACAAAATGAATGATGTCATACAATGATTGTAATGCAGTCAATCTTTTGTGATTTTGATCCTCACTGGCTGTGGGTTAGAACACAAAACGTGGCAACATGACAAGCCATAGCCTCCACTTTAAAATGATGAAATTTTGGTTGCAACTGTACACATCCTTCAGAGGTCAGCACATATAGCAGGTTCAAGGTCACTGTACAGTTCAGATCATGGTAAATTACTGTCAGTTACAAGTACAGAACAAGACTTGCATCTTCCTAGAAACTCTGGGTCCCTCCTCTGAACGTGTCCAAACCACCTCAATCTTACTACTTTGATGTTATCTCCAAATGATCTGACCTGTTCTGTCCCTCTGTTCATTCCTAATCCTGTCCATCCTCATCACTCCCAGAGAAAATTGCAACATCTTCAGCTCTGCCTCCTGTCTTTGTGTTATCACTACTGTCTCTAAGCCGTACATTATAGCCATGCATTATAGCTCGTCTCACGGCCATCTTGTAAACTCCCCCTCTTGCAGGTATCATTTTGATACAAATCATACATGTCACCTTTCTCCACCCACTCCAGTCTGCCTGCTCTCTATTTTCTGCATGCATTGTAAACTATGCCACAATGCACAAAAATCCATAATTAACCCCCTGAAGGCTAAACTACTTTGGTTTAGCCTTCATAATTTACCCTAAACTGTTTACTTTGCCTTGTTTGCAGGGAGGTGATGGTCTATCAATCAATCAATCATTTTTTTTATATAGCGCCAAATCACAACAAACAGTTGCCCCAAGGCGCTTTATATTGTAAGGCAAGGCCATACAATAATTATGTAAAACCCCAACGGTCAAAACGACCCCCTGTGAGCAAGCACTTGGCTACAGTGGGAAGGAAAAACTCCCTTTTAACAGGAAGAAACCTCCAGCAGAACCAGGCTCAGGGAGGGGCAGTCTTCTGCTGGGACTGGTTGGGGCTGAGGGAGAGAACCAGGAAAAAGACATGCTGTGGAGGGGAGCAGAGATCGATCACTAATGATTAAATGCAGAGTGGTGCATACAGAGCAAAAAGAGAAAGAAACAGTGCATCATGGGAACCCCCCAGCAGTCTACGTCTATAGCAGCATAACTAAGGGATGGTTCAGGGTCACCTGATCCAGCCCTAACTATAAGCTTTAGCAAAAAGGAAAGTTTTAAGCCTAATCTTAAAAGTAGAGAGGGTGTCTGTCTCCCTGATCTGAATTGGGAGCTGGTTCCACAGGAGAGGAGCCTGAAAGCTGAAGGCTCTGCCTCCCATTCTACTCTTACAAACCCTAGGAACTACAAGTAAGCCTGCAGTCTGAGAGCGAAGCGCTCTATTGGGGTGATATGGTACTACGAGGTCCCTAAGATAAGATGGGACCTGATTATTCAAAACCTTATAAGTAAGAAGAAGAATTTTAAATTCTATTCTAGAATTAACAGGAAGCCAATGAAGAGAGGCCAATATGGGTGAGATATGCTCTCTCCTTCTAGTCCCCGTCAGTACTCTAGCTGCAGCATTTTGAATTAACTGAAGGCTTTTTAGGGAACTTTTAGGACAACCTGATAATAATGAATAATAATAATAGTCTAGTGGTTAAAGCATTGGGCTTGAGACCAGAGGATCCTCTGTTCAAATCCGATCCTGACCAGAAAATCAGTAAGGGCCGTTGGCAAGGTCCTTAATTCCCAAGTTGCTTCCGGTGTGTAGTGGGCACCTTGCATGATAGTAGCTTCACTTCGGGGTGAATGTGAGGCATTAATGTGTAAAGCGCTGAGCGTCTGATGCAGACATTCTATATTAACATGAAATTCACACAAAAACATAAAATTGGAACAAAAGTTTTGTTTTTTGTTTTTTT
Source organism: Thalassophryne amazonica (assembly GCF_902500255.1). Lineage (NCBI taxonomy): Eukaryota > Metazoa > Chordata > Actinopteri > Batrachoidiformes > Batrachoididae > Thalassophryne > Thalassophryne amazonica. The sequence goes on along the minus strand of NC_047106.1, from coordinate 94,699,187 downwards.
ACTATGAAAACCACAAACATGTTTAAAAAGCCATTTTTATAACGGAATGCAAATATGATTTGTAAATTTCAAAAACGTAAAAATGTAGCAGTTATTTACAATAAAATTCAGGAAATGCTTCAGATTGTTTGTACAATTATTTACATGCAGTAACATCCCACACAAATTATATTTGTACCACTCAGGAAAAACAAGTCTTGTCCAAAACAAGAATTCTCTGACTTGTATTGGACATGTAATATTGGACCTTTGAACGACATGCTACTTTGTCATTCCTGCTGCTGCCCATTTGGAGGCAGCATTTGTCTCTGGTAGCTTTTTTTTTCCTTCAACATGAACCCCACATGGGGTCACTGATCAATCCATGTGGATTTGGTGGTTTTGATTGGTTTACGTCATGTTTTTACACCAGTGATAAAGGAGAATACATTTTCTCCCCCTGGCCACAGAAGAGAAATGAGGAAAGACGTTTGCATACGTGTGCACTGAATGCAGGGCCTCTATAACCAAATACGTGGGTTTATGATCAATTTTGGTTTGGTTTAGAATGTGTGTTTAACCTGAAATCATAAAGAGACAGTCATGTTTTCTTTCCCCTTGTAAGTGATGTGGGCAGAGAAGAGAACAGAGGGAGAGAAGTCTTGTTTGTGCACGTGTTGGAGTGCGTAACAGAGAAGTGCTTCACACACATTACCATAGTAAATCAGTAAAAAGCCTTCCGAAAAGTATTGATCATTATTATCACTTACTGAGGCGTTGCTGGGCCGGTAGCGTAGATTTACATTTACGCTACCTGGCTATACCTGCCCACAGCTGCCCACAGTGGGCGGGTATCCGGATACCTGCCCGCTGTGTGTAAACTGATGATGTCATAGCGAGCGCGCAGCCAAAGAACTGTCTGCAGAGGAAAAGATGAAAAGGCGAGAAGTATGTGTTGGTCCCATTATAGGTATTCCAGATGATTTTCTCATGATAGTACGACAACGAACAGCCAAAGCAGCCAGCTTGATAAGGATGCACTGGCGAATTTGCAGAGCAGGGCGCGCCAGCCAACACGACAAAAGTTAAAGTGAGCCAACTTTTTATGTACGCGTTTGCTTGGGTGTTGTGATTTTGAAATAACATTAAATATTGTTATGACATATATTCGCCCTCATCTAACTCGTGCGAATACAGTAGTGTTCAGAATAATAGTAGTGCTATGTGACTAAAAAGATTAATCCAGGTTTTGAGTATATTTCTTATTGTTACATGGGAAACAAGGTACCAGTAGATTCTCACAAATCCAACAAGACCAAGCATTCATGATATGCACACTCTTAAGGCTGTGAAATTGGGCTATTAGTAAAAAAAAAAAAGTAGAAAAGGGAGTGTTCACAATAATAGTAGTGTGGCATTCAGTCAGTGAGTTCGTCAATTTTGTAGAACAAACAGGTGTGAATCAGGTGCCCCCTATGTAAGGATGAAGCCGGCACCTGTTGAACATGCTTTTCTCTTGGGACAAAATGAGACGTTCAAGACATTGTTCAGAAAAACAGCGTAGTTTGATTAAAAAGTTGATTGGAGAGGAGAAAACGTATGCGCAGGTGCAAAAATTATAGGTGGTTCATCTACAATGATCTCCAGTGCTTTAAAATGGACAAAAAAACCAGAGATGCGTGGAAGAAAAAGGAAAACAACCATCAAAATGGATAGAAGAATAACCAGAATGGCAAAGGCTCACCCATTGATCAGCTCCAGGATGCTCAAAGACAGTCTGGAGTTACCTGTAAGTGCTGTGACAGTTAGAAGACACCTGTGTGTGAAGCTAATTTATTTGCAAGAATCCCCACAAAGTCCCTCTGTTAAATAAGACGTGCATAAGAGGTTACAATTTGCCAAAGAACACATCAACTGGCCTAAAGAGAAATGGAGGAATATTTTGTGGACTGATGAGAGTAAAATTGTTCTTTTTGGGTCCAAGGTCCGCAGAGTTTGTGAGACGACCCCCAAACTCTGAATTCAACCCACAGTTCACAGTGAAGGCAGTGAAGCATGATGGTGCAAGCATCATGATATGGGCATGTTTCTCCTACTGTGGTGTTGGGCCTATCTATCGCATACCAGGTATCGTGGATCAGTTTGGATATGTCGAAATACTTGAAGAGGTCATGTTGCCTTATGCTGAAGAGGACATGCCCTTGAAATGGGTGTTTCAACAAGACAATGACCCCAAGCACACTAGTAAACGAGCAAAATCTTGTTTCCAAACCAACAAAATTAATGTTTTGGAGTGGCCTGCCCAATCCCTGGACCTAAATCCAATTGAGAACTTGTGGGGTGACATCAACAAAGCTGTTTCTGAAACAAAACCAAGAAATGTGAATGAATTATGGAATGTTGTTAAAGAATCTTGGAGTGGAATAACAGCTGAAAGGTGCCACAAGTTGGTTGACTCCATGCGTCACAGATGTGAAGAAATCATGAAAAACTGTGATTATATAACTAAATACTAGTTTAGTGATTCACAGGATTGCTAAAAAAGCAGTTTGAAAAGAATAGTTTTGAGTTTGTAGCGTCAACAGCAGATGCTACTATTATTGTGAACACCCCCTTTTCTACTTTTTTACTAATAGCCCAATTTCATAGCCTTAAGAGTGTGCATATAGTGAATGCTTGGTCTTGTTGGATTTGTGAGAATCTACTGTAACAATAAGAAATATACTCAACCTGGATTAATCTTTTTAGTCACATAGAACTACTATTATTCTGAACACTACTGTATATGTCATTTTGCGCGACGGCATGGACATCAGGTCTCTGAAAATGCATACCGCCCTCCAAAAGCATGTTGTTGTATTATTATTCAAGTCTCTCAACAAAATTTTAAAAGCTGGTATATATGGTGAAGTCTGCACTTTCAACAAACATTCAAACTGAAAGAGTGTGGAGTTTGGTGGGAGGATGGCTTAATTTGGTCATGTGACTTTGATGTGTATCCGTGTCAAATGACTCCAGGGGGTTAAAAAAGTGACAAATGCAAGAAGAAAATGTGACTTGCATTCTGGAAATATGGTAAAAAAAACAAAACACAGGTATTATGTTCACAATGTGGAAATGCTGGACCTTCAAGCCACCACGTGAACATTTCAACTGATATTATTCCATCTTTAATCTTGTGTAAGCCTTTTGTTTTATACTTGCAGCTGGGCAAGAATGATCTTAAAACAATCATTTGTACCTAACGTGAAGGGCACATAACATTATAAGCATGACAGCATGGTTAATAATAGGGTTAAACATTTCATTACTACTGCAGACAGTTAACACTGCCACAACATTTTATTAAGGCAACAATATAAGAATTATCCAATAACTTTAATTAATCAGTGAAAAAATGAACAAAACAGAAGAACACCTTTCTTCTCATACACAACCCTTCAAAAAAAACAAACAAAAATGATTTATTGCAGAATAAAATGGCATTATTTAGCAAACTAAACTGTCTTTAACCACAGCATCACTCTGGTAACTCAAGCTCCCCTTCAGTTCCCTGTAATTTTGAACTATGATTATTTATACACATGCTCACTTGTCTTTCTCACCTTCTTTCCTGATGTAGTTGCAGAAAGAACCTGGGCTTGAGATTCAGTTGAAGGCTCAAGCACTCATCTATCCGGCGCTACAGGCTTTAGACCTCAACACACCTTCATACCAACAGAACCATAACATGCCCATTCTAACACGCACCCTCATGGTGCATTTCTGGAGTGAGTACTTTACCAATGACAAGGCCCTTTTCAGAGCTATGATGACCAACACCCACAACAGTTTGGAGTCTTCCAGCCTCCTAAAGTTTGTTAACTGGAGCACCTTCCTGCCAGAGTCTTTCCACGGGAATTACAACTACAACGCCCCAGCTGTGGTACAAGGAGTGGGAGGGGAAACAGTTGCAAAGGGTGGGCATTCTATTACTGATCCAAGGGCATCACCCTTACTGGTCCCAGACACTGTATTACATTCTCTACCCAAAGCCTACATTCTGACTTGTGAGTATGATGTTCTTCGAGATGATGGGATCATGTACGTCACACGTCTCCATGCTGCTGGAGTTGATGTGACACACGAACACTATGAAAGTGGATTCCATGGTGCACTGTTGTTCACTGTGTGGCCAACTGACTTCCTGATTGCACGGCGCATGATAGACAACTACATCAAATGGCTCAAGGAAAATTTATAGAAAAACAGAAAACCTATTAACTGTTGATGTGTATTCCAGTTTTTCCACAGACAGCACCATGGTTTGTTTGGATACCCTCATTTGATTATAAAATTTATGTTAATATTTTTTGGTAATGCTGTCTTTTGTAAATCAAGATCATATCTTTACCCAATTCATTGATTATGGCAAATTAGTGATATTGGATGTCATTATGAATGAAGCTTTTGAAGGAGTAGTTAAGATTTTTCATGCAAGATGGAGATGAGCTCAACCAAACATCAGAACTTCTCCTCAAAAGATGGTATACAGTGGTGTGTTATTTTAAAATGCACAAATATTCTGTAATTCCAAATGTGGAAGAAAATGCAAACTAGAGAATTACACAAATATATTGTCTTGCCTATTTGTTGGCTTTTTGTGTGGTGCTCCGCTTTTTTTTTTTTTTTTTTTTTTTTTTTTTACTCTTGACTACATTCCATCACGAGACCTAACCTGGTCACTATAGTATGACTAGTATCTTAACAAAAAAGAAAAAGATATGTAATCAGATGTTCTAGAGAAAAATTACACTTGTTTTGTGTAAATTTAATTGGCATGTGCTAATGTGCAGAAGATGAAACCTAAGACAACTTGATTGTTCCAAGTTGATATCTTTGATGATCATTTGTTAGGGGCATGGTTAGAATTTGAAATTTCACTCCAAAAATCTAAGAGTCATTTTAATTGCAGTTGCCATGAGTAGTGTATCAAAAGAGAAACAAGTGTATAAAACAAGCAGCTTGAAAAACATACAATAAGTGCATATTTTCTCAACCCAGTCTCACACCCTTTCGTGATGGTGTCATGAAAAGTAAATTAATCCACTGGTTCATAATACCGTCAAACGTTTTTGTAACGGGAGTGCTAATTCATTTTGTGACTATATCACAAAATGCGGGGTGACGTTGAGGTCTGTGGGGATTATGGTTATTGGAAGAGAGAGGGTTAGAAATGATAAAATGCCTCAAATGTCTCTTCTCGTGATGGGAGCATGAAAAAAAAGTGAGAGACTTGACTGATATTTACACATTTTTCTCACCAGATGTGTTAAGTTTATCAGTAATTTTGACATTGTGGTCAAGCAATATGACACAGCGAAAGATATTGCTAAAGCGGAAATGGTAGTGTTGTACTTGAAACCCAAGTAATTTTTTTTGCAAATCCAAGTTCAGTTCTTAAGTCCTTCCTCATAAGTCCGAGTCAAGTCTCTGTTCTTTCCCTAACACTACATTGTTAAATATTATTCAAATTCTCAATTAAAGCTATACAATTGCATGTTCTCTGGGGGGAAAATTTAGATAAAACTTTTATTCATCTTAAATAATTTGTCATATTTATCAGTAATATGATTCTTTTTATACCATAGCAACTTTAATAATATTTTGCACATCACATTCTATAATACTTTGATTTGAGCTTTTCTTATGGTGTCCCTCACATGATAGAGTTCTACAGTATTTTCATGTAACTAGTCTGTTCTTTTAATTTTAATCTACTATGTCAGATGATTCCTCTGGAATGTCCTTTACATCAAGATATATACAGTAGCATCACCAAACACTCATAATGAAGCATTTGATGGCTTTACAGCTTCAACACTAAAATGAAACTGATCTGACACCACTCAGACCTTTCTCTTTGGTGAGGGTTTCATTTTTATTTACCAATAATACATCACAGCTCTCTGACTCCATTGTAAGTGAGGGCGATATGAAGGAATCCATCATAAGGGTTGGACCTGGCGAAACGGTTATAAGTTCATCTTCAGAAAAAGCACTGCACGCAGTGTCTTCTTAGTTTTTTTTTTTTTTTTTTTTTTTTTAAACGGTGTTTTACTTGGGTTGAAAAATGTTTAACTTTTTAGAAAGATGCTGTCACAGTACTGCAGCACCTTTTCAGGCAACCATGAGGAGAGATTTGGTTTTGCTTTTTCTGTCTACAGTCTGCCGATTTGTCATTCAAATCTATCACAATAGATTTAAAAAAAAAAACATCAGAAAACAGACTTGACAGATGCTATGTTCCTGTTGAGGGTGGGTACTTTTAAACACCACACATTAACTAGTCAATAGGTGTTTGTTACCAATGATGCAAATCTCGGGGGGGGGGGGGGGGTTCCCCCTTCCACTGAAATCACTGGGATAAAGTGTTTCTCACTGTGGTTTTCCCATTAGAAGAAATTGCTACATGGTCACAGCCATGAATAGCTATAAACAGTCCCCCATCTGCAGCTTTGATGTCCATAGGCATCAGTTTAATTTTTTTGTTCTCAACACTTTTCAATGAAAACATGGAGAGACAGTGGAAAAGAACAGTCATGGTGGTGGTGAAAAATGCACTTCATTGTGTACTGTATGGAGGAATTTTATACTGTGTAGACTGACTCAACCGCACCAAATCCTTTTGGCACCATGTGGTTGAAGCATATCCTGTTAGATCTGTTGAGTGCTTATATTCCTCAAGAAGACACAGATGACCATTGATTCGCCGAGATGTAACCTCGAGACCACACTTCTATGGCTAAACGCACAGATTGACTGGGGTTGGAAAAGCTCTTTATTTTTTAAAACAGCAGACTAAGTAGGAATGTGACAAATTTTTTTTATAAATGACTCAAAAAAGGAAGTCATTATTCATCAGAGTTGGGGTCATTACTCAAATAATGTATTACACATTACTCGCTACTTTAAAAAAAATAATGTATCTTTATTGTCGAGACGTAACTCGTTACTTTGGTGTTATAGTGGGGCGGCATAGCAAAACAATTGTTCTTTTGTGATAAAAGCATGGAATTTGGCACACATATTCGTAATTACAACCCCTGACAAAAAATTATGGAATCACCGGCCTCGGAGGATGTTCATTCAGTTGTTTAATTTTGTAGAAAAAAAGCACAAAACTAAAGTAATTTCAAATGGCAACTTTCTGGCTTTAAGAAACACTATAAGAAATCAGGAAAAAAAAATTGTGGCAGTCAGTAACGGTTACTTTTTTAGACCAAGCAGAGGGAAAAAAAAATATGGAATCACTCAATTCTGAGGAAAAAGATTTTCAATTGGATTAAGATCCGAACTATTTGCAGGCCATGACATTGACCCTATGTGTCTTTTTGCAAGGAATGTTTTCACAGTTTTTGCTCTATGGCAAGATGCATTATCATCTTGAAAAATGATTTCATCATCCCCAAACATCCTTTCAATTGATGGGATAAGAAAAGTGTCCAAAATATCAACGTAAACTTGTGCATTTATTGATGTAATGACAGCCATTTCCCCAGTGCCTTTACATGACATGCAGCCCCATATCATCAATGACTGTGGAAATTTACATGTTCTCTTCAGGCAGTCATCTTTATAAATCTCATTGGAACGGCACCAAACAAAAGTTCCAGCATCACCACCTTGCCCAATGCAGATTCGAGATTCATCACTGAATATGACTTTCATCCAGTCATCCACAGTCCACGATTCCTTTTCCTTAGCCCATTGTAACCTTGTTTTTTTTTCTGTTTAGGTGTTAATGATGGCTTTTGTTTAGCTTTTCTGTATATAAATCCCATTTCCTTTAGGCGGTTTCTTACAGCTCGGTCACAGACGTTGACTCCAGTTTCCTCCCATTCGTTCCTCATTTGTTTTGTTGTGCATTTTCGATTTTTGAGACATATTGCTTTAAGTTTTCTGCCTTGACACTTTGATGTCTTCCTTGGTCTACCAGTATGTTTGCCTTTAACAACCTTCCCATGTTGTTTGTATTTGGTCCAGAGTTTAGACACAGTTGACTGTGAACAACCAACATCTTTTGCAACATTGCGTGATGATTTACCCTCTTTTAAGAGTTTGATAATCCTCTCCTTTGTTTCAATTGACATCTCTCGTGTTGAAGCCATGATTCATGTCAGTCCACTTGGTGCAACAGCTCTCCAAGGTGTGATCACTCCTTTTAGATGCAGACTAACGAGCAGATCTGATTTGATGCAGGTGTTAGTTTTGGGGATGAAAATTTACAGGGTGATTCCATAATTTATTCCTCAGAATTGAGTCCATATTTTTTTTTTCCCTCTGCTTGGTCTAAAAAATTAACCATTACTGACTGCCACAATTAATTTTCCTGATTTCTTATAGTGTTTCTTAAAGCCAGAAAGTTGACAATTGAAATTACTTTAGTTTTGTGTCATGTCTGTGATCTGCTTTTTTTTCCCTACAAAATTAAACAACTGAATGAACATCCTCTGAGGCCTGTGATTCCATAATTTTTGCCAGGGGTTGTAACTGTTTATTTTCAGATATGGAGCCATCCTGGAGCTGACCACTAATGACCTATTGGTTGAAATAAAAGGTTTAATAAATGGAATAGTTTTGATTCTTTTGAGTGCTTGGTCTCCAAAGTAAAGGTCAAACAAGGTCGACGTCCATTGAATTCTATTGCATATGACAAATGTTACCCCGTAATATGATAACCACACAGATGATGCAAACCATTCCTTTTTTAAAATGCTATTAACCAATAATTTGCATACTTTTTTACTAAAATTGAGCAACTTTAACTTTTGACCCCTGTACAAACTGAAACTGACCATCGTCACCATTTTTGCTGTTTTTACCCCATAACTCCATAGATAGCCCAAGCTATACCTTTTTGGAAGTGTTATGATCAGACAAATGTGGTATAGTTTTCAACATGATTGGAGCATTTTTAAATTTGACTCCTGTGTAATTCTTTATTGACCCCTGTAGCTCAGTGGAGGTCAGCTCTGGGATGGCTCCATATCTGAAACTATTAGTTAATTTAGAATGTGTGCCAAATTCCATGCTTTTATCACACAATTAACAATTTTATGGTAATTTTAGCTAAGCTGCACCACTATTAATCAGAAAAAGAATGCAGTCAAACTTTAAACCTGTGTGCTGCACAAATACTAAAACAAATTCCTACTGTTATAAGGATGTATCTCTCCCTCCCCCCACTCTGTCTCTCCTCTTTTTGTCTCTACCTCTTTGCCTCTTTCACTCTTTCTTTATCTCTCTCTCTCTTCCTGTCTGCCTCTCTGTCTCTTTCTGTGTGGCCATGTTTAATTAATTAGCATAAAAGCCTATGGTGTGTTTTACCTCAACAAGTAACGGGCAAAAATCTTTCGATCAGAGGTGCCTGTGTATATACATACGCTGAACAATAATATAAATGCAACACTTGTTTTTGCTCCCATTTTTCATGAGCTGAACTCAAAGATTTAAAACATTTTCTATATACACAAAAGAAATTATTCTTTGCCAAGATAATCCATCCCACCTCACAGGTATGGCATATCAAGATGCTGATTAGACAGCATGACTATTGCACAGGTGTGCCTTAGGCTGGCCACAATAAAAGGCCACTGTGAAATGTTCAGTTTTATCACACAGCACAATGACACAGATGCTGCAAGTTTTGAGGGGACGTGCAGTTGGCATGCTGACTGCAGGAATGTCCACCAGAGCTGTTGCCCGTGACTTGAACGTTCATGTCTCTGCCATAAGATGTCTGTAAAGGCATTTCAGAGAATTTGGCAATACATCTAACTGGCCCCACAACTTCAGACCACGTGTAACCACACCAGGCCAGGACCTCCACATCCGGCATGTTCACCTCCAAGATCTCGGAGACCAGCCACCTGAACAGCTGCTGCAACTGTTGGTTTGCAAAAGCAAAGAATTTCTGCACAGACTGTCAGAAACCATCTCAGAAAAGTTCATCTGCATGCTCGTCATCCTCATTGGGGTTCGTGTACCCAGTAGAATTTATTCAATCCAGCTAATATTCAACAGCTATTTGATAATAGCAATGAAAAATTGCTATTATCAAATTTTAAAATTGGGTACAAGTTGAATTTTGGCGCACAGCCTTAGGAACTGTAGTATGATTACTGAAATTACAACAGTAATGCGTGACCTTATTGCATTACTTACAAATGTAATGTGATTACAGTTATACATTATGTAGCGTGGGCATAAGATATGTACCTACAGGGATGATATAAAAGGACGGACACCACAGGAAGGGGTGTGGCATTAATGGATATACATGTGGGATCTACGTGAGGAACGGCATTAAAAAGAGTTGACTGTCATGAGTGTCTCCCCTGTCCCGTCTGGTAATAGATATAGATTACAACTACCTGAAGAGTGCATGTTACACATTACATCCACCACTGCCCAACTGAAGTCAACTGAAGCCACTCCACCCATTTCCAAATGCAGAGTGGACGCTTGTCAAAGCACAATGGTCCTCTGCATCTCTGTGCTATGTGTGGATCCTGCATGATTGTGTGGACATATTTAGCAACATCCTTTGTGGTGGGATTGCCCTAAAGTTTCTTCACTATGACAGATTTAATAATAGCAGCATGAAATCCATCAATCCATCCATTTCTATACCAGCTTACTCCAATTATGTGTCATAGGGGGTGCTGGAGCCTGGAGTCATGGGGCATGAGGTGGGGTATACCCTGGACAGGACACCAGTCTGTCACAGGGCAACAGCATGAAATTATTTCTGCAAACACTGTATGCTGTGCTTTTGCCTGGGTTCTTCACAGGTGCTAAAATTTCTGTACATGAGCAAGTTTACATCACTGCTATTCACAAATAGCCACTTTGGGGAGGAATAAAGACATTTGCCAGATGAAGCACCATTGTTCATCACATCTGGAAATAATCCACATCACTTAAAACGTTGAACTGCTGAAAAATATTTAAATCAAAGCCAATACAGGCAGAACAAGAGCACTCAGGGAGCATGTGCTGTTGTCTGACCATAATACGTTTCCACCAGGTGACTCTCCAAACCAGATGCCTCTGAGCCCAGAGAAGTTGATGCTGCTATTGGATAAGGTTTCTTTTATGCACAATAAAGTTTAAGTGGCATTTGTTAATGTAGTGTTGTACTTGACAAACATTTCCCAAAATAATCCCTTGCACATGTAATTATATCAGCTATTGTCATATATCATGTCATATATCATCATATATCAGCTATTATGTCAGTTCTTGGTGCAGTGCCGTCTCAGGAATTAAAGATCACGAGTGTTCAAATTATGCTTGTGCCCTTGCGTACTTAAGTTTTGCCAGATTCCTTCAGTTATTTGATATCATGCACTGTAGATGGAGAAATATGCAAATCCATTCTGATCTTTCTTTGATGAACTCTGGTTTGAAACATTTCAATCATACTGTCCCACAGTTGTTCTGCTTTTGCAGTATATTCCATTCACCTATTGACCTATATATTTTTTGTTCAATTTTCCTCATTACTAGTTACATCCAAACTTTGGGAATGTGTTGCAGAACTGAAATATAGGAATTGATGTATATTGCTGCATTTTGTTAAGTTGACAAGAAAAAACATGAACTATACCAATATCAACCAATCAGAATGGCATCTGTCATCCCTTTAAACCAGCGATACACTGCAAAAAGGGGTGTCTACAAACAAGATAAAAATACACTAAATCTAAGGGAAATTATCTTGCTGTCTTGAACTAATATCGTTCAATCGAGAAATAAGCAGGTCGAACACTTAAAATACAAAATTAACTCTTAAGATAAATTATGTAAAAAAAAAAAATCTAGGACAGTGGCAACAAAAGACTGGGAAAGTTGATGATTGCTCAAAGAACACCTGTTTGGAACAGTCTACAGGTGAACAGGTTAATTGGAAACAGGTGAGTATCATGATCAGGTATAAAAGGAGCATCCCCAAAAGGCTCAGCCATTCAAACCAAAGATGGGGCGAGGATCACCACTCTGTGAACAACTGTGTGAAAAAATAGTCCAGCACTAACAATGTTTCTCAATGTTCAATTGCAAGGAATTTAACGATTCCATCATCTACAGTCCATAATCAGAAGATTCAGAGAATCTGGAAAACTTTCTAAACGTAACCGTGTGGGCTCAGGAACACTTCAGAAAACCATTGTCAGTTGACACAGTTCGTCACTACATCTACAATGCAAGTTAAAACTCTACCATGCAAAGCGAAAGCCATATATCAACAACATCCAGAAACGCTGCCGTCTTCTCTGGGCCTGAGCTCATTTGAAATGGACAGACACAAAATGGAAAAGTGTGCTGTGGTCTGATGAGTCCACATTTCAAATTGTTTTTGGAAATCATGGACGTCGTGTCCTCTGGAAAGAAGAGGAAAAAGACCATCCAGAATGTTAACAGCGCAAAGTTCAAAAGCCAGCATCTGTGATGGTATGGGGTTGTGTTAGTGCCCATGGCATGGGCAACTTACACATCTGTGATGGCACCATCAGTGCTGAAAGGTACATTCAGGTTTTGGAGCAACACATGCTGCCATCCAAGCAACGTCTTTTTCAGGGACGTCCCTGCTTATTTCAGCAAGACAGTGCGAAGCCACATTCTGCATGTGTTACAACAGCATGGCTTCGTAGTAAAAAGAGTGCGGGTACTAGACTGGCCTGCCTGCAGTCCAGACCTGTTGCCCACTGAAAATGTGTGGTGCATTATGAAGCGCAAAATACAACAACGGAGATCTCGGACTATTGAACAACTGAAGTCGTACATCAAGCAAGAATGGGAAAGAATTCCACCTACAAAACTTCAACAGTTAGTGCCCTCAGTTCCCAAACACTTATTGAGTGTTGTTAGAAGGAAAGGTCATGTAACACAGTAATAAACATACCACTGTCCCAGTTTTTTTTTTTTTTTTTTTTTTTAAATGTGTTGCAGGCATCATTTCAAAATTAGCAAATATTTGCAAAAAAAAAACAAACAAAAAAAAACACAATAAAGTATATCAGTTTCAACATTAAATATCTTGTTTTTGTGGTGTATTCAATTGAATGTAGGTTGAAGAGGATTTGCAAATCACTATTGTTTTTATTTACATTTTACACAAAGTCTCAACTTCATTGGAATTGGACTTGTAACACTTCTAATATATATATATATATATATATATATATATATATATATATATATATATATATATGTATATATATATGTTGTGTGGGCCGCCAGAAGAGGATGTACTGCTGGCCCACCACCAAAGGGCGCCCTGCCTGAAGTGCGGGCTTAAGGCACGAGAGGGCGCTGCCGCCACGGACACAGCCGGGAGTGACAGCTGTCACTCATTAATTCCTGACAGCTGTCACACATTCTTCATCGTCGCACTCCATAAAGACCAGACATCTCCACCTCATCGCCGAGATATCATACTTCATTGGAGGTAATATCCTCAGCCGTTTGTGTCTTTTGCAATATATCTGTATATTGTGAGTGTTTTCAGGAGTACCGGTTCCTTTTTCTGTGGAGGCTGAGTGAGTGCAGGACTGCACTCTTTTCCCCTGAGGAATCACTGCGGTACTCTGCAACATATTGAGTGAGAGGTGGAGGTGGCATTCCCACCGTTGTTACTGGGTGTACACACACCCACACTTGACTGTCTTTGTTCTTCGCCAGCAGTACCAGATCCGACAGTCGGGGACGGTGATCACCTGGGAATTCGGGACTTGGCGGCTCCAGTTTTCACCAGGTTCTGTGGGGGCGGAAATCGTGTGGTTCCGGCTCTTCTCAGGACAGACGTCTTCTATCCTTGAGCCTGCCCACACGTCACCTTTGTAATTTGACTGTAATTATATTCTGAGATTGTCTGTATGTTCGTTGTGCACGTTTCACAACATTAAATTGTTACCTTTTGGCTCATCTATTGACCGTTCATTTGCGCCCCCTGTTGTGGGTCCGTGTCACTACACTTTCACAACATATATATATATATATATATATATATATATATATATATATATATATATATATGTGTGTGTGTGTGTAAGAATCAAATACCATTGTACCAAAATTAAAAACAAGTGTTTTCTTGTTTTAAGAGTTCATTTTTTTTATTTTAAGTGTTCAACATGCTTATTTCCAGATTTAACAATCTTATTTCAAGACATCTTGTCATGTGAAATTATCTGTCCATGCAGCAACATATTTTCCTGTAGATTTAGTTTTTTTTGTTGTTTTTAAGCTCCCTGAGGTAAAGCAAGAAGAAGCAGTGTGTGGTTTTGTGTTTTTGAGCATTTAAACTAATTTCCTTTATTTGTTTTCAGCTGTTTTTTGTAGTGCATTTTTACAGCACATTTTTACAGTAATATCACACCTCTTTTTTTTGCCCATTATCAACAAGACACTGATGTCAAATGTGCCCATTAGTGAGGTGCAACAGCTTTGAACATGAATAGTAACATTACCATATACAGTAGTGTTCAGAATAATAGTAGTGCTATGTGACTAAAAAGATTAATCCAGGTTTTGAGTATATTTGTTATTGTTACATGGGAAACAAGCTACCAGTAGATTCTCACAAACCCAACAAGACCAAGCATTCATGATATGCACACTCTTAAGGCTATGAGGTGTCCCCTATTTAAGGATGAAGCCAGCACCTGTTGAACATGCTTTTCTCTTTGAAAGCCTGAGGAAAATGGGACGTTCAAGACATTGTTCAGAAGAACAGCGTAGTTTGATTAAAAAGTTGATTGGAGAGGGGAAAGCCTATACGCAGGTGCAAAAAATTATAGGCTGTTCATCTACAATGATCTCCAATGCTTTAAAATGGACAAAAAACCAGAGACGCGTGGAAGAAAACGGAAAACAACCATCAAAATGGATAGAAGAATAACCAGAATGGCAAAGGCTCACCCATTGATCAGCTCCAGGATGATCAAAGACAGTCTGGAGTTACCTGTAAGTGCTGTGACAGAAGACGCCTGTGTGAAGGTAATTTATTTGCAAGAATCCCCACAAAGTCCCTCTGTTAAAAGACGTGCAGAAGAGGTTACAATTTGCCAAAGAACACATCAACTGGCCTAAAGAGAAATGGAGGAATATTTTGTGGACTGATGAGAGTAAAATTGTTCTTTTTGGGTCCAATGGCCGCAGACAGTTTGTGAGACGACCCCCAAACTCTGAATTCAAGCCACAGTTCACAGTGAAGACAATGAAGCATGGTGGTACAAGCATCATGATATGGGCATGTTTCTCCTACTATGGTGTTGGGCCTATATATCGCATACCAGGTAACATGGATTAGTTTGGATATGTCAGAATACTTGAAGAGGTCATGTTGCCTTATGCTGAAGAGGACATGACCTTGAAATTGGTGTTTCAACAAGACAATGACCCTAAGCACACTAGTACACGAGTAAAATCTTGGTTCCAAAGCAACAAAATTAATGCCTCGCAGATGTGAAGAAATCATGAAAAACTGTGGTTATACAACTAAATACTAGTTTAGTGATTCACAGGATTGCTAAAAAAGCAGTTTGAACATAATAGTTTTGCCTTTGTAGCGTCAACAGCAGATGCTACTATTATTGTGAACACCCCCTTTTCTACTTTTTTTTTACTAATAGCCCAATTTCATAGCCTTAAGAGTGTGCATATCATGAATGCTTGGTCTTGTTGGATTTGTGAGAATCTACTGGTATCTTGTTTCCCATGTAACAATAAGAAATATACTCAAAACCTGGATTAATCTTTTTAGTCACATAGCACTACTATTATTCTGAACACTACTGTAAGTACATAAACATGTAGCTTTGTGTGAGTGTAACAAAGAGAGAAAGGGGAAGTATAAAGATCAGCTTTTATGTAAGTTTATTTTCTCTCTCTTCTCCCACTCAGTTTTTTTTTTCCCCGTAATGGCCATAACATGTCATTTAACATGCAAATGACCTGAATTATTGCCATTTATCATTTGAACCTCACATCCAGAAAAGTTTTTTTTACACGTGTTTTTCTCCTCCTCCAACTCTCCTGGAGCTGATTAATTCAAAAACACACTGAAACCTGACCAGTATTTCATCCTTGCTTGTTTTCTTTGGACATTCCAGGAGAGACACCAGCATCCATGAAGTATTGGATCGAGCCTGCCGTGATATGTCACAACTGTAAATAGTTGAAACTGTCTGCTGGTTTAAAGGCCTTTGAAGTTTCTACAAGCACATGTAGATGGAATCAGAGGTCACCAAAATTCATAGAAAGGTTATGAGATTAAGCAACATGTCAAAGAAAAAATGTTTTGTTTTAAAATGATGTTTTGACACTGGTTTCCACTTACATTATAACTGACAAAGCACTTCCAAAGGGCAGATACAAGGATTTTTCAACTTTTTTGAGTTTCAGGCATTAGAAATGTGTGTGTGTGTGTGTGTGTGTGTGTGTGTGTGTGTGTGTGTGTGTGTGTGTGTGTGTGTGTGTGTGTGTGTGTGTGTGTGTGTGTGTGTGTGTGTGTGTGCGTGTGGGTGTGCGTATGTATACTATATACCCATACGTATCAGATATTCTCAAAAATGCTGGCTGGATTTTCTTCAACCTTGTTTTGAATATTACTTGGATAGGTTTCGAGAGATCATTAGAGTACTTTGGTCAAAATTCACGGGAAATGTCGTGTGCAAAAATGCACACAAAAAAGTCTTGGTCTCTCAAAAACCAAGCAGCCCAAATTAATCAAATATAGTGGGGATATTACTTGGATAGAGATCTAGAGGTGAACAGATTTTGGAGTAGTTTGGCCAAAGTGAAGAAGACATGTTTTAGATGGATGGTGTCAAGCACATAGTGCTCAGCAGATATTTGTGACTGACTGATATGAATGACTTAAGAATTAATTCACACAGAAGTCATATGATGAATGCATACACAGTCAGAAACATAATTTCAGACGTATATACATACGTATTTACATGTATATACATTTATATTGCGGTGTGTAGAGTGCACATGGTATGAATCATCCCTCTAATGCCTTTTATTTATTACCCAAGGTTATTTTCAATGTTTCATAGTTTGATATTCAATATGTACTACAAACCAAAAAGACAAACACAGTTGTCGTCCAGTGGAGATTTTTTGTGTGTGTTTGTGTGTGGTTGTAATACATCTTTGTTGGCTCTTACACTCATCAATTGAAAATAATACATAAATTCATATGAATTTACAAAATAAATAAATGAGAGTTTTATCCTGCAGGGTACACATTGCATAATCTGTCAAATGCTACCACCTGTATCGCATGTGTGTGTCATCCATGTGGAATATGTAGTTTGTAATAGTCTACCTGTGTGTAGAGACCTGAGATTTCATGCAATATGGGTTACCGGACTTGCATGTAACACGGTAGCAGAGATAATAATTCTTCAAACAGATGTAGGAGGAGATACCCAGATGTGACTTTCCTTCTTCAAATTCTTTGCTGTTCTGAAAAAACAAAACAAAAACAAGAAACAGAAAAGCAAAAAACAGGAGCTGCAAAGACACAGATACCCATAAAAACTCATATTTCCACACAATTAACACAAATGAGACCATACGCTGCAAAAGCATACAAGACTGTATTTTAATAGATGGCATTGACTTGGTTTGAATCATATTTGTCTAATAGATTACAGTTTGTTCATGTAAATGGGGAATCCTCTTCACAGACTAAAGTTAATTATGGAGTTCCACAAGGTTCTGTGCTAGGACCAATTTTATTCACTTTATACATGCTTCCCTTGGGCAGTATTATTAGACGGTATTGCTTAAATTTTCATTGTTACGCAGATGATACCCAGCTTTATCTATCCATGAAGCCAGAGGATACACACCAATTAG